>NW_023339729.1:26791644-26812676 GCF_004916995.1 Morone saxatilis | reverse complement strand
ACACACACACACATACACATTTTCTAGCCCAAAGAGTGTGGCTTAAGTTTGTCTGTGACACCTAACTCTTTCAATTTACGATGGAGTTTTTCTTTTCAAAATCTGGCGTCTCATCTCCAGAGAACAGCAGCCATTGTGTGAGAAATAAATTTGGTGCGTTTTCACACTTGGGTTGAAGCTTTTCACGGCCCGGAGAGTCTGGTATGTTGAAAAAAGTGTTGTTATGGAGCCCAGAAAACTGGTCTCAGGTTTGCCACAAAACAGTGTTTGCTTCGAGCATGCTTGTCCATGGACAATGTTACAGGTCTACGTGACAGATTAATCTACTCCCTCATTGGGTGCAATAGGGATCTTTTGGAGAAAAGGAAATATTACACAAATGGTCAAAAAGCACATGAATTATTACTATGTGCCTTGTTTGGAGGGTCTGCTGGATTGTGCCACGTCACACACCCACTGACTGGTTTTCATAGTTTTTTTTTTTTTCATTTGAAGGGGGGGGGGGGGGGGAAAACTATTCTTGATTATTACAAAACTGCTAAAGGCTTAACTGGGGTGACAAATAGTGTTGCTGAGGACACTTCTATCCATGGTTTGGCGTGACTTGTGTTTAAAAACAATTCACTCACTCTGCTAGACGACTGAAGAAACAAACTTGGGCCCAGACTCAAGTATCTAGACCTGGCAGACCAGAAGCAACCACCAAGTTGACCCAGCATATATAAATTATTAAGTAGCTATAACGCAGAATGAGCCATTCTCGCTTCCTTCTCATCTCTGTTGAGAGATGCACATCCACAGTACCAATCAGGCAGGATATGTAATGAAGTAGCGACACTGCGCATCTTTCATAAATCAACATTTTCTCATGCGATTTTCAACCACGCTTCGTAGCTTTTCAAAACTTCTAGCTACTGACAGTCACAAGTAGGGAAGGGCTTGATTGAAAATAGGAAAGGTAAAAGTTTAACCCTGCCTGGACAGGGAAAGTCCTTTTTCCACCATCTCCAAACACCAAACCATTGTGTTGAATTTATAATAAGTGTTAACGGTAGTTAAAGAACATAATATTCAGAGGCACCACATTGAGAACAATTTTTGGAAACTTTCCTGAGGGCTCGCAGGAGAGGGAATGCTAAAGTGCAGAGTATGATTGCATCTTATGGCCTGAGCCGAATTACCAAAAGTAAAAAAAAAAAGAAAAGGTTTTAAATAGGCTGCTAAAAATGTTTGGCCCATCTACATTTACTGGTTTTAAAATCTGGCCCAACTGAATTTGTAATTAAATAACCAAGTGTAAAAATGCCTTTAAACACTAAGGCTGTGGTTGTGATGACATGGATTCAGCCCAATGAACTGCAGATTTTTTTGGTGGTTCATTACAGTGTCACAGAGAGAATAATTTAACGTACAACAGCCAAACTCCCTGGTGAGGCCCTGGCATTGTGTGGCTGACAGGCAAGGCAGGAAGAGGAGCATGAAGAGGGAGAGGAGGAGGGGGGAGGTGGGACTAGCGAGCAGCTTTGGTGCAGGCATGGCAGCATACTTTCTGAGGAAAGAACTGGCCTACATGCAGACCAGTACAGGGGGAGGTGGGGCCGAGCAGAGCGTAAACTGATTCACACATTCACTTATTTATTTGCACTAACAGTGTGAGAATCTTTTTTTTTTCAATTTGCTTCAGATTGTGTTTGTAAATGATCAAGTACTGGTATATACAACCTGCTGACATGATAACTCTAATATCCGTACCTTTATACTACGTTTTTAACTTGTTGATTAAATGTGATCTTTGAGAGGATTGGCACTATCCCAGCACAGATACTGTGAGTAAAAAAAATATCTGAAAGATGGCAACAGCATCAATGAGTTAACTACATGCTGAACTGATCCCAGTATACCTGATTTGATGCACAAAACTGTTGCCAGCAGCCTGTATAACAGGTATGCATATAAACTTTATCACCAATCCACCTGGTGGGAAAATGAGTGAAATGCTGGAGACTTCTAAAGGGATGAATTCATTTCTGTGACCAGGAAGCTTTTTCTTGCATGGAGTACAGATTGAGCTTGAGATTGTTCCTACATGTGCAAAACTTTATTTTGAAACTTTTTCTAGGGAATTGAAGATACATCTCAGTATGTGTTCTGTTATGTAAAAATGGATTACATTTATAATGAACCTCTTTATGTCATCAAGTACAAAGAGTTTAAAAGGTCATCATCATCCAGGAAGCGCATGCACTGGGGTCAAGGGTTAAGACTGGTCATGGGGGAGCGTGTGACTGCGGGTAGGGAATGGTTCGGGGGTTATGCATGACCAATGAGGATGCAGCATAAAGCTTTGAGAGATAAATTACAAACCAACCAGATTCTACATGTGCGAAGATGTAGAAAGATGAATGGGGAGGGAGTTTTTTTGTTTTTTTTGGTAAGTTGCAGTACATTGTGAGTGGGTGAGAGACATTTTTTTGGGGGGTGGGGGGGGTTGGTCGTGTGTTTTATTGGCCAGGGGCATGGGGCGAAACGCACACCATCACCATCATTATCATCATCATCATCATCACAGCACCACCACCACATGTCATGGCGCAGCACGGATGGAGAACACGATGAAGGATTTCATAGTGCATTTTGATTGGATGGATTTTATCAGAGGAGGAGGGAGTGGGAGGGGCGTAGGGCGCCAACAAAGTAGAGAGGTTTAAAGAAAGCATGTAAAGAGATAGAAGAGGAAGACGGAATCATTATGGGTGTCATTAAAAAGGCAGTGAAACACAACTTCAGGTCAACAACAACAGTTAGTGAGTGATTTCAGATACAGTGTGTTCAGCCCCTCTTTGATGTCAGCTGGATTAGAAAAAAATATTTAGTGCTCTCTTATTTGGTCATCTTTAGCATTGGATAGTAAGAAACTTGTTTCAAACTGGTCCACGAAGAGGTTCTGGTTGCCCTACATAATGCGAAGTAATCTAATGTTGCTACGTTAAGGTGGCTATAAGGAACTTTCATTTTGTTTTGTGTCTACTGACATATAAAGGCATCAGTGTTAAACTGAGACTGTTTCATAACCAGTTAAAAACTTGTTGTAGTCTGTTGTCTGTATTTAAGCATTTGCAATTACAGAGGCCAAACCTTGGCTTTACTCTTGTGTGCAGAATCTTCAGAGCTAATACAAAACACAGCCACCTTAGTTAACCTGAACAAACAGCTGGTTCTTGGCTTTGTCTACAAGGTAACTATGCAACCAAGCAACCATCAACATGTGATTACTAGCCAACACTAGATTTTACTTGCTGAGTTAGCTTGTGCAAAGATCAGCTGTGCTCAGCCTGCAGTATAGCTGGCACAAGCTGACAGAGAATCAATCAGGTGCCTGACTTGATCAGTTCACTGTTGACAGCCAAGATGTAAATTAAGGGTGTCTTCAATCATCTGAACAGATAGTTGATTTGCAATAATTAGAACACTTACTGCTAATGTAGTCAGTGTGAAAGAGACTTCAGTACAAGTCAGAGAGGTTTTAGTTTATAACTGAAACTCAAATGCAAATTTAAATCGCTGTTTGATGTAAAGTAAAAAATATACAGTTGCTGGACAACAGGGAGGGGCTGAAATTGCCAGTGAATTCCATAAATATTGAGTCTTATATTTATAATAATATTAAGCTCATATGTATAGAATAAAACACAGACATGCTTATAGACATACAAACAAAATCACAGTTAACAGTGATATAAACATGAAAATACGTCACAGTTCATAATTAAAGGCACAATCTGGTACATTTCACCCTCAAAATCAAACTAACTTCTTCACTTGCACTAACTACACGGGCTGTAATTTGAATGCAGATAATGTGGACTTGACCTTTGGGGTTGAAGGAATGCTGCACACCAATCCAGGGCTGAGCAATCAAGTTGTGTGACTGGTTTCGCTCCACAAAGAGAACTTTGATTTTATGACAATATTTTCACCAAGTACCAGATAAATAGTATCAAAGAGTTGTATTCTGAATGGATTTTAGAATTAAACATTTCATATAATAATGCACACGCAGCATATACTGTAGACACACACCAAGGTATTTGTTAGTCTCTTTAGCATGAGCCTGTTCCATTTACAGTCTGACAGACAGGTGCATACATTTTAGTAGATCATACCCCATGAAAAGACGGTGTTCAAAGGTGACAAAATCCGCTCTGAAGCTCACTAATTATCACCTTATATCTTCTATGTTTGATCCAAAGTCTAAAAACGTCACATTGTGATTTGTATATTTCTTGGCCAGGACATTAGGTGGATTTTGTTATCTTTGGACAGAGTCAAGCTAACTGTTTCTTCTCTTTCTGTCCCCCCACTGTGTGTGTCTACATGGTGTTATAGATTCTTGTTCTTGGGTCTCAACTAACTGACTGAAGAAAAAAAACAGTCAAAAACTATTATTAATCTGCTTTGGCACCTTAACTGGATGGTTTTAGGGGGTATAAAAACATATTTATGGAATCTGTGATTGTGTCTTTCTTATGTGCAGTTATTATCTTGCTTGAACCTTAGCATTGACAATGTTTTGCTTGTGAAATAATGTTAATGTTTGTCCCTAGGCTTCTACAAGTAAGTCATATAAGGAATAAACAAAGAGAAGAAAAATAAAACCAAGATCTATCTCGTTTAGATTTTTCTTTAAATTTCACTGAACCAGTTCCATGTGACAGATCATAAATAGTGCTCAGCTACAACCAAGCAAGCAAGAGTCATTTCGTCCAAAAACCATCCACAGCACTTACCCCTAGCTCTGTCACTAATATGTCAGTGATGCTTCCAAGGACGGAGACAAAATCAAAAATGTTCCAGGCATCTCTGAAGTAATTCTGTTGGGAAAGAGAGAAAAGTGAGAGATGACCAATGAGAAGACAGAGAGATGCTAATGATAGCCAATCGCATGCTCCCACAACTGCAGCCAGGGGGCAGTAAAGGGACGCGCCCCCCTGGCCAATGGTGGTGTTGTTACCGTGGAAACAGGCTGAAAAGAGGCTGATAGCGTGACTGCTGTGCAACACGGTGTGCTCTGGGTTTTTCAGGAACAGGAAGAATATGCTCTAGATCTGTCTACCAAAATAACCCGCTTTATAAATGAATAATAGGATGAAACACTGAAGCATATAGACTGGGTCAACCTAGATAAGGAATATGCGTGTAGGTACAGCATGTTCTTATGCTTGTGGCTTTCAGCCTTACCAGAGGGCCGAAAGCGATGATCTTGAGGACTGACTCCATGAAGAAGAAGGTGGTAAACACGATGTTGAGGTTCTTCAGGACTTCATCGTATGTTGGCGATGCACCATCAAACTACAAACACAAAAAAAAGATGGACAAGAAATTAGAACAGTAAACGCTAAAGCAAAAAGTGTTCAAAGAGTTCCTAACCTTGCAAAGCAGCTGGACTTTGCGAGGTTCACGCAACAATCCATCCTGCCAGGCTTCAAGCTATGTGCTTGTGTCCGCACCACAATGGTTCTGTGTAACAAACCATCTGACGCAGAAAGTTACAGAGTTCTAGTTGAGCAGCAGACCTCGTTCTCAGTACAGATAGGAAGCTTGGTTTATGAGCAGTGTGTAACTCATCATAGAACTAAACCAGTTGGGTTTGTATCTCTGTTAGTACTGAGTTTGTTTTGTGATCACCTTATCCAGTCGTATCCTTTCAGATCTGAACAGAGAATGCATCCTTGCTAATGTCATGGAAAGCTCATGGTCAACAGAGTCCAAAAGAGGCGTTGGTTTTGACAATGAACATTTGGTAAATCATCACCAGGAAGCAGCTAAATACAGGGTTTCTACTCTACCAGATCAGGCATTTGATTGGGTAAAGATATTTTATATTTATATTTTATTCTTGGCCTCTTGAAGTTGATATGGCTAAAGTGTTAGCAAACACTATGTATCTATTTACCCAGCTACTTCTCACATCATAGTTTTGAGTCGTGGTTCTGATGACCAGATGAATGTAAGTCCTCCTTTTATCTCTTTTGGTAACCAAGTCCTGAGGGAAATATTTGGCTCTTGCTAAATGGTCCACTATGTTCACCAGGTAGTCACTAACTGTCGGCCATTTGGTGCTGTACAGGGAGCAAACAGTGGGTTTATAAGAGCATGTTTTTACTGAAAACCGGGTTGGTGAGCAAAACAATGAGCTGAAGGTTATTTGGTTTTTGATACGTTGTTAATATAAAAATGTTGATTAATGCAGCTTTATTAAGGTGTTCAGTTCTTGGAGACCAAACTGTAATGGCACTATATAAAACTGAATATCTTTGTTTTGCAGAAGGATTTGTGTAAATGCACTTCATTAAGGGTCAAAAGAATTTCTTTACAGTGGTGGTGTTAAATGTTTTTCCTGTGATCACACCTACTGTGGAATATGTTTGTGTTGCTACAAAATACGTATGTGCTGCAGAGTTGTACACAGTAAAAAATACTGATAAATAATCAAATACCATTGTTAATATCAGCATTTAATCAAGAAAGCATCACAGAAGACATTGTTAGACAGTCCATACTGAGTAACAGACTCGTACCTTCATCATAAGGACGATGGTGTTGAGCGCAATCAGAGCCATGATGCTGTACTCGAAGGGCGGAGACACCACAAACTGCCACATGCGATACTGGAAGCTCAGTTTATTCTTCGGCATGTGGCGAGTCAGAGGCCTGGCGTTGATGGCAAAATCTATACAAGCTCTCTGTGGGAGGAAAAGAAAGAATAGGAGAGATAGTTAGAGTTACATTCGTCTGTTCTCTTTAAGAAATTTTCAAAAGATATCCTAAAAACGAGACATCGGAAAATTCTGACAATTCTCCTCACCTCATTCTTTTCTAAACTATAGTCCTCCATCATCTTATCCCCCTGTTCCTGGAAGGTGATGATGATAAGAGCCACAAAGATGTTTACGAAGAAGAAGGGGAAGACAACGAAGTACACCACGTAAAAGATGGACATTTCCATCCTGTAACCTGGGCTAGGGCCCTGATTCTCATAGGTGGAGTCCACTGAGTGCTTTAACACCCTGCGAGAGGAAGAGAGAATTGAAATAGAAAATAAAAGTAAGTTCCCACAACAACTTAAATGTATGCATTCTACTGTGTGTGTTTTTAGATTCTGTGTGTGTGTGCGTGTGTGTGTGTGTGTGTGTGTATGTGAGTGTATTCCACTCACTGCGGCCACCCCTCTCCAGTTGAGACAGTGAAGAGGGTGAGCAGGGCCCAAGCCACGTTGTCGTAGTGGAAATCGTACTTCTTCCACTCCCGCTTCTGGGCTTTAACCTCATCTCTATCATACACCAAGTACTCGCCCCTGTAAAAACACGAAGGACAGGCTTTATAATGAAAACACAAAGGAAGTATCAGTCAGTAAAAACATCCTGAAATGGATGTGCAGAAAAGCACCAGGATTCCAAGACGCCCATCATTTCAATCATCTATCTAAACCCCACTAGGTGGCAGCATTGGCACAACTAATACAACTGGCCAATGGACTAAGTGACTTATTTTTTTCCCATTAACTAAAGTTCAAATGCATCCATCCAGTTCATTTTCCATACAGCACATCACTATACAGCACAATATCTGTGGCACTAAATGAGCAGCAGTTTCAGTACTTTGAAAGTACACAGATGATACCCAAATATAGTATTAACTGAAAATAATACTGCAAATTACTCTAATCACATACTGAATAACAGAGTTTTGTATTGCACACTGTGTGTTTGTGTTTCCCACCTGCAGTCGCGCTCAAACTCTTTGGATTCGTCCGTGCAGTAGAAAAATCTACCCTTGAAAAGCTGCACGGCCACCACAGCGAAGATGAACATGAAGAGCATGTAGACAATCAAGATGTTCAGCACATTCTTCAGAGAGTTGACCACACAGTCAAACACAGCCTGGAAAATCAAAGATGGAGACATTTACAAACACACTTCAGCTGTATCTGAAGGCTGATTAACCAGTATGGCTACACACACAGGGAAACAGAGACTAACCTTTGACTTCACATATCACAAAATATTAAATGCAAAGGTCAACGGTCAGTGCTGTACTATTCTGAAAACATCCATGTAACCCTACATGATCTTGATAGTGATGGTGATATATTAGTATTCGGCTTATGATTACATGTGTTAAAATGTTTTTTTTCCATCAAGCTGTTCTAACGCGATACTTACAGAATGCGCATAAAAATAAGTTCATAAAAAAAACCAGTTCCAAAAGAAACACCAATTGTGTCAAACTCAACCTCATGTATACAGCCCCTGATCTGAGATGCACCAACAGACCTTCTGAGCCCCTACCTTTAACTTGGGGAGCCGTTTGATGGTCTTCAGAGGACGCAACACCCTTAGCACACGAAGGGACTTGATCGTACTGATATCTTTACCCTTGCTGCTCCCCCTAGAGTTCAGCCAAAGAACAACAACAAGGTCAGCAGATTACAGCAGAGTATAGGAATGAAGGGATGGAAGAATCACAAAGGGCTCTTACTGCACCCTCTGCTGTTATCATTAAGTGCTTTTAAAAAGAGCTGAGGTGGGTTGAGGGGTATGTCCTCGAAGTTGAATTTATCTTAAACATCTTAACCTCTACATAGACAATCTAAGTTAAAGCAACATATGGTATGACACTTGCTCTCTTGAATAAAAAAGTACATTATATCAGTGCAGACAATCAAAGCTTTTAGAGTCTCTTCTTCTACAGACAAAAGAAACCTTTAAATGCACGTCAAACATGAAACCAGTGGGAGGGAAAGCGATCAGTTGCCTGACCGTTTGGTTTCATGGACAAGAAGCATCAACATCATTGTTTATTATAATCTTGACCATTATACGATAGACATTCACTCATTCCATATCGACAGGCATCTCCCGGCAGAGTGCCCAGCCAAACCTCTTTCTTTCTTTTTCAATGACACGCTGTTCGGTTCTTCGAAGAAATGGGAGTTTTACATGTGGACACATGAAGCGTGAACTTTAACTATTACATGGCTAGGATTATGTTGATATAATCCTGAATTTGGAAACACTAAATGAACTGATTCCGATTGGTTTCACATAGCTTCCTTTCATTAAAATCCCGATTTCAGAAAACATTTTTGGATCTTTCTTCGTTCAGGACTGTAGCCTGAATCGAAGGTGACAAGTGCAGGAAATGGAGGCTATGTGAGACTCTTGGGGACATGTGATGTCGCTTGCAGAGCACGACATCACATGTCATAACACAAACAAACACGCTGCATCAATAGCGTCAAATGAGCCATGAGAGCGGCTGGAGGAAACCATTTAGGGCCGAAAGACAAACTCCTTCGGTCGTGTGTTTTAATGCGCCTGTTTGCTCCCCGAATCCCATAACTGAACATTCTGCTCGTGATTTGTATGCCCATAAACCAATATCAGTGAGGAAAAATTGGGGTGTCAAGGGAGTAAATAGCCGAGTTGATCTTTACTGTAAGTGGATGGGCCATTTTCAAAAACACAAGGCAGGAGGCGCCTGGACGCCTGCCAAGCCTGAGCAGAAGAGAGGTCGTCCATCAAGACTCGCTCTTTAACTATGAACTCAGTTCCCGTGGCAGAAAACGCAAGACAATTCAATTCAAGGCTGATTGATTGAGTCTGAGCCTTGAAGTTTTACGTGTATGCGTATAGGGGTTTGTGTGTGTCTGTGTGCGAGTGTGCGAGAGTGAGACTCAATCGATAATCAATAGGCCTTCCTCCTTTGAAGTTGAGTAGGACTGAGGTCTCTCTATCAGAGCAGCTTGAGAGTATTAGAGTAAAGCCCAGTAAGGCCATAGGTGTTAGGAATTAAAAACATCCCTACGCACACACAAGAACTCACACATACACGCACACACACACACTAGCATAATGATAAGGGCAACGGCTCTTTGAGTCTCACGATTGATGAGTGAGTATGTATAATACATTGTTTTAGCACTCTGTCACCCTTATTAAAAGATGTTTGACTAAAATGGGGGCAAATTAGGATGATACTCCACCAAAATCTATGTTTTGAGTATCAAACACTCAACACCTATAGGACTAAAAGGTGGCTGTAAAAGGCTTCTGTCCTTTCTTCCTTCATTGAGCACAGCAGTTGTCTACAGTGGGTACCAACAGTGGAGGCTTTTAGGTGCACAGAAATCTCTCAAACTGCTCCTGCTCCAGTCCCTATATTCTCATATAACATGTAAGGTACAGTGAACATGTTGGTAGAGTGTCTTAACTTACTGAACTGACTAAAGTGCACATTTTGGTATAGATTACAAGGTGACAGACAATTCCACTGTTTACGTAGCAATTCTCAAGATAGAGATTCAAATGATTGCTGCTTCATAGTATAGTATTCATGACCTAAACATGCCTGACAAATTTTCATCTACAGTAATGTATGTGTAACATTAGCTTGGGCAAGTTGATATAAAGCTGTAACAATATGAACCGCTCTGCAGTTTATTTGGCATCTGATCTGATTAACGGAACTTTCTGGATTGTATTTCATCTTTTCACTGGTACATGTAGAAACACACCCACACTGATGCAGCCCATTGCAATCTTTTAATGAAGCACTATTTTTGGTCAGAATGAGACTCTAGACAGCCAGTTTTCCTGCAATGGAAAAGCAGGAGGTAGGCAAACTCACTGTAGGCTTTGAAGGTTGACAGCATCATGGATAAAGATTGGGATGCCAGCAGTATAGTAGCCTTAGACTGAGCAGAAGTATGGACGGTGGCAAAATAATTGTTGTAATTTTTGTAATCCTTTGAACTATGAATTGAAGCTGGCGACAGCCATTTACAGGCACCTTTTAAGTCTACAGGGGACTGTTTGATAACCAAAAGACAGACTAAGGGAGGAGTATCACTTTGATGCTAATTCTCAAAAAAATGTATGTACTGTATCAGGGAATTTTTACTATTAAATTAATAATTTGCAAAAGTGGAGTCATGTTACTTCCAAAAAACCTGTGGGCATCAAATCAAAGCCTTTAAATCAAACCCGTCGATGAAACTATTGCAGTGTTTGGATGGTTTTCTGTGGTATGTGAAGAATAAGACAACATACGAAACGGCGAGAATGAGTACGAACGATCAGAAGAACAAAGAAAGAAAGAGAGAGAAGCCAATTTGATCCGGTGGTGGAGATCAGGGGACAGAGCGGAGGAAGAAGGAGGAGGACAGAGAAAGAACTTTACCGGGTGGTGCTCCTGTGGAGTTTCACCGAAGGTGGAGACAGCGAGAGTCAGTGACAGCGACAGAAAGAAAGACAAAGATAGAAGAAGAGGAGGAAGCGAAGGAAGAGAGGAGAGGGGAAAAACACATAGAAAGACAGACACACACAGAGACAAACATTGATAAAGAGAGACACCGACAAAGACGGACACAAGACAAGAGAGAGGGGGTTTGGAAGAAACAGGAAAAAATACATCCATATGAGAGACAGACAAAGAAGGAAGGACAGCAAGATGGCAATATCTGCTTAGAAACCCCCCACCCTCTAACACACATACAGTATACACACTCAGATACACACATCACTCCCTCTCATTCCACCACCCCCTCCCACCCCCTCTTTTGTCTCCATGACGACTGGATGGGATATCTACAAACCTGTCTCCTAAATTAGTTTTTTAGATAAGGTGAGTTCTACATATGGTATAATTATTCATGGTACACAACAAGCTAACAAGAAAAAGGTGCAGCTAAAATGCAGATATTTTGGAAATGATTTGACGTTATGTTTTCCACACTGCTATGTCTGATTCCAAGGGACTAACATGTTGGCCCCAACATTGGTAAATGTTGCAGCAGTGCCAGTGTTACCAGTGATTAATGTGCTCTGGAAACACAAGTTTACAAAGTTTTTAGTTTGACATTACTAGTTTAGTAAACATTATCAAAAAGGTTCATACAAGAATTTTCAGTTTTGATACCATTAGAATAGGCAGACATAGGTAATAAATCACAGTTAAGTAAATCACCTGAAATACAAATCCTTCTCCTCGCACTACAGCATTTAAGAATGTACATTTTATTGCATCTGAACTGCACTTAGCAATCATCTTTAAAAAAAAAAAAACAATAATTCTCAGTTAACTTGAGATCTATAGTAAGAGCACTTCTGTGAATATAGCCCCTGGTTGAGACTCTGTGTGTGCAAACCCTCCTTCCCTCCCGACAGTCTTCTGCTGTGGCCTGCTGTGCTACCAGCTCTATGAAGAATTACCTTCACGGTTGGAAGAGAAAACTCGATTGCTGCATCCATTCACACCGATTCTTATCTTATCACACCATAATGATCAATTAGACCAGGCCTACAGCACAAATTGCCCTCATTAGATCTGCAATCATCTAGTGGGATTTTATCAAAGTTCTTTTGCATGCACATCTGCACAGGGGGAGAAAAAAGGTTGGTTCCAGGTTTTCTTGACATGTTAGGCATTACACTCAGGACATCCATCATGAGTGGGGACTCAAGAAACCAGGATTTGTGTGTATTGTCCCATACACACACACCATCAATAGAAAGAAAATACATTCTCACAGAGTACTGCGACTGCATGCAGTTCTTGGCCAGTGTTTCATTCAGCATTTATTTGGAGGATGAAGGGTGCCAGAAGCGCAATTGTTGTGTTTGAAACCCATAAAAAACCATTGCACTCTGACCATGCTAAAACTTCTCTCCGTACAATGGTTCTCTGATGTACCTGCTTTGAAACAATGTCATGCGTCAAAGTGAAATTTCATAGGTGTGTGTGAAACCTTCGCCCCTTAAGCAAAACTGTACTGTAGCTCAGCCCTGGAGCAGATGGTTGGAGCGAGGAGGCAAAGTGGGAGAGATGGTGGAGAGGGAGAAAGCGTGAAGAGAAGAGGTGAATGGTGGGAGAGCATCCTAAAAGGTAGCGGAAAGGGTGATTAAGAAAGTAAGAAAACGAGGGAGGGTATGGCAGAGGAGAAGGGAAGGGGACCATTGAAGGAGGGGAGGAGGAATCCTGATTTCAGCGAGGAGTCAAGCTGTGGAGGGTGCAGCAGTGGAGTGATTTTCAACCTTGTTGTTGTTGTGTGCAGTTGCTGCTTGGCATTTTAGCCAAAGTGATATTTAACTTTGATTGAACAGTTTCAGTTTTTGCTGCAAATTTATGGAGTTTGTGATCCGTCTACCTTCATAATTTGTCTTTCCAGGATCCTGTGACTGGTGCAGCTTTGATGCTTTTAATTTGTAATTCTACTCTATGTTATCATGTTCAGGTAAAACTTTACCTTTAAACTTTGTTTGCAGTTACTTGTGCTATCGGTAGACCTGACACTGTTTATAATAATAGTGAAGGTTCACCACTCAACACTTCGACACAAGTGTGAAATGTTTAACCAAAGTATTATATCACTTTAAATCCATACCACCTGTCTCTTGAAAGCTTTGCATTAAAAAACTTGTATGTGCACCTTCCCCATCCTGCTTGCTGCTTGATTTACTTCTGCTGCTGTCGGTTTTCTTGAACACTGTTCACTCTGCATACAGACTGCTAGCAACCACATCCCTTAAATGTCCAGTTGCTGATATGAGTTTGCTTATTCTTATGTAGACATATACCAAATGATGATACATGGTTCTGTTTGACAAGGTTTCTTTTCTTATTATCAGGGAAACAAGTCAACCATTCTTAACACTGGCTGAGGTTTCCAGTTGCTGGCAGTGTGAACACATAGTGACAGTGACATTCAAAACAGGACTAACTTACATTTGCTATTAAACAGAGATGTTGTGTGTTCAGACTGAGTGCGAAATGAAGTCATTGGTGTGAGATGTCTGCCTCTATTCATTTTATATGACATGCAAGTGAATTGTTTTTCAACACATTTTGGGAGGTAGCAAAAGAGATGAACCCGCAATGTGAGAAAATAAAGGGATTGAAAGCTAAAAATGGTTTAATTTGTTCCAGTACTCTAATTGCACTAGGGCTGCCTTGGTGACAGTGACAAGCAAGTGACAGGGGTCATGCTGCATAAATTTTAATGCTTCCGTAGGTCTTTGTAGTACTACTGGACATAGTCTGGCTGTCCCTTGCTAGCAACATATGCATTGTGCACCTGACTAATCTCAAAAGTTACTCAAGGTATTTGTGTTACTTTCCTACAGTTTCTTACCTTTTTCTTCTTGTCTCTGTACATTTATGTGAAGTCAAACAACTTTGGGATAAGCATGATTTTTTTGTTGTTGCTAAAGTTAAAGGATAAGCACAGCAATATTCTATATTTTCCTTATTTTAAAAGAAAGAAATCCAATGAAAAGACCAAAACCAACAACTGCACTAGGTGACATGTTACTTCATTACAAAGAACATAGGCACTATAGTTTATTTTGAGTCAAGTCTCACTGTTCTCCTGCTGTAAAAGCTAATTTGCTCACCAGATGTATTTTCATTTTTCTGCAAATTTACTCCTGTTTTTTAAAAACTACAGTGCCCACCTTGTTTTCAGAAAATTACATTTGTGACACATTTTGAAAGATATCTTATCTCAAGTAGAAACAAACAGGCTTGTTCAAGTATCTAAGTCAGGGTATATCAGAAAATATTGAGAGATGGAATAACACATTATTTGTTTTGGTCTTTTCATGGAAAATGTTGGCAGTAAGAAAAAAAATGAGTAACACCAAAAAAATTTCAACTTGGGCCTCTTGACATCAGTTCATGCCAACTCAAGCAAATCTGCATCTTTGTGTCACTGATGTATTTCCATTGATTTATTATGCAATGGCGCCACCTCTAGAATTTGCTTAGCATTCAATCTGAACACACTTTGACAGTAGCTATTAGCTCTAAGATCCAAAGCGCATGGATCACATTCTTTGCCTGTGACTGACTCTGAACATCTTTAACATAGTTCTGAATGATGCCGACTATTGCATCACAGGTTGTGTTCAGGTTCATGCAGTCACAAAGGCAGTCATGCACTGGGCATCCACAGAGCTGAGGAGGATGCACACACAAGCTTCTTTCTTTCTCTCCCACTCACTCTTCTGTTTTTTTACACACAGAAATACACATTCAGTCTCTCCAGTTGCATATATCATACATATTTAATTCATATGTATTTATCTGTATAGTACCTCAGCCTAATAGCAAATCATTCCACCCACCACACTCTGCCCCAGCATGCCTCCCTCCTTCCCTCCCACGTTCAGTCTGACTTCCCCGGGTCGTGCAGAGGAAGGAGAGTTAAATACCTGAGCCTCCGGGTACGTTAACGACGGGTGAGTATGTGTGTTTGTGGCAGAGTTTGTGTGGGTGAAAGAGGAAGAGGGGGGGCGAGGCGATGAGCCCTGCTGGTGTTCCTTCTCGTGGCGAACAGATAACCTGGGCACTTAAAGGGTTAAAGGTGTCTGGGGTGCCCTCACCCCCACGGACTGACCGACAGGGACCTTCAGCCCGGAGGACGGGGGGAGGATGAAGAGGAGGGAGGCAGGATGTTGGCTTTAATGGCTGTTGGAGAGGTGGGGTTGAAAGGTGTGTGCGTGGTGGAGTTTGGAGGGTTAATTACTGACTGTAGGGTTTATGTTCAGACAAGGGTAGAGGCTGGGGTTGGGTGGGGATAGCTGCAAGCTAGGGAGCAATGGGTGACACTTGTTCCTAACAAACAGCACACAAATTCAATGTTAGCATGCTAACAGGCTAAACTACGATTATGGATCAGGAATAGCATATACCTGCTAAATATTAGCATGTTTATGTTAAAGTAGGAAAATTAGCTCAGTTTGCATTCATCATTCTAATAATACTACAAACCATTTTTCTTGGTGATCAGTCAAGAGGGTCTATAATGCACAAATTAGCTTTGGGAAAGAAATAACCTGAAGTCACGTGGAAAGAAGAAAAAGTAGATCTGAAGATCTTTACTCTTTTTTTTTTTTAAAGTATCTTACGGTTTTACGAAGATATAGGTGTTCTGGCAGGAAGAATGGGACTGACTGTGAGTTATAAATATTGCATGAACAACTTGGAGTTGGAGCAAGTTAACAAAATGTAGCCAAAATAGAAACAAGTAAAACTCTCCTTTCTGTTTTATGAAGCATAAAGGTGGTTTGGAGAGGCTGACTGTGAGCACTAAAAGTGAAGTCAATATTCCTTTGTTCTCTCTTTGCTGTATGTTAGAAATAAGAGGGGTGTTAGGGGGTTGAGGTAGGGAAATGGGGTAGAGGGCAAAATGTAATGATAGGAAGAAGGAGGGGCTGTTACGAAAGAAGGATTTGAAATGTATCTGGAAGAAGGTGAAGGCATCAGCAGGAACCAAAGCTGTGAAGGGTCTGGAGGGAGTGTTGGTAAGCAAAGATTTGAGGGATCAAAGTCAGGGCTTTAGATGCAAGAAAAGAGGAAGGGATGACTCACGGCCTGGTTGGTGGAAATATCAGAGCGGCATGGATTGGCAAGTAAGGGACACAAGGGAACAGGAGCAAGGAAGATTGGGAAAAGAAAATGTTGAGAAGGAGCAGGTGGTGCTTTATATTGTATTAGGTCAGTAAAGGGGAATGACGTTGGGTTAGGGGTTAGGTTTTGAGGTGATTGTTTCAGGCAAGGTTAGGGGTGTGTGGGGGTTGAAAGGTGGGTGAAGACAGTGTAACTACACTCTAAAAAAATTATTTCACTTTCAGCACTTTTAGGGTTCCTCTCTCGGAAGAACTATCCAAAAAGTTATGATGTTTGTGAAACTACTGTGCTAATCGTTTCGAAGGAGTACCACAGGGTACCAACTGAGGTTCTCCAAAGATTGCAGCATTGAGAAAAAGCTAAATGTTATGATGAGAGCTTTTCCTTTTTAGAGTGTAGGTCAGGGATTGGTGATGATCATCCAGAACAAGGAAAGAATTTAGTTAAGGATTACGGGTGGTTATCAAGATGAAGGTGGCGATGAAACGTAGAGAAAGACCTGCTGATACGATACCACGTGTGATGATGACCAATGATGAAATAGAGATGTAAATGGAGAAAGGGTAGACTGCAGGAGGGAGGGGGATAAAGAGACAATGACAAGACTACAGAAAAAAGTTTGAGGAAGAAAAAAAGGACCAAGAGAGATACAAGACAACAAACAAAGAAAAGGCTAGAACAGAGACAGAGAGCAGAAAAGGGTTAAGAAGAACAAGGGAAAATGTGAGAAAGAATTGTATGAGAAAAGGAGTTTAAACACATAAAGGCGATAGAGAAAAAGACAGATTAAAGGAGAAACAGGGACAGAGTGAGAGAAAGACAGAAAGAGTACATAATACAAGGACAAGGACTGGAGGTGATGAATTCTGAAGTACAGCAGGCTGAGAAAATAGGAGAGAAAGATCAGCATTGCCTGGTGTATCGGACGTACAAGGCTGGGCGACAAGGGTCTTTCTGCGGATGGAGGAATGTGTGTGTGTGTGGGTGGGGGTGGAGATGATGAAGAGGAGGGTGGAGGGGACACTTACGTGAAGGCGAAGGCCACCAGAGCACCACTAACCACTATAAAGTCCAGAATGTTCCACAAGTCGCGGAAGTAGGAGCCCTGGTGGAGAAACAAGCCCAGCACCACCATCTGGAAGACACGGAGCACGCTCAGTACATACATTAACATACATATACACACACACACACACACACACAGTATCTTAAACAACAGACTTACTCACAATCAGCGCATTTGCAAGGGCAAACAGCGGAAATACACAAAATGCACTCATAAGAACACAACCACAAACATCAATATTAACACACACACACAACAGTTTGCACAAAAAGAGATAGACATAAACAAAAAAACTGAATTATACAATAACGCAAAAACAAAGGTGTTAACAAATTACACACACGCTTTCTCTCTCTCACACACATACACACACACACACACAGTGATACTTTGTTACCTTGATCAACATTTCAAACGTGAAGACGCCTGTGAAAACGTAGTCAAAATAACGCAGCACCTGCAGAGCAACACAACACCATGAGATATAATTATCATATTAGAAAGAAGGAGAGAGAAGCAAAAAGATGAATCAGTGGGGGAAAAATCTGAAAAACAGGGCAGGAGAGATTAACAAAGGCACAAAAATCAGACACCAACCAGAGCCTAATCCTAATTCTAATCTTAATCCTGTTTTCTATTTTCAAACTGCCACATCTAATAATAATTTACTCACCCTTGTCTTTTAAAAAAACATTCATTTTCTGCTTTGTTTATTTAATTCTGGGTAAAATTATGTGTTCTACCCTTTAGCTATATTTATTGTAATAATACACAACTTTTTCAAGTGACTGTACATGTTTCTTGTGATCCCTGACTGATATTAACACATGACTGTTTCTGGTTTGTTTGAAATAATCAGATGAACTAGCCAGTTCAGTTGAGCCAGCATGTCCAGCACGCTTTACAGCATAAAAGGTTTCATGCTAAAAATGACAGTAAGTGGTGACCTGAGAACTGTTCACTTAGAAAACTTGCTTTCCTGTGCAATGCTGATTGCATTTACATCTTATCCAAAAACATTTTTCTTGCTAAGTTTGCTCAGAATTTGACCCAGACAGCTGGTTTTCATACATCATCCAGCATGAAGCCGAAGACCTGTCAAATGATGCCATCTGTGATGCTATAAAAAAAAACTGTGAAAATTAGACTGCTAAAAGATATGTTCTCTTAAAAATATATGTTAAAATATGTCTGAAGCGGTGCTGTTATACTTTTATAATCCTAACCCTAACTTATACAACATATAATGGCAGTTTCAGCACTTATTTTTATTAATTATTATATCCTGAAAATGTTTAGATATGTCGGTCAACAACTACACTAATAGTCCTGATGCTAGATTAAAAAAAAAAGTCATTATCACCATTATTAACTCTTATTAAGGCCTAATACTAAACCAACCTCCGTACTAGTGAAACTCGGCTAAAGTTTCCTCACTTTGGAAGATTCTGCCCATCTTTATATCCTTGAAAATATTTTATTTTCAAAATTATGGAGATGCGCACACATTTACAGGTGGACAGAAAGACACAGACAGAGCGATGTCTCACATTATTTTGTGGTGAGTCAGGCCAGACAGGGTCCTCTGCAGCGAGGGCGATGCTGCTCATAGCGATGACAGACAGGATGCTGAACTCAAAATACTTCAGAGTCAGGATGTAGTGACAGCACTTCCGAAACCTGGTGCAAACACACAGACGCATACACATGTTGACACAAAAAAAGCACACAAAACAAACTGTTTAAACATTTCTGGGCCCAGAGAGAAAAATGTTCATATTGAATAACGTTTCTATGTCAAGGACATAGTAGAATGTTTCACAGTGTTTGACCAAGGTTTTCACACACACAACTACACACACACACACACACACACACACACATAAATACTCACGGGTTGGTGGTGGACAGTATAAAGCAGGAACTGTATGGAGGCATGGGTTTGGGGCCATCTTCATCTCCTTCCTCATCCTCCTCCTCCTTTTTCTCCTCACTCTTCTTCTGGTCGGTGTTGGCATTCTTGTTCACTGAGCGAAACAAAGAGAGAAAATAGAGGAAGAAGAATGGACAGACAGACAGAAAGAGGTCAGCTTCAACGGTGGAAGACAGTAAACCCATGAAACACATCTGAAAGCACTGTTTCAAGAACAGAACTGAATGAGTTACAACAGTGTTAGCCAGTAAATGTTTTTAAAAAAGGGTAATGCCACTGGTTTTACATGTTAAAGTTAAATTGCTTTTCATGGGGTGAACTACTTAGGGTGTGAAAAGAGTTGTATAATGTCTGCTGGGCCCCTAGATTAGCTTTGTCAAGTGATGAAATTACTCAAGTGACACTAACCTTGTATCAGATTGTTCCTGAGGACTACAAATGTTTAATGGAAAGCCTGTGTTACTGGAGGCATTGAGTTATTAGTTAGGTATGAGTCTAACAAAATATGTGGATCCAGTACTTTTGTAGCTTAAATGATACTTAGGACATCTTTGTCTCTGCAGCATCAGGGGATTTGTGACACACCTTCATAGGCCATATAACTACTTATACCCTCAGGTACACGACTGATCCCCCCAGATGCTCACCTTGCAGGATGGCATTGGTGGAGGGATAGGGGTAGACAGGAGGCATGTCTATCTTTGTGTACTCAGGTTTGGCCATGCTGGTCAGGATTAGACTGTCCATGCTGTGGAGCAGGGTGTGGGTGTCGGCGTCGCGGCAGTTCAGCAAGTTGTTGACGTGGTCAGGGTGGTTGGGGTGATCCGGTGGGAGGGCGTATGGGTGCTCATGGGCACTGGCCAGCTTGCTGTTATTACGGAAGTTGTCCAGGTCCTCGTTGTACTGCTGAATGGGTCGTGTGGTGGAGAGGCTGGGACAGGTGCTGTGGTGCTCCCTGACGAAGGAGGGGGGCAGGAAGGAGAAGGGATGGAGAGAAAAAAGGAATAAGGGTGAGGATGGAGAGGATTAGGTGATGGAAGGACTATCTTTTCAAAAACACCCTATGTAGAACCATATGTCACAAGATGTGCACCATCTCCCATACTGTTAGAACCAACTATTAATTAGTTCACACAGATAGACATAGAGGATCTGACATTTTTGGATCACCTGTCACAAACTGGAAATTAAAATATGCTATACACCCTTTACCCAATAACCCAACAATTAACAACAGAAATAGTATTTCATTTGGAGTCATATTGGGATAAGACAACACGATATCAGCCTCTTAATGGCCTTATTTGACTCGTGTGAGACATTGGGAAGGAAAATTAGCTTTAGGCACTACAATATATGTAGTATACAAAATTTAATGTGTCATAAACTGACTTTGTGTATTTTTTTGATGATTCTCAACTAGTTTGGCATTTTTTTAAATGTGCTCTGCAACACCCTTCCTCATTTCCACGTTATCAGGTTGAGGAAGACTGCAAGCAATGAGTACATAAATCCATGTTGGGAAGTGTGATTATAAGTAGATAAAACAACTTGACTACACAA
>NW_023339729.1:26758589-26791619 GCF_004916995.1 Morone saxatilis | reverse complement strand
AAAAAAACAACAAAAAAACAAAACCCCAAAAAAACAAAACACCCCACTGAACCCACCAAACAAAACATAACCCGGGGCGGGGAACACAGGAACAGGGGGGAAAAAAAAAGGGGGGTGAAGGTTTTCAAGGCTATCAAAACGGATTTTTGAGGAGGGGACAAAGACCACAAAGGCTAAACCAACAACAAAAAAAAAACCCATTGGAAAAAAAAACAAAACCACACAGAATTCTAGGGAAAGGCCAAAACTTTTTTGGTTTTCAAAGGAAAAACAAGAAAAAAAACTTTTGGGAATTGGTGAGTTTACCAAAACCACAAGGGTTAATATTTTTAAACAGGGGCCCCAAAGTTAAAATAAAAAAAAAAATTTGATATTTTAAAAAAAAAAAAAACAAAAAAGGGGGGGGGTTACATTTGCCACACACTTTGGTTCTTTTTAACAATTTTTTTGTTTAAACCAGTTTACAATTTGGCCTTTTTCATGGGGAGGCGGTGGGAAAAACTTTATACCCATTAAAATTTAGGGGGTTTGGTTTTGGGGGGAAAAAAAGAAAAAAGAAAAAGGTTACTGGAACAATATAATTAATAGGAGATATTTACTTTTATTTTTGCTTAGGGGGGCCCCTAAATGCTCTTTAGGCTTTCTGTCAAACAAAAAAGTTTGATTGGGGGCACCAAATTTTAAACATCCCAAAAAAAGTTATTGACCCAAATACACATTGTTAAATAAAAGTTTACTTCCAAAAAAAGATTTTTTGGTTCTTTTTGGAGGGGGGAAATTTTTACAAAAAAAACACAAAAATGTTTAAAAAATGGGGGAAAAAAAAAGGGCCTTGTTGCTTATTACTGGGGGGAAAAAAAAGGGGGGCCAAATAAATATTTGGGGAAGAATTTTTTTTAAAAAAAGATTAGGGGTTATTAATGAGGTCTACAACCAAACAAAAAAAAAAATAAATTTTTTGATAGCGGGATCCCAAGTATATATTAACTTTTTTATGAAAGCTTAATACAAAAAAAACAATTTGCATATAACTATAGGGGACATTCATATTGTTCTACTGGCCAGGCAAAATATACCCCAAGAGGGGGAACAACATTTTGTGTGGGAACCACCAACAAAAAAAAACCCTTTCAAAATAAAGGCCCAATAAATAAAAAAAAAAAAAAAAAAACTTAAACTTTATTTAAAAACCCTTATCAGGTTATAACACGGGGGACCTTGGGAATTTTCCCCCCCCCATAGGGGTTGAGGGGATTGGGGCTCACACTTGGGGGCCAAGGAAATAGAGGCCCAAAATTTTGAGGTTTGGGGGGGAGGGGGGGAGAGATATATTAGGGGGTTCAAAAAAGGGACTCAAAAGGGGAAGGGGGGGGCACTGTCCCTTATCTATTTATTGTTGTAACTCCAAGGGTTTTTTATGGGGGGGGGGGGCCCATTGCTTTGGAGTTCCAGGACTTAAAAAGGAACTGGTCCATTTGCTGGTATTTTATACTCGGAAACGGGCAGGAGTTATATGGTAGGGTTTTGTTTTCGGGATGCACGGCTTCCGGCGAGGGGTATTTTTTTGCTTACTAGGACCCAAAAAAGTATTTTTGGTTTGGGAACACCCGTGGGGGTTTTTTTACAAAGGGAGGGTTGGGGTTTGGGGTGGATCCCGGGGTGGGTGAGGGCGGTTTTTTTATTTTTGGGGGTGACTTTCATTTTTGGGGGCCCCCAACTATTGGGCCAAAAAGCTTGGGCTTTTTTGTTATTACTTAACCCCCGGGGGAAAAAAAAGTTTTTTTGGGGTTTTTTTTTTTTTCACCCAGGATTCCTCCGGTTTTGTATGCTGAAATGGTCGTGTGGTGGAGGCCTGGGACAGGTGCTGTGGTGATCCTGACGAAGGAGGGGGCATGAGAGACCACCAAAAGAGAGATGACACAAAACCAGAAGCTCAGAATCAAACAGCCACCGTGAATAAACAACACAAAACAACGACAGAAAAAAAGGAATACAGGGTAGCAGATGGAAGCAAGGGATCCTACCGTAGATGGAGATATCTTTCAAAAACACCTATGAGAACCATATGTCACAAAGATTGTGCACCATTATTCCCATACTGTTAGAACCAACCCTATTAATTAGTTCACCACAGAACCTTAGGACACTAGACCGATCATGACATCCTTTATTGCGACTCACATGTCACAAAAAAAACTAGAAGAAATTAATAATATAGAACTATACCCTAAAATTACCCATAATAACCCAAAATTAACAACAGAAAAACTAGATTATTTTCATTTGGAAAGTCATATATAGGGATAAGACAACCGAATACTTCAAGACCTCATTTAATGGCCTTCCATTTGATTCGTGTGAGACATTGGGAAGGAAAAATTAGCTTTAGGCACTAACATATAACCATATATGTCAAGAAATATACAAAAATTAATGTATAAAACTGACTTATAGTGTTATTTTTTTTGATGATTCTCAACCCTAGTTGGCATAATATTTCTTAAATGTGCTCTGCACACCCATTCCTCATATTCCAAACGTTATCAATTTAAAAACAACAAAAAAAACAACGTGAGGAAGACTTCAAGCAATGGTACATTAAATCCATGTTGGGAAGTGTGAATTACCATAAGTAGATAAAAACCAACTTGACACACCAAGTGAAAGAACTGTTTTTTTTTTGATTTTTTTTTTTTACTCTATAAGCAGTTAGCACTAGGCACATTGATGGCCAGCACATAATCTTCAAAATGACACCATAATAAATAGCTTCACACAGTCATTATATACCATCACAAAACCAACCATACATTTGTGATGAACTACCAGTTGAGTTCCCAATGACGAATGCACAAAGAGCCCTTAGTACACAAATGTTCTGGGAAAGTTACTGTGTCAGGTCGTTTCCTGATTTCTTAGACAAAGACAAACTTAACTGGCTTTTAATGCCAGCCAGGTTGTAATTTGAGACATTTACACAGAGAAAATAAACCCTTCCTTCACTCACTTTCTGGTGCGATGCCCTCTGCTCCTCTCCTGGTTGCCGTGGCGATGCCGTCTCGTCTTCCGTCCCTCCCCTTCTGTTCCTTTCTCCCCCTCTCCCTCTGTCCCCCTGGATCTGTGTCTCCTGCCTTCTTCCCCCTCCTTGGCTGCCCTGCGGTGCTGCCTGGACCTCCTAGGTTCGTTGTTCCCCTCTCCCCCTTCACTCTGGTGGGGAGACACGCTCCGAGCTTCCCTGCCTTCCCTGTTCCTGTGCCTGTGGCCCCGGTGGCTCCTGTGGCTTTGCCTCTCCTCCCCCTGCTGGCCTTCCACGTTGCCCAGAGAAGTGCAGCTGAAGCCGCGCTCCATGCGGGTCTCCGCTGGCTGGCCCGTACCTCCACTGTCTGGCCCTGTGGCTTTCTGATGATGGTGGTGGTGGTGATAGTGTGTGGCTCTGTGGTAGTGGTCAATGTCCTGGCGCCGGTACTCCTGGTCCAGAGGCAGCTCACCAGGTTGGGTCTTGTTGGTGTTGTTGTTACGGTTGTCCTGCGGGTTGACAACCAGTGGCCGATCCAGGTGGGTCTTCATATCACCGCGTGCTTTCCGTGGGTAGGACACCTGGGTCAGGGTAATAGGGTAGCAGTTGGAATCAGTGGGTCTGCTAAAACATCAGACACATGGGCTTTTCCTACTTACCGCAAGTTTTATCTAGCCATGCATGATAGTTTTGTTTTCAATAGATATTGGACTACAAAGCGTCTCATGCAACCACAATGCAATGGAATTGAAGGGAATTTTAAGGGGAAATTGCCTTGTTTTGTGTAGGTTTACAATCAGTGTTGGTAGTAAATGTAGTCAGTTGAGTTTATCTGTTGGTGATAACTTTGGTGATAAAAATGTTGAAACATTCACACTAATTAATAATGATATATGGGATATCCTTTCTTTTATTGGTAGAAACTGTCATCACCACATTCAAAGAAATTGCTGAGACTGAGTCATGTAGTTGTAATTTGGATGTTTCTTGTTAGAAATTTTAGCTGTAATTTACTTTGTCTTCCTGTCATTCACAAGCTGTCACATGTACAGTATATAAATCGGACATGAGATGATGATTTTATAGTTTAATTAAAGGCAGTCCTTCAGATGGCAGGAATATTAAGACCCAATGCAAAAATTGACTAGAATCATAATGCATTTTAAGGTTGTTTACACAACTAAATGACAGAAAGGACAAATTAATGAGAAGCAGTTTGCTAATTATAAACAAAAACCATATAGCTGCAATGATGAAGAAAATTTCTTATTTGTTGTTTTCAAGGAGCAGAGGCTCATTAACCTCAGCAAATTACATCACAGTTTCATGAGCATGGTTTTTAGGTTGCTGTGGCAGTTTGCTTCAAAGCTGGTACAAAGGACAGTATAAGCCAACTGTGACCTTCATTCAGGCAGTTTATACCTAACTCACAATACCCCCACCCTGTTCCCTCCCCGAGCCACAGATATACACAGTTCGACAAACAGGCCACCATTTTTGGCTCTGGCAAATTGTCATTAACATTTCCAGAACCATAAAATGGCACAATGGTATACAGTTTACCGAGCCATATCCAGTCGACTCCCGATCATCTTCTTTTTGAAGTGCATTACACTTCGCCCCGCTCCAGTTTTGAGTCCGCTGCCTTCTTTGGGTACAGCTCTGGATTTCTCTGCATGCCCCACTTTAATAATGCATTGCTCCCAAGCACACAGCTTCAAGCCGTCCCATATAGCAGCGGCTAGCGCAATAACAACACTCTTTCAGAAGCTTAAAGGGACATTACACCCTGAAATCAAAACATCTGTGAAAGTGCAGCATGACCCAGAATACGCAGTAATAAAAAGCAGGACAGGCCCTGGTGTTGTTTCCACTGTAGATCACTACACACCACATCACATACATATGGGCTGAATTGTAACATAATTAAAGAGTAACTTGCTGAAAAGCAGTGTTGAACTGTTGAAAAGTCTGTTTCATCTCTGTCCACACCCGGCATCACTAATGGAATGAGTAATTCAACTCTTGGGGAACACTTTAAGGTCCATTTTGTCCTTAAAATGTTGGAATATATTGGGTACATATATGTATATATATACATATATATATATCTTGGGTCGCATACGTATGTAATTTTTGATGTCACTTGCTACAAATGACAAGAAATCTGAATATCTGTTGATATTTGACATCAAATTGCATCTGGTCACTTCCAATTTTTAATAAAGAGCTTTTTCAATTGACAGCCAAGAGTTGTTCATTGGCTGAGACAGATGGGGAGGTGAAATGATTTGAAGTTCTAGACATGTCTAGAGCCCCAACTGAACATGGATGATAATGTCCCTTTCAGTTGTTAAAATAACCAATAACATCACTTTACACACGTTACAACAAATATTCACCATATATATCAGGAGTAGACTGCATATATATGTGTATATGTGTGTTTTTTTTGGGGGGGGGATCCTCACCTCCTCTCCCTCCCCTCCCACCTTCCAGTCCTCTTGCTCCAGCTCGTTGTAGAGCGCCTCGCGGCTCGTCATCAGGTTCTGACGGCGGATCTCGCTCGTCCTTTGCTCCCACACTGACTTGTTGCCCTTGATGTGGTTCTTCTGCTGCTCCTTACTGTTGAGAGGTGTTGATGGAGGTGCGATGGGGGAGGAGGAAAGGGGATTTAAAGGGGAAATAAAAGTGGAAAGGCGAGTGAGGAGGTTAAGAAAAGTGGAGGAAAGAGAGGGAAGAAAACAAGATGGGAAAACAGAAATGGAGAGGAGATGATGAGGAAGAAGAAAAAAAAACAGATGGTGATGGTGGAGATGGGGAGGATGATGGGAGAATAGAGACTGTGAGCTGCCTGTGGGAAATTAGCAGCAACAGGAAGTAGTAACAGTATACCCTTAAAAAGAAAAAGAAAGAAATTCAGTACAAAAATGAATAAAGCATATGTGGCTATAAAGGTATACTGAATCTGCAATTTCAATGTAAAACCATGTAACACTGAGTAGACTGTGTGAATGAAGGAAGCATGAGCTGTGAACTACATCAAAGCAGGAGCAAATGGCTGAGACAAAGAAGTTTCCCATTGAATATGAATAATAATAAATATGAAGAAAAAAAATACATATTCATAACTGCTTATGTTCTCTATGAATGTAGCAATACTAGCTTTTGTGTTACAGAGTGAACCTGTCACTTTAAGAGAGTGTTGCATTTTGGGTTGTTTATATCCTTTCTCTGGCTAGCCTAGTGAGTGTCTGTCATGGATGTTATATGAGGACTGGATACTCAGCCTTGGGGGAGAAACACTAATGAGCCACACAATGTGGAAGCAAACCAGGAGATGAGAATTTTTTTTCTTTTCACTTATGCAGGCATTGTTGTAGTCCAGTATCCATTTCTTATAATACATCCATGGTCCCTATCTGTCCATCATAATGGAATCTGCTAGAGTTAGTCCACCTTAAAAGTGTCTCGTAAAACCAGTTCAACCCCAGGAGTTTTCTGTTGGCTCATGCATCATGTTTGCTGCCATGGAGGAGGTAAAATCAGAAAGAATAGAAATGAGTGGAAAGCGTCTTTAGACATCTTTAACGCAGACTGGGGACAGAGTCTGTCAAGAAGTCAGGAAGACATACAATGTCTCAGAATGTTTTAGAAGATGTCGAGCCCAAAAAACATAATGTGACAATGAGAAATGTTAACCAGTCTTTCACTAGTCCCAAAACCAACTAGTTCCAAGCTCTTGGCAGAAGAGCTTGTGAGTATGTGACCAAAAACAGAGTGAAGGGGTGTCACCATGTTGTGTTACTGTACCAGAGCTGTTCATCTGAAAGGCTTTGAAAATAACAAAACAGTTGAATCAGCGGGTTAATGCTGATTGTACTGTCATTCTTCTTTTGACTCCAAATACATCGGGAAACATACATGTGTAAAAACATGAAATACAAGAATCTCTGTGCTGTGCTGCATGTCGATTTGATGATGTGTTCTGTGATTGAAAGGAAGCTTATGAGCTAATTTCTCCGATTGACAAGTTAGTGTCTAATTGACAAGCACGGCTGTAGCACACCAACTTCTAATCTAGCCATCAAAGGCTCGCCACAATGACTGAAGAGTCCGGTGACTTCTAAAGGAGCAGCAGGGTTTTTGTGGGAATCATTTTGATGTGTCCTATTGTCGGCGTTTCTGCTGCCAGGAGCAGAATTTACAGACTGTCCGCCTCTCGCTCTTATTCACTTCACAAAGCCCTGAATCTGTTCCTTTCACTCTCAGAACAATCGCTTAATCATGTTTTAGAGGATGAGCACGGGGAGAGTGTGATGGTGGGTGTTTGTGTGTGTGTGTGAGTCACGTGGACATGAATGCCTGTCAATCTTAAATGTTAGGAAAGACGGATTTGAGAAAGAAACAGTGCTTTCTGTGTGTGCGCAGTTTTTCAAAAAGAGTGAGGAAGAGAGAGAGAGAGAGTGTGTGTGTGTGCATGTGTGTCTGACAATATTTTGTATATCAGTGTGAGCATACGCATGTGCATTTTTGGGTAATTTTCTGTTCATGTACAGTAAAATGTATAAAAAGTATATATATTTGTATACATACATATATTCAGCCTTGTCTCCTAGAAATTACATTTACGTTTAATTACGTTTACATTTAACTAATTTACAACAGCAAATATGTTTTTCGGAAAACATAATGCTGACTGAGTGACATTTTCCATTAACAAAATAAGGAAATGTTGGTAATTAACATACCTGCCAAGTCACAGAAATGTTGATACTGAACATATCAATAAAATGTTTCATTTGTTTCCCTCCAAAAAAGGCAATCTTGCAATACTATCTACACATATTGACTACAGCATTATTCAAAACTCAAACAAGACTTTTTATTAACATTTAACTGAAATCACGTTCTTTCCCTGACGTTAACCGAAGAGCTTTTGTTGCAGGAGTCTGGACGCGAACCTTTCACTGTGGTGTGACTCCACTGCGTTAAATAAATGTAGTGTGCACTCAGACAAATGTTGTCTTTCCAGGCAGGTATAACTGTTTCAGCGTGTGTTTAAAAAACAATTAAGTGCTTTACAAATGTAATTTCTAGGAAGCAGATTTTATATTTTGTAAGTATTTATGTTTTAGATGAGTGTGTGCACATGTCACAGTATATTTGTGCACACGGTATGGCATTTGAATGTGAGTGTGTGTACTCACGCAGCAATAGACAGGTTGGCTGCTGACAGCGGGCTGACCTCTGCTACTTCCTTAGCCTTCTGCATTGCTGTCTTCTGATTGGCTGCTTCCTCTTGTTCCTCCTCATCCTATTGGAGAAGAAGATAATCATCTCAGTCACTTGATCCTGGTTTAAATTTCAACACACTAAATATATATATATATATATATATATATATATATAAACAGCTACCAAAGCCAAGTGATATCAAGTCTGTTTTGTAGTCAGTAATGCTAAATTAATTTTGACATAATTTGAAGGCATAATCTAACTTCCTGGTAAACAATTTTTCTTCAAATAAAATGGAGAATGTTTTTTTGGGGGTTTGATCCTGTACCTTGGTGAGCTCCTGGGCATTGGCCAGATTGTCGACAGCGATGGCCAAGAAGACGTTAAGCAGAGTGTCTGTGGTGGCAGAAGTTAAGGAGAAATATCGATGCCAGGACGACCTTAGAGGAAGCTGACAGTTTCTCAGGAAGAAGGAGGAGCAGAGAGGAACAAAGAGAGATGTGTTCCGTGGACAGGAAAATTAGAGGAAAGAGAGGAAGTAGAATTGTATTGTTCAAAAAGGAAGACACCAATCATCATCTACATTTCATAATCATTGCGAAAGCTTCAAAAAGTCTGTCTGTGTATATTCACAGGCATGCATATTGTACATTTCTGTATACATATGTATGTGTGAGCATGCAGGCAGGATACAGTTGCCAAACAGTGTAAGGACGATGAAGAAGATGGAGAAGACCATCCCTTTGTCGTTCACTCCTCCCTGGGACTTAATGCCGTCGTACATCACCATGTTCCAGTCCTCTCCTGTCAGGATCTACAGAGTGACAACAGGTTGGTCACATTAATCCGGACTTTATTGGTATTTACTTGAAATTGAAAAGTACAATTTGCTCTGTAATCCTTCAGTAGTTTGCCCACTTTTTGTTGTTGTTTTTGTTTGTTTAATGAATGAGGAAATTAGCATAACTTGTGCATTTTAACCCCAAGCATAAAAGTTGAAAAACTATGTCTACAACCCAAAACAACTTTTTCATGTCTGAAAATCTGAAAATAATACGTTAAATCCATCACAACCCTTTTTGTAAATCAGTTTGATATAATATAAAATATAAATTCTGATTTTGCAATGCCTCAATCCTAAAGATACTTCTCACACACTGATGCATGAACATCAACATACAGAGTCAGACACACACACACACACACACACACACACACAGCTGGCCTCTGAGTCATTCCGCGACAATACAGCAACACAAATGGCTCTTTACTAAAGCTGTCTGTCTCTCTGAGTAGAGAGAACACAGAAACATGGAGACAGCAGTCAGGACTGAACAAGTCATCTGACAAACTGATGACACAACAACAATGGGCATCATTAAATTTCACTCTTGAAAAGGGCTTCAGCTGTCTCGAACATGTACATGAGTGTGTATGAGTGTGCTTACTGTCATGTTTGGAAAATACAGTAACTCATTGGTACCTCATTTGCAAAAAGACAGACTTTTAAACCACACAATCCAATTCATGAGGCTAAATAATTAAGTTTCACTCGGATTAACAATTGACACAAAACAATGTAAAGTAAAAGTAATAATATTCTTTGATTTGTAAGTATGAGTTCAGCAAAGGGATAGCTCACAGTTTATAAAATGTAACTGTCCTGGTGTTGAATGAACATATACATGTAAAAGAATGCCACAGCAGAGTTTTACAAAAGAATCTGTGTTCAGAGAACAACCTTCATCATTTATTTTTGTCTCTCTTTCCTACCTGAAACACCGTCATGATCGCTGCTGCAAAAGTGTCAAAGTTAGTAGGAGGGGTTCCGCCTTCAAAGTTGAATCTGAGGAGAAGAAAAGGAATTAGTCACATCCAATAATAATAATACAGCGACGTGAGCTTGTTTCTAAGTTTGTGTTGATACTGACTGTCCTCCAAACAGCTGCATCCCCAACAAGGCAAAGACCACGATGAAGAGGAAGAGGAGGAAGAGCAAACTGACAATGGACTTCATGGAGTTTAGCAGAGAAACCACCAGGTTTCGAAGAGGTGCCCAGTACCTAAGGAGGAGGAAGAGGAGGAGGAGGAGGAAAATCTCAACTATTTACAGTGGATATATGGATTGAGTATAGGGAAAAAATATATTGCCAAATTTTTGTTAATAATAATCATTATTAGCTACTATTTTGATTTTGATACTTGTCTGGCAAAAAACCCCAACAATAATATATCATGTTGAATATTAAAAACAATGCCCAGTGCATTCAAATGCAAACAAATGATAAAACATATTTTATGATATTTTCCATTTAGTATTGACTTTTTTCATTATTTCAAATACTGTCACCACAGTATAATTCTATTTGTAGTCCAGTAAAGTTTTGATCAGCGCATCCTTCTTCATACCAACATCAGTTTAACATGGAGGAGGTTACATCTGGTCCCATCTGGTCAAAACCAACTGGGTTCAGAGAGAGTCAGAGCTCTAATTAAGCTCTAACTGTATAGAGAATTGACAATAAACTCTGGTGGCAATAATATAGTTTCATGATTCAAGGCTCATTTTCAATGAGATTGTCATAATTGTAATAAGATTTGTCCAAATGAGCAGCATCATGGCAAGAAAAGAAGACCAACAAACACAACAATGTGCGTGAGCCAAATCCAATTACAGTAAAATGTCTCCTGAAGGGTGCATCAAGCAAGTATCAAAGTGCCAAAAACCCCAAAATGGTTAGATGTTTCAACAGTGAAAATATTTTCAAATTAAAACACCAAAATCTCTTCAGCACCACAACCTCAGTTTTTCATCATGATCCTCATTATCGTAATCGTCTGATTTTTGCACAATTGAGTTATGGACATGCACGCATTATGTAAGAGTGTGTGAGACAGAGAGAAAGACTCACTTGGTGACTTTGAAGATGCGGAGCAGTCGCAGAGCTCTTAATACACTGATCCCAAAGGACGTGCCTGGTTTAATGGTGGCCCACACCACCTCGAAGATACTGCCCACGATTACCTGCAGAGGCACACAAACAAATACAGTACAGTCAGATCATGTTGCGCACTTTCAGGGTGTTTGTGGCAATCAGTGCTCTGACGAATTATAATTTTAAAAATGAATTTCTGCTGTGCATGTGAAACCGTGTGTTGATCCAGTCATTTGATTTCTTGACACTGTAGGAATATTTTTGCTTTTTAAAAATCTGGCACATATGTTCAATTACTATGTGCATTCTCTGCAGAAGCATATCAGACTCCTTATTTATTAACTTGTAACCAGATCCGAAATAGACAATCTGACTTTTCCAGTTCTCATTATCAAAATTTGATGAATAAATACTAACTTCAATGCCAAAAAATCCCAGAACAAATACTTTTTAGGTGAGAACTGTACACAAATGCACTGAGAGTCTCTACCTCCATTGGTTGCCAGCTGACTGAACACAATATGTAACACTTTACCAGGTTCTGTATATCAGCATTTAATATTAAGTAACCTGCCAATAAGCCTCTGCAACAATGTCAGCATGACAAATTAATGCGCAGTTATTGCACATGTATTGGTGAGAAACGCGGCGCTGAATCTGCTCATTGTTCATTTGTCGCAGGGCAACATGAGAAAAATCTATTTCTCAAATCTGTTGATTAAATGGAGTGTTGGATTTGTCATCAAAACCTGATAGTTATGAGCGCAATTAATTTTTTCACTCAGTTACAGTGTGAGCGTGTGTGTGTGTGTGTGCACTCACCACACAGTCGAAGCAGTTGAATGAGGAGTGGAAGTAGGGCTGGATGCCCAGACCATACATCTTGATCAGCATCTCAGACATGAACAAACCGAGGAAGATAAACTCTGCATAGACTGGAGGGAGGAAGGAGAGAGAGAGGAGGAAAGGAGGGAGGAAGAGAAGGCAGAAATGAGAAGACAGGAACAGAGAGCGGGTTAAATGGAGGACAGTGGAAGGTGAAAATGAAAGAGAGTGAGGTCATGGAGAGAGATAAAGAGTGGATTGAAAAAAGGAGGGGGGAGGAGGACAAATGTAGATGAAGGAAATACAAAAGCGCAAGAGAGAGATGGAGAAGTGAGATTAAAAGACAAAGAAAGTGAGGGAGGATAGGAAAAAACAAAACAGAAAGAAGGGAAAGAGAGTGAGAGAGAGAGAGTTAGATGAGAGGAAGTCAATAGTGGTGTGAGCCCAGCGGTGTATGACAGTCTGGTGATGAATGGACTCCATCAGCTACAGCTTCATATGCTAATGACACTGGACAGCGGCCAGGGCCAACAAGCTGACTCTATCGAGGGCCTTGTGTGTCTTTGTGTGTGTGTGTGTGTGTGTGTGTGTGTATGTGAGTGTGCATGTCTGGTCATGTCTGCACCTAGAACTAAAATAAAGAATATGTGAAATATAGCATTGTATATCATTGATACAAGTCTTTCTATATTTATTTCGTGAAACAGTTACTACAAATGTTGTACAATTTGCTGCTACAACGCTCATGCTGAATTTACTGGATTTTATTTACAGCACAATCAAAGACAACAATGAATAAAGTATAGTAAATATTTATGTGTCCTACTTGAAACCTTACTGTATTTACTTGCTAGTGATCATACTGTTAAGCTGACCACCTATCACCAAAATGAACAAAAACTCTTTTCTTTTTCTTCAAAAGGAGGATGTGAAAGAAGGTGACGATGGACCAGATACTGGTTAGTGGAGAAAATGCAACATGTTTCTGCTATTTAAAGGAGTTCAAATTAAATGCGTTGTTTGCATGTGTAGGAGGAAACTGTAGATTTGAAGTGTAAAAAGATGATTCAGGTTGGGACGAGGTGTGTGTGGACAGCAGTGGTGAATAAACTGAAAAGCCAAACTAAATAAAATACTAAAAAATATTCTGGCTTCAGATGTAGATGTGCTGTTGAATTTGGTAACATAAAGGTACGGTCATATCTGCCATCAGTCCAACAAATCTGTCCCAAAGTCAGCACTGAAACAGGATGGGATGACACAGGTGTGAGGAACATAATGAAGACATACTGTGCAGACACAAAAACACGAAACACAACACTGGTCAAAACAGGAAATGCACTTTTGTCACACTGGCTTTAACGGAAGTAAAGATGGAGCAAATGTTCATTCAAGACCGGTGTGTGTATGTGTTTGACTGCACCTTATTAATGGATCAATTTCGTCTATGTAGCCTATGTGTTCTTTTGGAAACTTCATCTATGCTTTTAAAAATAAATGCCAGACATCAAACTGCATAGAACATTTGTGTCAGCTGCACTGAAAATGTTAGCAAATAAAGTTATATTGTAGGTTTTATTTCTAATTTTACCTTCAGTATTGCTTTTTAAGACTAGTTGGCAAGTCGTTTATTTCAGCAGAACTAACATTATCCCATCCCAAGTTCTAATATTGACACAGCCATAGGTTGTTTTGACTTCCTGTTCTCTTATTGTTGCGGTCTCAGTGTTGTGCTTGACCCAGAACCCAAAGCTAGAAACCAAAACTGGAGCCAGGGGTCAAAATGTTGTGCAAAGTTCCTGAGTATCTCAGAAGATTCCTGGAAGCTCCTGTAGTTCATGGTATAGTGTAATCTGCTAGCGGGTTTGTTTATACACTGTGCAGTATGTTTGGATATGTACCTGTATATATCGAGGGTTTCATGTGTGTGTTTACTCACAGAGGAAGTCGGAGAGCAGCTCAGGCTGGTTGTAATGCACCGCAGCCACACACATGGTGTTGAGGCCCACCAGGCAGAGCACCGTCCAATAGAAAGCCTGCGTCTTCACTATCTTGCGGATAAAGAATCGCATTCGTCGTTCCGTTTTATTGTAATTGGAGCCGTCCTTACCGCTCTTTATACTGGAGCGTGCAAAACCTGAGAGGAGGGGAGGGAGACATGACATAGTTGAGTTTGACTGATTCTTTGTTTGGAGCCATCACCACTTTCTTCTATTGTATTTTCCATTTCACAACTCGGTCCTGAGATTACCAAAATTAGGAATGGGACGATATATGATTTTATTGCAAATCGCAATAAAACAACAGTCAAAGTTCATTGGGGTGAATTTCCATAGTTGTGAATTAATTGTGAGTTAAACAAGTTAACATAACATGTGTGGAAACCAGAACGAAGATCAAGTGCCTATCTTGAGATGTCCTATCTGTGATGCAATCATTTTTGAAGATTATAATATAAAAATAATAATAATACTGTTAACTGCAATAATGCATAAGCCTGACATGAAATTGTCACTTACCCATCCCTCTGTTTTTCTTACCTACTGCGTCTCCCATGTTGTCCTCCCCTTCCTCAGGGTTCAGCAGCTCTGTCTTGTTGTTTTTGGTTTTGATGGTTGGCCTTCGCCTCGAACCTAGCATGAGAAAAAAGGATTGTTTCTTTATCTGTCTATCTCTCAAATGTTAGCATCTTACCCTTCCCACAGTCTGTCACTTGTAGGTGTATTGTGCTAAATCCCACATTCTGAAGTTGCTTAGTCATATATTGTCCTACATAACAGTTAGCTTAAAGATGTTTTGGCAGTCTACAGTGTCTGGTATTCTTATTTATCCTCTAGGAAGAAACGTTGAAGACAAGACATGCATCATAGGATATTTGTACAAATCTCCTCCTGATACCAGCTGTCACTGTGAATGCACAACTCTCTGTGTAGCTCTGTCTTCATAGTCTGACTTTTACTGGCTGCACTCATGTCCTTAGCATGCAGCTTTCTGTCCATCAGTAAACATACACACAATTAAAGAAGGTCAATTACCATCAAAGTTCCCTGTGGAGTCATCTTCAGCCAAAATCACCTCCTCTGTACAAGAAAATAAGAAAGTAAAATGTAAGCACACTGATGCATCAGGATTTAGTTGGTTTTCCCACATACTGTATAGTACACGGGAGACGAGCAGTGTGTGTCAGTGTGTGCCAGTATCTGAGTGTGTTTGTCAGTGTGCACTGACCTGCTTTGCAGATCCACTCCAGGTATCCGTTGAGCTCTCTCTCAATCTGCTGCTGTCGCCTCAGCTTGAGGAACTCGCTCCTGTTCTCCACTCGCTCTCTCTCTTTGGCAAATTCACTGTGGGCACATGTGCCATTGTTTCCATTTTGCTTGGCTCATCAAATTACACAAAGTATACAGGAGTATATAGTATTTTATTTTTTTAAAAAGACAAGAGGAGGAAGGTTTAACCATAAGAACATAAGTGTCCATACCCTGAGAGTACACCCAGCACCAGGTTGAGCATGAAGAAGGAGCCGATGATGATGAGAGGGATGTAGTACATCCAGTTCCAGGCACTGCCCTCCACATCATTACTCTGCAAGAGAGAAAACAGAGACACACACACAGACAGACAGAGACACAGACAGACTCATTACTGACAATCTAATATATAAAAACCTGTATGGTCGTTTACTGTGATGATGGTGTGAAAGGTCAGAAATGTTCTCGTTTACTGCACCTTTGCTTTTCTTGTGTAAAGATTCTCGTCTGTTTGTTCTAATATTTTATCTTCGACAGACACGGGCTACCTTTCTCAGTCCAACGTTAAAGGTGCCCTGTGGAGTTTTCTTGTAAAGAAGCTATACACTCATTTTTATACAAAGCTTCTCACCAAAATACATTATGTGTATCCTTGAACTTTTAACAAATGTGTTGAATGCATTTCCTTTTCTTTTTTACAGTGTATCAATGTTTGCTCGCTAGCTGTCTTCTTCACTGCCTTTGTTGGCACATTAACTATGGTTGTTGACATATTACTGCCACCACACAGTGGAATAGCGTGACTCCATCAACGTGATGTGAAGTCGGTGGGGAGCCACACCTAATAACATGACCCCATAGCACCAGCAGTGGTCAAAAACACAACACGGTACCTTTAATAGTCACTCATTCATCTAAATGATGAATGAATCTTTTGTTATGTTATTGTGTCAGTTTGAAGCTGTTGCAGTTTTAGGCAGTGTGTCTGTGTTATGTGAACTAAGGCTGAAATGATGTTAGCAACTTTTCTCTGGACTGCACAAGAACCAAGGAGAACTCAAGTATGTAGATTATGCTGGCTCAGGAGTGACCCATTTTCTATCTTATAGCCTGTGCTGGATGCAGAGATGTTGCATTTGTGTGCAGAAACAGCAACACCGAGATATACTCCACACACACACACACACTGTGTTACGTTACAGCATCTCCAGCTTTCACACAGCATTGATCGCACTGAGGTGTCTGGTTAGCACACCAACAGCAACAAATCTGACTGACACTGTGTCACTTCCTTCTTTCACTAAACGAACTCAGCCGACAATCAGAGGAATCAGGTTACTGAAGGATATTGTGTTTCTGTAACCCGTGTAACGCCTAAATGGAACTATCAGCTGATTATTATCTGCTGCTGGAGTGCTGTGTGCATTTGTTAGGTTTTATACTGCACGGTACAGCGCAAGCAGCCCGTTCTCTATTAAACTTTCATTGGTTTCCTTCTGACTGCCTGTGTGAGAGTGGAAGTCAGCCTCCATCCATCAGAAAAAATGTTAAATATAGAGCGAGACGGACCAGAATAGAGAGTGGAAGAGAAGGAGGCGGAGAGAGAAGGAGAGCGACTCCGAAGGCAAAAGGACAGATGAGAAGACGGATAAAGGAAGTCAAACAGAGAATGATAAAGAGAGATGGAGATGGAAAATGGCTTTTGGACAAATAAATGGTGTTTTGAATCAAATCTCAAACTACTTTATGCCTCATTTAGCTGAATGAAATTCAAGCCAATCATCAGCCTGCACACCAACCCACCCCTGCGAGCCCTTCAGTGTGCTAAAAAACATACAGTACAAACCTAATACAGAGAACAGAGAACAGAGAGAACACCACTATGATAACTGTGAGAAGGGCGATAAGACTGAAGGCGGATTCTCTGTTGCCATCAATAGCATAACTAGCAACCCATATCTACAATAAGATTGGCGTAGCTTAAGTAAAAATGTATGTTTGAACAAACTATAACACTGTATTGAAAATGTGTTTCAATTCAAATGTGTATGTTGGGTATATGTGACTACAGTAAAGTCTGCTAAACAAGTTAACATTTTTGATCATAATCAACAGATGCTGCTAGTTAGTTTGTTGCTAGCAGTAGCCAATGTGTTTTACAAGAATTATAAATTAAGGCTGTTATTAATATTCTGGTGTTTTCATGGTGATGTGTGAGTCAAGTGAATTTTATGTCCAATCCAAATAAAATGACTGTAGTGTAAAAAGATATCCGAAGAATGTCTGCTTTAGCTAGCTTATATGCGAAAGATGCCTGCTTTAGCTAGTTTGCTATCTACTGCGAACATGTGACTTTACTTTTCAATTACAGGACATTGTTGGCCAGAGATATAATGGGTAGGGGTGGGACTGTAAACTAAACTACATGTTGTTAAATGTTACGTTTGGCTCCCTGGACAGGCTAACGTACGTAGTAGAGCATGTCTGTCCATCCCTCCATGGTGATGCACTGGAAGACGGTGAGCACGGCGAACAGGATGTTGTCGAACTGGGTGATGCCGTAGTTTGGTCCAAGCCAGCCACCTCTACACACTGTGCCATTAGGACACAACCTGGACGGCAACTCTGTGCCACATGGTAATTCGTCCACTACCTCTCCTGATCAAAGAGAGAGACGGAAAGAGAGAATGAAATAATGCCACAGGAGTTTAGAAAGCAAACTTTTAACAATCATGTGTTACATATCCAAAAGGCTGGTAGTGTAGTCAAACTGACAGACCTGTCTCACAGCGGACATTTTGACACATTAAACACAGGTGTAATTAACAACATTACCAAAGGATGCGTTTCACACAGGTGTGCCATTTTCAGGGCCCTGGTATTGTGCACGGTGGGGCTCAATAGGCCAAATAGTTTAATTAGTAAAGCACACGTGGTACTATTGCACATTAAAGGGGACCTATTATGCTTTTCCTTATTTTCTGTCATATATATATATAATGCTACAATGTCAGATGTTCACATTAAACCTGGCCAAAGTTTCAAATAATGAGATAAACATGTGAAAACTGCTCTGAATATTAGGGTTCCGACGTTCTTTTTCTTGTGCAATGAGCTGATGTCGGCTTGTGACGAATTTCTTTAATTGGCTATCTGCTCCAGGCCCAGCCCGCCCACGAAGTACAATGGCACGCCGATTCTCCCGCTCAAGTTTTTGGAGGTGGTTCAGTATGTCTCGCAGAAAGGGTTGGCTCTTCAATATTTCCTCTGATGTCCTCTGGCTGCTCTGCCTAAACTCTATTTACTGATGGACAAAGTAACTAATTATAACTGCCCGTGCAGCTAGCCGTCGTATAAGCTGACTCACTATTAACACTATTCATTTCTAGCTACATGTATGCTTTTCCTGCAATGAAGTCAAAATATCTGCTGTAAAAAAGGGTTGCCTTTTGGACTTTAGTGCCATTGACAATACATTGAAATGTGGTTAAACTAACCAGAGACAACTCTATCAGTGATAGTCTTAACTTGAGAGGCCACATGTAATTTATATTTTTTTCTTACGTGTGACTTCGTCGTAGCAGGTAGTGTGGAACTTTCCCATGTAGAACTCCAGGCCGATGATGGCAAACATGAGGATGGCCACGAATAATAGCAGGCCAATCTGCAGCAGGGGAATCATAGCCTTCATGATGGACTTGAGCACCACCTGCAGGCCTGGAGGAAACAGTTCACAAAAACGATCAAAAAAAAGGTGGAATACAGCAGTATACTGACAATATATATATTATAATAATATATGACAGAGACTGCAGTTACTGTAGTTAAAGCATACAAGGCAGTGTGCACAAACTTACTGGGAATCCCTGACACCAGTTTCAGTGGCCGTAGCACTCTGACGGCTCGCAGTGTCCTCAGGTCAAGCTGAGAACCCACAGACGACAAAATACTGCAGAGGGACAGCAAGAGGGAGGGAGAGACAATGGAGACATCAGAACAAAAATAAGTGCAACAGGTTATGTCTTTCTAATTAATCACATTTGCTAAAACATGCTTGTCACAGCCTGCATCATTTGATTTATAGCTGCAACATTATCGTCTAACACACTGCCTCAGCACAGAATACCTAAACTTCTGACCCATATTTCACGGACATTGGCATGTTGAGCAAAGACAAATGAAGGTGGACACACCAAAATAACTTAAACCAGGCAACCTTGTATACCTACCAACTTGCTACCTGTAAAACTTTCCAGCAAAGTCAATCTGCTGTTTAATGCAGTTATTTTGATCGTGTGATCCAAAACGAGAAAGTGGACCTTGAGTGGAGATTTCTTTGTCAAATTCCCAAATGTTACGAACAGCTATGGTATTGCCACTCCATGTTCTACACAGAATGTAGTTACGTGAAGTTGTAGATTGAATGTGTACCTTATAACTAAGGTTAAAATTGACAGTTAAAACAGAATAATTGTAGTAATTGGTAATTCAGTAACAGTATGATGGCTCTTGCTACTACTGTCACATTGCCCATCTTTAACCTGGCTGCAGAGACGCACCTCCTGTTCTATATTGTGTGTGTGAGCGTGTGTGTGTGTGTGTGTGAAGCTCTGGTGTAAAGTCAGCCAGAGACAGGTTGGAAAATTCCATGCTCTGTCTTGTACGGGGGCGGAAGGCAGGGTCTGTCCAACACTAGGGGGAGGGGGAAGTGCGGGGGCGTAGAGAGGGGATGCTCTGAGGAGGAGGAGAGAGAGAAACGAAGGGGAGGAGCACAATACATGGGCAGACTCTGACCTTAAATCAGGCAAAATAAAATTGTATATTTTTTGCAGTTGCACTTAGCAATTTAGTGTGTTGGCAGCTCTTTTAACTACAGCACTAATCAGATGCCAACGTGATTATGACTGACCACTTCCTGCGCTTAGGATATATTTATTTGTCCTTACACACACCTGAAAATGAAAATGCAAGGGAAATTTGTGCTCGCAATTGGCATATATGCTTGACTACGTAAGGCAGCAGTATGCGGTGCCTGGGACTACACCTCCAAGTGTAGAATACCTTAGTAGGTGCAATACAATGGTTTTAATTACAGTTTTCTACCATTGCTTCCTCTCTTTTTAATACACCTGTGCTATGTGGACTGACAACAATTTCCATACAAAACTTGGCCATTCAAATGCCCAAACCTTATCCAACAGAATGTGTAATCAGTCACACGTATCATCATTTATCATATCTCTCCCCAACTCTGTGCAGCTTCTCAACCCTCAAATGCATTTGCAATTACGGAAGAGATGCACCTCACTGCTGTCACACAGAGTGCACCTCAGAGGCCTGGCAAACTGCACTTCTAGGCATCTGCACGTGTTCGCAGAATGCCTTTTGTGCCAAAAGGCTTAGAAAATCTGTCCCACAGAAAGGAGAGCAGTCCCTCCCATCAAGTATTCCTGATCGTGTCGTATGATTTGTGGATTCCAACCATAAGGTAAGTAAACAGAAGTAAATGCGATTTAACCACTTATAGCAACACTAACAGCTAAAGAAAGCGAGAAAAGCCAATGGGAAAGAAACAGATTCAAGCGACTTTGAAAAATAGGAAGCGGGGCACAGGAAGTGAATATGAATTGAGCTACTTCTTCAATTTCGGCATCTCTTCCTCCCTCCATCCCGCTTTCTGTTCTATCCTTCATCGTCTTCACCCCCACCACCCCCCTCCTCCATCTCTCTCCAGGTTGGTTGCTAATTCCAGTAAGAGGTCATTTATTAACAGACATGGTACAGGCAGCCAAGCCCCTCATTCCCTCAATGGCTTTTTAACTACCACGGCTAAAGGCCTTGCTGCAGACCTGAAAACACTGGACCTCAGCAAAATAAGCAAACAGCCTCAGGTCTAGTAAAGATCCAACAGGACACACATATAGATTATAGTCTTACATGGTCCCTGTGTAAGCACACAAGAGGATCTATGGTTGTAGTTTGAATTTAAAATCTACCTTTTAAGTCTTTTGTTCACATTCTCACAAACCATGGCTTTTCTAATAGACATTTCTAATTTTGAGTCTATTTACTATTTTTCTTTCTATCTTGTTACTATTAGCTGCTGCTTCCCCATTGGGACCATTAAAGCTTCAGGTGCATTTTCAGTTTCAGAGTTGGATTCGCGCATGGATGAGTAGAGGGAAGACGCAAAAGAGCAAAGGGTCTGTTTTGATATCTTGAATCTAAATTCTGACTTTCTCTTCCTTTCCGTCGCTCTGTCATTCATTTTCTCTCCTTTTGCTTGCTGTTTATTTTTGTCCCATTTCACTGCTTTTTTCTTTTCTTTTTCTTTCTCTCATACATCTGATTTGAGGGCGAATGCGGAGCTTAAATTTTCATCTGTGCGAGACGGCAACCATCCGCTTCTGCCAGACAACCCAAACCTCCAGGATGCAGTCACCCCTGGCAACGGCTCAACCTGCCCACAGTGCACTGAGGGGGCCGGTAGAGGGAGCAGCGACTGTGCTGCTGGTTGTGATGGAGATTGAGGGGGAGGGGCGTGGTGGGGTGTTAGGAGAGAAATGAGGGAAACAGTGAGAACAACAACATGAGTGTAAAGGAGGAACAGGTAGGAGTTAAGTGGAAGGTGGGGGAGAAAACCACCAAGAGTAGCAGAAAAGGAAAAAAATGGCAAGAGAAAGAGGTTGAATAAGGATATGGAGTGACGTATGATCATTATTATGACTATTATAATCAGATTTGATTTGATATTGTCATGACCTTTACATTAATCTTCTAAGAGTGGGGAGGTACCATTATTGGATAAGAGAAGAAAAAAAAAACATTAATCACTCAACTCTTGAAACACCCAATTTTAACCATAGTGTCAGTGACCTTAAATAAACTGTGTGAGTTGTGTTGTTGTGTGAGTGACTGACATGGAAATGATCAGGTTTTAAAGATGGTTTAATTGCTGTAAAAGATGACAAACCATAAACATATAATCATGACACTGTGTCAGTGTTGAAGACTTTGGAAATTTGGGGAAAAGAAAACATGTAGTTGGCTAATTATGGCAGACTACAGTATTAAACACACATTCATGAGGCTAACAACTCAGCTAGCTTCATTAATGTAAGCGTTCCTCTGTAGGTTAGGTTGTTAAAGTTAATTACTTTTTCCAAATAGGCTACTATTAGTTATGTTATCTCTTCAGTGAAGGCTGTTTGACATTCTATTTACTGGCTTCATTTGCTAATTGTCGATATGCTAGCACAGCTGAACCTGCATCTAGTCAGAAGATGCATACCTCTCTCTGTAGTATGCATTCATATTTGTGATACCAATACAGTACATATAGCTGTCACGTGAGAAAAGCACACATGGGCTGCTTCTTTTCACCACTGTCTTCCTTAAATTAAAAACTGCCTCCCACAATTTTCCTCTTTTCTCTCAAGCTTCGACATATAGCCCACACTTAGTGACCAAAACCTACTAAAACATTCTTTCAAAAGACAGATATTTGTCCTTATTAGACTATTTGACACTAGAGATGAGGGTCCCTGATGAAATACACACCGAGACGGAAGAGATGGAGCATCCCTTCAGAGATGCGGAGTGAGAGAAAGAGTGAGCAGATTGAAAGAGAGTGATAGTCCTGCGTGTCAAAAGTGTGAGATTCAACTGCTGAGGGAGAGAGAAACCCCAACGAGAGAGAGAGAGGCAGACAGGCACAGAGAGAGAGAGAGACTCCAGGGAGGAAGAGAGGGAGAGTTTTATCTGCAGAGGGAGAAGGTGTTTGGACAGTGATGACAGAGGCTCGCACTGCTGGGAAACACCTAACAATCAACCTGTAAAGCGCACACACATACACACACAATTTAAACTGTGCTATAATATGCTAGCAGTGTGTTCATTTTCCTGTGTTCCCCATGAACTCTTCTTTCTCTAACTGTATATCAATTACAATAAGCGCTAATGCACAATGAGGCATCTTAATACATATATAAAATAATGGTCAGGGTGGAGTCCAAAGATAGCACGTGGTGGAGTTGTAGTGCATTATCACCTACATATCACTCATATGAACATGTAATATATGAATTGATTGATTAGATGGTCAACTTTTGGTCATTGCAGTCACTTTGAAAAGGAAAACCCTGTCATAAAAAGTAGTAGAGTATACAACTTAAACCTCAAAACTTTACACCCATTCTTTATTATTACTTTTTTTTTAAATACATAGCATAAAGCATAATGTATTGTATTGTATATTGTATATTGTAATCATAAATATAACAGCATGATAAAATCATGCTGTTATATTTATCATTATGACAACTTTTTCTAATATTACTGTTTATTTATTCGTAGCTTTTTATTGCTGGTAAAGGTACACTACTTTATAGCTCCCTTAAACCCCCAAATGTCCTCCCACTGTTGACATTAAGAAGAGTTTCAACATATCAACACAAAAAAATTCAAAAGCAGTCGAAAACTACCAGCAAGATCTAAAAACATTGAGGTGTGTGTATCCTGTCGTCTCTGTCTCTACAGAGGGACACCAGTGTGATGATGATGATAGCGATTGATGATGAACATCTCGGAGGTCACTCGCCACCTTCACTTTGCCTGGTCTCTCCCCGCTCATGGCATTGCCATGGCAACCGGCGAATCCTCTCTTCGCCGAGTCTCCACGGTTACCGACCTGCTCTCATTCATAAGCGTTGCCAGGGCAACGCAGCCCTGGCTCATTGATGGAATCTCGGCATTGCCGCAGCAATGGGGATGGGAAGTGGGTCTCCTAACGATTGATTTTCAACCCCTCCAAACCCCCTGCATCTAATCACCCACCCACCCACACACACACACACACACATTATCCTTACCTACCCTCTCACACCCTTTTCTAACCACCGCTCCTGTGCAGCTCCTGTGCCTGGTGCAAGTTTACAGTATGTGCACATAAGCGTAACTTCCCTTCCATGCAGACACACACACTGAACAAACAAGTGCAAGTGTATCCTTTTACCGCATACAAACATACATACACTCACATCAAACACATGTGTATGTGCTCAATCTGCACACATACACACAGATCTGATGACAGTGACAAATGCAGCGCAGCTCAGGTAGTATGGATGACCCACTTTCTCTGCTGCTGCTGCTGCTGAGTTGAACACTGAAATTGTTGTGTTTTACAACACGTACACAGATGAATAATCCCAGATATACACACTAACACACAGAATCAGAAACAAGGATTTTAGTAAAATCCTAAAGCAGTGATTTAGGGCTGCTGTTTAAAAAATCCAATGAAATCTGATTGGTCAAACGTATATGAATGTAATGTATTTATTACATTCCATTTAGACTTAAATATAACTCAAGACAAGATCACAGTAGCCCCATTTCAGCATGTTTACACTGACTACCTGTGTGTTTTGTTGATTTGAGGATTCGCTAATTATATTTCTGTATTGTTAAACCTTTGTTTTGCACACTGAGACCCTCGGACAGAGCAAACCCGGCAAAGTAATTGTGGCTTTATCATCGGGGCTCTGAGGCTTTGGAACCTGCCTGATAGGCAAAACTACAAAAATGAGACTTGAGATTTAATAAACCAGAGTGCACTGAGGTGTCCATTTATGAGATGCCAGCTTATTTAAACCGGCACCAGTTAACAGAGGACAGGTAGCTTGGTCACAACCAGGTTACATATTAATGTTCAATGTTCAGTGGCACATAAGAACTGATATTTACTAATAATGATACTTAAAACACACATACATAAACTCATACATAACATTCATATGCCTGTGTCAAAGACCATGTGTGAGCATTGATTCATGAGTGTGTTGTATGTAATGCATGCAATCACAGTGTGGCTTCTGTGGCAAAAATAAAACACACACACACTCACAACATGCAAGAGACTGGGACAAGTTCCAGCCAGTGATATGTACATGAGCTCTATGTGTGTATGTATGTGTGTGTGCTTGTGTATGTGCACGTGGTTTCTGTGTGTGTTGTGTGGAAATAGTGTGGGAGTGCCATGTGTCATCCCAGTGTGAGCTCCTGTCCCCTTAGTGTCTCCAACTGAGCCCTCACCCCCCCACCACACACACACACACACACACACCGACACACACGTGATGGACAATGTTCCAGTGTGACACATTGCTGCAGAATAGAAGAATTTGAACAATATGTTCGGAAACATGGGGACCTTCTCGCTCTATGATAATGTCACCTGACTTTCTCCTTTGCTCCTGTCATAATTACTACAGCCACTAGAGTTCCTTATCACTTGAAAGTAAACGTATGTTATTTCTGGGCACCTGCTGACATGACTGAATCTGTGGTTTTTTCTTGGGAAGACAGTCTCTTAAAGACACAAGATTTTCCTTCAATTCCATTTGTTTGCAGCTGAAAGGGCCAGTGTAACAAAACTGTAGACTACATTGGCACTCTGGTCTTTCTAAAAGTAGTTAACTACTGTACAGTAACAGTTTAAGTTCTGCCATGTCTTCAAATAGATATAGTGAGCGCTGTAAACCCTTCGCAGGAAAAATCAAAGTAAGAAAACAGCTCTCCAAACCTCTCTCACACAAGCCCTCTGTCTACAGATACGGGACATTAAGCAGCACTTTACGACCGTTATGTCACCGCTCACCCCCTGATCTCCGCCACTGAAGTGGTACGCCCCAATCACTTTTCCTTACTGGGAGAGCCCATTTGCTAGCTGCAGAGGGGTGTCGGGAGAGAAATGGGCGTTAGGATTGGAGGTGAAGGGGGGTATTGTAATGGCTCCATCACCCCAGGGGTTGGGAATCTTTTCCACCAGCTTATGTCATCAGACCCCTGCTTCTCACTTCATCAAAGACACAGTTTTCTTTTTTCTTTCCATCCAAACATCTCTTTTTATCTCTTATTTCATTCCTCTCTGCTTTTTTTCAGTCCTCTTTCCGTCTCCTGCTTGCTGAAGCTTTCATTGGCAGAGGCAGGGTGGAAGCACTCTCATTCTGACCACATTCTCCATCCTCATCCCCCCTTCCTCTTCCTTTCCCTCTCTTCATTTTCTCACTCACATTATTGCTGATCTCAGCAGAGTGCTAACACTCAGCTGATGGACTCTTTCTCTACCTCCAACCCCCAACCAAACTACCCATTTTCTCTTCATTCCTTTCTTTCTCCACCTTTCCTTCTCTCTCCCTCTCTTCGTGCTCCTGATTTCTCTAAAACTGATCAGCTGGAGGAAGAATAAGGAGAAATGAAGGTGGCCGATAAGGAGGGATAGTCTTGTGTCTTTACTTCTCTCTCCTCTGTCTTCACCACATCCATCCACCTTTCCGTCTTTTAATCACATATATGTTTTATTAACCTTTATTTATCTAGGGAAGGTTTGCTGAGTGTGCACGCTTTTCTGCAAACAGCCTCTGGCCACTGGAGGGTTTCAGAGCTTAAGTCTTTTGCACAAGAGCACCTTGATCGTTGGATTTAAGGAAGTAATAAGGAAATTGTAAGTGGGTATAGTATAATTTTTTTATGAAATAAAGAATTTGTTATTGAGGATATTTGAATTTATCGTTAAGGACATTCCCCCCCAACTGTTCCTGTCAAACCACATAGCTTACCTAGTAGAGCTTGCACCCAATGCACCTAATCCAACCTGTGGCCCTTTGCTGCATGTCATCCCCTCTCTCTCCCACCTTCCTGTCAATCTTCAGCTGTACTATCCAATAAAGGCAAACCCCCCCCAAAAATGTATTTTAAAAAAACTAAAAGCAGGAACAGAGTAAAGAAAGTTGGATATGCTTTCACTTGTATTGCCAGATTTCCAGCTACTGTACAAGTTCAAACCAGTAACTTAATTCACTGGTAAAGTAGCCATGCTCCATCCTGTCCCTTAATTATATCGACACTCATCTTTTTCCTCGCTCCTGTTCACCCACGTCATTCTTTCCTATGTCTATAATCCACCAGTTTTTCCATTCACCTCTCCCCCGTTCTCTCTCTTTCTCTCTCTCTCTTTCTCTCTCTTCTTCTCTCTGCCGGACTGGCTGATTGGCCCACCTGTCCCTCCGTCTCCTGCCAGCATGACTCTTGGACCTCACAAGGGCACGACGTCTGGAATTCTGTGTCCTTGTTTGAATGCTAAATTTCATGCAGTTGAATGATCGTGTGTAAAGAATGTGTGGTTTTCTGTCTGGTCTAATCAACCTTGTTGCCAGGCCTTTCTGAAACAGTTTCCAATGACGACTTTCCAGATGGTTCTGTGTAACAAACAATCTGGTGCAGTCAGATTAATAATCTGTAGACAAAGGACAAGATGTTGGGATTGAAAGTATTCAGATATCTGTTTTGTAGTCTAAGTCTTCACCAATAAAGTTTGAGCGGACTTTGATTGTGGGTAAATAGTCTGTGTGGAGAGCAAAAGAGGTGGAACGCATTGGCCAAAATACAATCTCCGAAATCATTGTCTATGGTCTGATGAAGATTTTGCTTATTCTGGATTTAAAAAATCAATGGATATCCTCTTATGTCAATTTAGCATTCATATGCAGATATCTTCTTATAGATATTATCATTCTCACATCTCAAGTTGCTAATCGGACGCAAACAATGAACAGTGCACAGAAGAAGAAGTCTTGGCCCAGATATTCGTTATTCATTATTCAGATATCCACTGGCTTAACTGGCTTAACTGTCCTCAGACGACAGACGATGGGTCCCAAGACTGGACAGGTGGTGACTCCAATGCAGATTCAGTATTAGTGAGGCTGACTTTACCTGATGCTGTAGTCTGCTCTGCTAGCAATACATTAATTAGGGTATCAATGGTGAAATCATCGCTTCCTAGACAGAAACAGCAATAAAATTAAACCTGTGTACTGATTTCTGTTGAGACAACCAAATCAATATGTTTATAACACAATCAGTTGTTCAGTCATGGGTATGGCAGCCAAAAGGTAAAATGTATTGATTCCCTGAAGGAGAAAACCTTATTATAGAATTTCTTTCCCCCACCAGTGGGGTCAGAGGTCAGAGTCAGGTACAAAGCAGCAGAGCTGGAGCTGGTAGAGATTAAGTGTCTTGCTAAAGGACACTTCAGCAGGACAGATGCTTGTCAACACTGTGGGTGTGATGATGAACTGGTTTAATGCCTAACTTTACCACCCTGTAGCCTCCACATTGTGCATCTGTAGGTGTGTGTTTGTGTCTGTAACTCTATATCTGTTCACAAGGGTGTGTAGGTGTGCACAAAGCACCACACACTGAAGCAGGCTTTTAGCAAAAAATTATTTAGTTTAAAGGGATATGTCACTGACTTCATTGCATTTTTGGTTTTACATGTCAGCCGGTTGATCAGTGAGAGGTAAAAGACAGGTTTTCCTCCAACCACAGAAACAGTTTTAATACAGCAAGTGTATCAATAATCCCCAGCCTCATATATACCAAAAAAATCAACAAAAGAGTGTTTAAGTAAATTTTCAGTTCTCATGACACTTCCAAAACTTTTGACCAATTTCTGAACTGCCACCACTTAAAGGTCCTGTGTGTAACATTTTGGAGGATCTAGAAATGGACTATAATAGTCATAGGTATTTAAGTTATGAGCTGTTTTTATCTACAGTGGGAGCGGGTCCTCTTCTATAGAGTCTGCCATGTTGAACCTCCATGTTTCTAAAGTACGAGCAAACCAGACAATGGCTCTAAAAAGTGTCTATCTCTGATATTACACTTTGAGATGTCCTGATACATAAATGAATGCACTTGACACATTCTTGTGATTTTCACCTCCGACTTGTCTGTTCATTTTGTATCTCAGAACAGCTCATTGACTATTATCAAAGAGCTGTTCTGATATAACAGAACACCTCTTAGCTCTTTGACTATTATCAAACATACGGCCATTACAATGCTTGCGCAACCTAACACCCTCTATGTAAGTGTGTGTTCATGTGCAGCAGATAGCCTGCAGGGCCCAGAGTTGGAGGGTATAGGAGAACGTATAGGGGAGTGATGAGCCTGTAAATGACTGCAGAGCAATAATGATAATGGAAGTGATGGCAAAGGGACAATTTTCAGCCAGGTACTCTCCCTCTGTGACCTCGTTTTTCCCTCCCTTTTGGACTTCATTTCCTCACTCGATGTACAATGTTTTGTCAGAGGAGGTGCAGTACTTACTGTAACACCGGTGTGTACCAGTTCTCAATGTTAAATTGAATTTTGATTTGCTGTTGGAGAGTGACTTGATTCAACTTAACTGATTTCATTCACAGTCAGGAGCTTTCCAGGATTAATGTGATTTGTCTTGCCTGAGTCGACACAGCTGGATAGATATCCTTATGAAGACCTGTTTCTGATCGGTCCTGTTTCTGACGCAAAACTCAGCTGTGAGGTCCCTGTTTCTCTCCCTCAGCTGGCGTGTAGAGTTCTGATGTCATTTGGTATCTTTGCCAGATACACCTCTGACCCATTTTTTCCCCCCTGAGATGAGGCAAAATGTTTTTCTAAGCCCCTAGGGTTTCTCTGTCTCACCTGCACTGTTTGTTCCTTCTCTCCTGTAGGAGACAAAAAAAGACTATGTGTGTATTTGTGCATGTACATAAACTCAATCAAGTTTAAACAGGCATCGACCACTTTGATCCATCTATCCATCCATTGTTAACCCTGAGTTTATATAGTTTCAACTCAGTGAGGTTTTAGTTTAATTCCAATTAATTCAACTCTGTGTCTCCATTAACATGTAGCCTGTCAATATATATATATATATATATATATATATATATACATATATATCATATTCGGGACATGACATTTACAATGCCAGGAAACCTGTTCATTCAGTGATAAAGGTATTCTAGCATTATTATAACATTATAGTCACTAAGCTAAGCATTGTTTAAAAAAACAAATCCCTGACAACCTTGCAAAATTCTTTAGCAACAGTTACTGCTGTTTTGAGGTACATGTAGAATCAAAAGACTCTTTTTACCATCTGGATAAAAACTGCTCCATCCTCTACAAGATTTTTTTATTTTTATTTTTTTTACTCGTTTCTTAAGTTGCACAGCTGTTTCCCAATCAAGGTAGCAGGAAATAACATTTCACTTTCCAATAGTGTAAAGTAACATAATAGACAAATATAACTGAAGTATAATTTTGGTCATTTAAGTGGAGCACGAGTCAACAAGATGAACTGATGCTGGTTTGAAAAGTCTTAGAGAATTATGGAAATACCTTAAAAACTGCAGGGAGTGAGACCTAAGACTGTGTAAGGTCCCAGACAGTCTCATTATATTTTCTGCTCCAATATTCTATTTTCATTTTGTCCCACAAAATACAGCTGAAAGCCTATAGCAAGGCTACATTAAAATTAGTCAAGCAGTTTAGATGTTTGCCAACTACAACCTCTCCCTTGTAAGAAAGAGCAAACTACAAACTTTTAAGTCTATAAGAAGTGTTTGATCTCAAAAGATATACTTTCAGTGAAATGTTCCTTTATCAGCACCTATGTGCATCTTTGCTACTTGGATTGGTCACTTTCAACTATTCAACTATTAATTGCAAAAGTTCATTTAAATAATCTCAGAGAGTGAGACGGAGCCAACCATCATGGAAAATATACATTTAGGTATACAGTATGATGTAGATAATTGTATACTTAGTATGTGTAAAATGAGAGAGGTCTATTTTTGAACACTGTGTCTGTAAACATCCGTTAGTAAAGTCGTAGGGTCTATGGTGTCCTCTCATTGACTGACTGGCCCAGAGTCTGCCGTAAATGATTAGATTACTGTGTGACGTCACAGCAAGGCCCTGAAAATCAATGGACTGTCATCCCTGAATACTAAATACACTGTGTGTGCGCGTATGTGTGTCCCCTCTCCTTATTTTCCCTCTGTCATTAATTATTGTCCTCATCAAGTATCTCTCTCTCTCCAGTGTGTTTGCCAAGAATGAAGTCAGTACACTTGCATGCACACATACATGCACACTTTACAACCCAGTGGCAGAAGCCTTCTCAGTCACGACTCGCACAGCACAAGCGCACACTCTCCCAGAAACCAAGAGAGGAGAGAAGAAGCGAGAAAGAGAGAGACTGACACTATTAACACGTAAACTTTAAACTAAACTAAAAGTCTGAAGCCTTTGTAGCGGGTTGTAGATGCTGCAATGTTACATACCACATTATATTAATTGTTGGACCAAACAAGGATGGTTTAGCTATTTTTGGAGGTTGAGCTACAAATTTATTTGTCCTGAAGGTGATACTACGGTGAAAGGTCATGGGGTCATTACAATCATAAGAACTCATCACATTGGGCTCATGAATGGGTTAAGAAATTTTATAGGAATGTGCTTCAATTTGGCATCTTCTGCGCAAAACGTAAATGTCGGCAATAGGTGACCAAAACTCCAAAGACAAGAAGGTTTATTCTCTAGGGACCATAATTATCTTGGAAATAAAGCAATTTTTGTTGTTGACCTGCAGACACACTCATAGATTTTGTTATGACGTAGCTAAGTCAGTCTTGCTGCAGATTAATCCTAGTGGCCGACCACAGTACTGCAAGAAATACAAGAATCCCCATTGGCAGAAAAGACATTTTTGCCACTGACTGCCATCAAAAAGGAGACACCTGTTGACAATGTGCAAATGGAAGCTACAGATGAATTTGTGTAGTAGGCGGCACATTATCTTCAATGTTACACCACACACATTTGTACAACCATACTTGGACCCACACTAAAATAATACATTCATTAAACGTTGTACATTTTAAATTTAGGAACTTCCAAGCAAGATCTGGAAATCTAATAAAGCAGTTTTCCTACATTACATTTCCTTAAAACAGGTCTGAACCCTCAAATAACCCTTCGGAGTAAGTTTTCAAATATGTCTTCCCTGTCAAGGTCTTAAACCTTGCATCGAACACACTGTCACGCACACAGCAAGGAAACATGGTAAACATATGCTAGCTTCTTGCAGCATGTGTTCATACCGAGACCTTGCATTCGATTTAATATGATCTATATGAATATACATGAACACTTGAAATATGACTATAATTGGCGATAGAAGTCATGCATAGTAATGGGTGTATATACACGTACAGTATCTCAATACAGAAATACAGTATGTGTGTGTATATGTGTTTGAGTGTTTATGCACCATAAGGTAACAGCAGTGTGTGTTATATAGGCTGTGCTGAGTGATTGATCATAGGGAGCAGGGAAAAGCAGGTTACTGCAGCGCTCACACACGCACACACACACATACGCCTTCCCTCACTGAGCGTGCTCTTTTCGCTGTTTGCTCTTTCTCATTTCCCTCCCTCTCCCTTCCCCCCTTCTTCCATCTCCATCTTTGCCTTCCCTCCTCATCCCATCCTTCCTCCAAACCTCTCTCGCTCTCCCTCCATACATCACTCTCACTTCCCCCGTCTCCCCACCCATCACTTTTCCCTCCTTCCTGTGGTCTTCCTCCTCCAGCTCTACCTCCTCTCTGCTCTCCATCCCTCTCACGCCTTCTTTAACAGCCAAACCCATCTTGTATTCCCTCTCTCTCTCTGTCCTGTTATCCAGAGCCCAGGGGAACGGAGAGACATCGTCACGTGTCCTCTTCTTCTTCCACCTCCTCCTCCTTTTTCCTCCCTCAGTTATCTAGTTGCAGTAGTACCGCTCCACTCTACTGCTGCTCTGGCAAGAGGAGGTTTCATTTCTCTCTCTCTCTCTCTCTCTCTCTCTCTCTATCTATCTATCTATCTAT
>NW_023339729.1:26744762-26758489 GCF_004916995.1 Morone saxatilis | reverse complement strand
GATCGTAACTCCCTCGCTTCACCCTCCTGTGTTCCTTCTGGGCTACTGTAAAAACAGTGTGGTGTACTCCAGAGAAGATGACTAATGGTGCCTTGAGACGTAAACGGCTCATTCCAAGGTAACAAAAACATATAATAACATGAACATACCTATGGATATTATATTCCATTTCTAACCAATAGAGCCTTCTAAACGTTACACACAGGACCTTTACAGGTACTTTATTTGACTGGACGTGACATAAAGCTCCTTGTATTCACTACTTTTTAAGCTTAATGTGCAAGAGGGTTCAACAGCAGACCTCCCTTCTGGCGCCCACAGGATGGTGAGCCAATGGGAAGAGTGTACGGAAGAGTGGAGCGTCATTTTCTTTATAGTGTATAATAATTATTATTAATTGATATTGCAAGTTTCACAGCTACTGTAGTTTGTCCTACATGCCTGGAAGGCTGAGCTGTATTCAAATGGTTGCAATCTGCAACTTCCCTGCTAGATGTTTCTGAATCCTACACACTGTGTATTTAAGATTATTTAGTCATATATGACCCTCACATTCAGAGAGCTTTTACATTCATAATGTTGTATGGTAGTGGAAGAAACAGAAGTGACCCACCTCCCTCCCAGGCACCTCTAATTTTGTTAGCTCTGTTCTGCCTTTTGTGACCACCACATGTGCACTTCCGTGAGAAACTAATAGGTAAACAAAGGTGGTGGAAACACTACTACAAGTTAGAACATCTTAAGCGAGGGCCAGCTACACTCTGCATGCTTCTACAACACCGTGGTAGCAGTTAACAGTGACAAGACAAAGGGACAGAAGTAATACGAAGATGGGGCTAATAACACATTTCTTGCCTCAGGAATTTAACAGTCACAGATTTGAAGCTTTAGTAGAAAGATCAGTGTATTTCTTATCGGTACTGAAATGTTGTGTAGCATTTGTTCATATTATTCTAATGTACATTTAAATTGACCAGAAAGAGAGAGAGAGAGAGAGAGATAGAGAGAGATATGGAGGTAACTCTGCTACCACTCTCTCAGATATTGCCATAACAACAAACCTGCTCCCCCATCTCTCGGAGAAGTGACATTTCACTTTGCCCTGGTTGCTGCTCCCTGCAGTGCTGCTCTGATCCAGCCTATGAGTGTGCGTGCGCGTGTGCATGCATGTGTGTGTTTTTGTCCTCATTAAAGGAGAATAGCGACTGACGGGGTGTGGCCCTGATCACACACGCACACCTTGTCAAACCAGACCTCAGCTGTGTCTGTGTGTTTGAGACCAGAAGAGAGAGTAAGTCATGCTACTATAAGACACACAAACATACACACACACACTTAGAGATTCAGAGTAAGGATTTAATGTAAAAACAAAGATCTGTTATCTTTATGCTACCCGCTATCTTTACGCTTTTGTAATATTGTTATCAGCATCAACGCTAATAAAACACACTTTCTTAATTCAACTGGATTCACTGAAATGTGTGTGTGTGTGCGTGTGTGTGTGTGTGTGGTGGGTCTCTGTCCTCTGTTGAGGACAATTCATATTACGCTTTTGGTAAAAACAACTGAAAAAAATAGGGAGCAAAGGCAAAATAAGAGCCAAAAGATCAAGCAGAATCCTTCTAGGAGACACTAATTGAATTATTTTTTGCATTATTGTTTTTCTTTTTTCTATCTTATTGACACATGACATGCTCGAACAACAGGCCAATGTGAGAATGTGAGTAAAAACCACAAAGGATGTGTATCGAGGTCCTAAGAAAAAAAGGGGAATATATCAGTCCACATTACACAGTACACCTAAAGCGCACACACTTACACACATGTACTATATTGCTGTAAGCAGAGTGACCAGTAGGCCATTGGTCGTGGAGGTTTGTTCAGTTTTGAGGCAGAAGTGTTTGTTTCCCCGTATTAACAGTGGTCCTTTTACTCAGTGGGCTTAAATGCACTTTAACCATCTGATCCCAGCTTTTGGAAGAAACCTGAGTTCAGTAATGTCTGTACAAACTGGATACGTGCCTTCATCAGAGGATGAATAGGAACATGTTTGAACCCTTTGCTGTGCAATGGAAAGTGCTAGCACTGTAGCAGAACAGTTCACTTCTGGTTTCCAAATTTATTCATTTGAGAGTCTGAGAGGAAATTTTAAAAAAGCCTCAACCTGATTGCCCCAACTAACCCAGTGCTAGAGTGGAGCAGGTAGCCATGGAAACACATCCTACACATTTCAGAATCCAGAGGGAGGTACACGTTAGGCACCATGTGCACAACAACAGGAGGAGACATAGAAATCAAACTAAAAAGTAAAATGACTACAACACGAGTAAGATATACAAAAACTAAAGCTGAAATGAGTTGTAAGAGATTTCCTGTGGACTCACCCAGTGAGCACAACCACGAAGTCCATGACGTTCCACCCGTTCCTCAGGTAGGAGCCCTTATGTAACGCAAAACCCAGAGCCAGGATCTTGATCCCTGACTCAAAACAGAAGATGGCTATGAAGTAGGGCTCCGTTTCCTCCTGCAGGGGAGGCAAGGCAGGAGGGGAGAGGAGAGGAGCAGGGGTGGGAGGGGGGTCGAAAGAAGGATGGAAAGAGAGGAAACAGGAGAAGGGATGAAAAAAAAGGAGTAAGAAAGAGAGGAGAAGTGTTGAGAGGAAGGGTGGTGAGAGAAGAAGGCAGATTGTGGGTCATTTTCTGTTCACATGGAGTTTATTTGTACCTAAAGGACAGCAAACACTCAGCATCAGAACGGACAGACCTTTTCACAGCAGCCATTTTAACATGAAATAGTCAGGTAAACACAGGTTTTACCAAATGATACTAATTAAGGTTCTATTCCATTGAGGTAGAACAGAGTTAGGTGCTGCTGGTGTGGCATGTTGGCTCCACTGGAAGGTGCTGGCAACTAAAATGTGAACAGAAACCTTTAATTAGTACGGGCATTGTAACACCCTGTGTTTACTATTTCATGTCAAAATGGCCGCTGTGAAAAAGGTCCATTGTCATTTGCCCGTGTGATTGTTTTCTGTGTGTATATTTGTGCCTGTGTGTGCTTTGTGAATGTAAGTCTTTGGTCTCTGTGTATTTGCAAGCCTTTGTGGATATTTCTATCGGTACACACACTGCTTACAGTACGTGTTTGTATACAGTAATTTGTGTGTGTGTGTGGTGTGTGTTGTGTGTGTGTGTGTGTGTGTTATTGTTACCAGTCGCTCAGACAGAGGCGTCTTGTCTCCATCGGGAAGATGCTGTTCCAGGGCCAGGACGATGCAGTTTGCAATGATGGTGGTGAGGATCATCCATTCAAACGGAGTGGAGCTGGAGTTAAGGCCAACATCACCAACAAGTAGCACACACACCTCATATACATGTACATTGTGATCAATCACACTGGAGAGATCAAGCAACCAGTCTGGCCAGGGACCTCTGTGACATTTTCCTCTCTCTCTTTCTCGCTCTCTGCATATATTTCTTATGCTCTCTAATGCCAAACTGTCCAATAAAGGTAAAATTGCATTAAAAAATTACTCTTGATCCACGAGTTATGACATTTTTAAAATTGCATTAAATAATTTGTCTGGCGTTCTCCCCAAAAGTCCATTTGATTCTCTTATGTTAAAGTAAAAAAAAAAAGTCTTATTCCTTTTGTTTTATTTGTTTTTGTATCTCTGGTTTTCCTGCAACGCACACTGTGACTCATCTGTATGTTTTAAGGTCTTTGTAAATACACTTAACTCTGTTTGAACTTTACAGTAGTTGACTTTCATGGAAACGCTTTATGTGTCGATGTGAGCACACCACTACACATTTCTGCTTCTGCAATCCTGCAGCCGGAAAATCAGAAGTGCAGCAATGACTGACATCATTAAATTTAAACTGAAAATGGTCAGTTTATCAAAGCTGTATGTGGGGGGAAAAATCCCTCTTCACACACACACACACACACACACACACAGGCTGACTCACAGAGGTCGCCTGGTGGAGCAGCCAGCTTTTCACAGCGCTCCATCCAGTCAAGTGCGTTTGTATGTGTTGTGTTGTGGTGTGTGTGTCCATGCCTGAGTAATGGCTGCTGGAGGGGCTGAGATGACTGGATACATCCAGACAGATCAAGCCTGTGCTTAATTGGCCAGTCATTATCCTGTTAGCTCGTATGTGTGTGTCTGTCTCCGCGTGTGTGTGCTGGGAGTGCATGTCTATTGTCGTGTTTACCAGATGCAACGTTGACATTGACACTATGGCCGGAGGACGGCCTCTGTGTGGTGTGTGTGTGTGTGTGTGAGGGATAAGAGGCTGCTGGTTGATGTAAGAGGATCAGACAGGTCAGTCTAAGGGGTACACACTACCAAGACGATTCTGAACTACACTGCACATGCTGGCTGGCGGACACAACTCACACACCTACTTGCAGATGCAGCGGTGGAAACAACACTTTGAACGTACCTGCATGCTGTTTAGGAGGAAAACTTGGGACAAAGGAATTCTGGCTTAGATTCCGAAAGTCTAGTTTCCTAATATTATGAAGTCTTGCCTATACAGCCCATAAAGCCAATTAAAAGGCCTGGTAATGCAAAGTCTTCCGCTATACATGAATCACACTCATTCACAGATGACTGCTGTGCGACTTGACTTTCTAAATACTTCACCGAGTTGAGATTTGAAAGCAAAGACATTCAGCTCTCACGTTTCAAAATTGTAGAATAAGCTGTTGTTAAAACTTTATTTTGGGGGATTTCAGCTTTAACAAAAAAAACACTAATAATACAATTTTGAAAGAAAAATTGTTGTCATTTCTTAAAATGACAGGAGAAGCACATTTCTACAGATTACCTCCCATTTGTTGTGACAAAAGATAACATTTGCTACTGTGATAACAGAGTTGTAAAATCCTGTCTGAGTATAAGCAGTGTTTTGGCATCTAATTAACCCTTACATTCATTAATCTGTACTCAAACTGGACTTCCTGGATGGTATTTCATGTCTCATTTGTACCTTAAACAATAGGTCCACTCCGATGTGGCCCCTGCACTGTTTTAACAAAGGGCTAGTTTTTTAACTTTTACTCGCCACCCAAAACAGCTGTGATTCTGGTTGCCAAATTAGCGTATCAATCCTGATATTAAGAAATAATGCAGTGGCTAATCTACTTAGTCATCTTGTTTATCCACTCTGTCATCATAGTGTTCTAAATAAGGAAAGCCACTTTGTCTAATCTTTTAACATTTAAGAGACATTTCTATATTAATATTTTTATTTTAAAAACCAAAAGTATACACTGGGTTGAAGATAGAAGAGGAGAAGCTGAAAGGTGTTAATCTCTCAGCAGATTTGTTTTCAGTTTCTCTAACTGTAAAAACCTTTAAGACCCTAAAACATCAAGTCAAGCCCATAAAGTTATAGATATTCAGTAAATTAGCCAGATTCTTAGCCAGTTTTCCTCTTTAATGTAATATCTGGAAGACAGTGCACTGCTAGCACAATGCTAACATGCTGCCATCCTGTGGGCAGACTCACTGTGACCAATTTGTGGTTCTTACTGCAGGATATATGTTACACTATATGCAAGAGTGGAGATGTTGTTAATACCTTCTACCCATGTTTGTTTTTTTTTCCAAATCACTGTAAGTAACCATAGTATGAGTAACTTACTGGATTTTGTTGCAAATCAATTTACAGTAACCTTATGCAACCCACAGATGGTGTGTGTGTGTGTGTGTGTGTCTTCAGACTACATGCTAGCCTGCTACACCATCTATTATTCAGCAGACACACACTCTGCTGGCGTAACAACCTGCTGAAAGCAGGAGGTAGCACTCCCTCTATGTGTGTGTGTGTGCGTGTGTGCTCCCATCTTTTCACCCCCCTGCAGTCCCTATAGCTATCGAGATCTTTCGCTCTTTCTTCCTGTTTTGTCCTCTTTCTATTTTTTTCTTTCTCAGTTTGTTTTGTCTTCTCCTCCATCCTATCGGTTTTCCTTTCTTCCTATCACGCTTTCTTACTCCCTCTTTCTCTTACTCCTTGCCTTTAACTTTCTTCCTCCAGCTGACTGCAAACTGTAAGTCAGCCCTTCTTTCTTCCTGTACTTCTTTTCTTCCTTCCATCCCTCATCGGCCTCCTCCAAATTCTATCTTCCTCTCTTCACTTCTCTTCACCCTATTCCTTCTTTTTGAAGGGGGAGAGAAAGATTATGTGAATCGGAAGCAATTAGAGAGCAGAAATTTTTGGCAACAGTATTATTGGTGAGCGCTGCAAAAACGCGTGTGTGTGTTTCTCTCTCGTTAATTAAAATGGCTTTCTGATGGCCACAAACAAGCCCTGCCCTGCCAAATAACACTGACCTCACATCTCTCTCTCTCTCTCTCCGATCTCTCTCTCACACACACACACACACACAAACTGTCTCTCCTCCTCCTTTCAGTCTTTATCTCTTCTTTCCACTGCAGGCGGCTACTCAAACCAAACAATTAAACACACACACACACAAATGAATGCATGTATGCAAACAGAATGAACGCATGCAAATGCCCACACACACACACACACACACACACAAGCAGACATTATGACACTGACACACTGATATGCGCAGGTAATGCTCTGGTACACACATACACACACACAGGGAGAAAGGAAATACCCACATCAGCAATATTTTGTTGCTCCATTGCCTATTATTGTGTATACACACACACACACACACACACACACACACACACACACACACTATGATTCTGCCAGCAAGTGTATTAACTTATTACAGAGAGAGAGAGAGATGATTGGTATTTATGCACATGCTCCATTTTTCAACCAACATTTCAAAATGGCTGCATACCACGATGAAGTAAGTGAGCAAAAACAGTCATTTTGTGATAATGGTGAAGTGACCCTTTAAGCATTAATGCTCTGTCCTTGTAAAAGTAAAACCGCAGTTACACAGACTCAAACAATCTGTGTTCCTGGGGATTTAGGATTAGCAAAGTCCGAGGTGAAACGTTTTTGCCTCAGTCCCTTAGAGTCCAGTTTGGACCCGGGAGAGGGGGCCTATTGACATGTCCTGACAGAGTTGCAGGATTGTTTCCGCCTGGTTTGGACGTTTCCTTTATGCCTGAGCGCCTGTCCTTAACACTTCCAAACCAATATACTGTTGTATTATGGATGTCGTATTTTTTCATACACACTCGTACTTTAATACCCTTTAATACAGTATTACCCGCCCATCTGTGCCTTATGACTGCTTCTATCTTAGTACAACAGACTTAATGCTATCATCCCGCACACACTTTAATCCCTTCACAGTACACCTTACACCTGTGCCTGCCTATATTCCTGCATCCCATGTCTGTATGTTATGTATTATAAGCAGTGCAATTACACCTAATATTATACCCATTCACAATTACCCTTATCTGTAAATACAAAAATAAAACTACCCCTACACCTACAGAGGATCCTGTAGGCTTATGTATGTACTGTATGTATCAGATCAAAGTGTAATTGAGAATTTGGAATTGTTTTTAAAGTTTCTATTGATCAAATTTGAAAATCGGACTACTTTAATTTCTCTTCATGCCTTGGGATGCCTGACAGGATGGGATCTGAGTGTTTCGGGGTTTTCTTTGCCTGTGAATATATGCAGATATACAGCACATAGCTTGTAAAAAGTATATTGTGGTACTTTTCCTAAAATAGGCTGGGACAAAAAAGCTGAATACACTAGCTTATTTAGCTAGCCTATTTTTAGCCATATGAGATGTGCATGATGTGCTAAATATATTATATTATAAATATATTTTACCTGCTATACACAACTACCTCCACACCTACACAAAGGTGCTCCTACATGCTTATAAAACTACCTGTCCCAGTGTTCCCAGTTTATGTTGCATGTGTATACCCACTGTGGTGAAAAACTTCCTCCATGAAGACAATAAACTATATACCTGTTAAAAAGTTCTCCTCTGTCTACACACTACAAGCCCAAACGTCCACAAAACTACCCACACCTATTTAAATATGCCTCCATCTAAGTCATCCTGTGAAAAATGTTGTTGTGTACCAGTTTGCTTGTCTGTGTGTGTGTGTGTGTGTAAACGCAGGCTGTGTATGTGTGTGTTCACTGAAGTGTGTTTGTGTGTGTGTGTTTTCAGCTGATGAGGCATTTTGGTGTGGCGCTGAGGCTGTGCTTTAGGGGAGGCGAGCCTGATGAGGGGGAGATTTTAAATCACACCAAATGAAGCTTTATCAAATAAATGAAACTGTGTAGCACTCGACTCAGCAAGAGTCGGTTCCTTTATGGGAGTGACGCAAGCACTCGCTCTCTCTCTCTATCTCTCTCTCTCCATCCTCCTTCACAAACACGCAGAGCTGAGAAATAGGTACATACGCAGTCAAATATCCTCCAAATTCTTATTACAATTAGGGTTTAAAAGAGTCTAAATGCATTCTGTAGATTCTCTCATTCGCATTTTCTTCACTAATGTTTTTAAAGTGTGTTGAGACTGAATGCAAAGTGAAAATTAGAGCCGACACGAATGCATAAAAGGTCAATGTAAAAAGGCAAACAGACATAAACAGCTGCAGATTCAGTGCAAGATAAGGCAAAAGACGCAGCCCTGAGAGTTAAGTACCTACACCCAGTCTACTTGGACTGCCATCTACATGTGCTGATGCTGAATGCCCAACACCACGTGTGCTTCAGCACTTCACGTTATGTTTTAGTGCAGCGGTAAATCACAGCTGTCGGGTCAAACTCACACATGACTTTCACCTCGGAAACTGCTCTTCTAGTTTCTAGTCCCATGCTGAACCAAAAGTCACCACAGACTTGTCAGGTATGTAATGTAACATACGAGCTTTTAACCAAGTAGTTTTTGGTGCCTGAAGCTAACCAACGTGACACTGCCACGGAGTGGCTCTCTGAACAAGATACAAAAGATCACCACAGCCGAATGCAGAAGACAATAGCTACTAAAAAGAGGTCTTCACGGGTTTACTCAGTTCCTATCCGGAACCCAATACTGGTACTGAGTCACTCCAAATTATAGTATAAAGTCTAATTATAGTCTAATTACAGTCTAATAGGATCTCAGTGAGGTTCCTTTTGGATCGTGTCTCTTTTTCAGGTTTAGGGTTTGTGGGTTTGTTTTAAATTGGGCCAGACACTTTAAGCCTACTATTAGACGATGGCTCAAGGAAAACCACGATGTCTTGAAGTCAAACAATCCAAGCAGCGACGACAATACTGCAGAAAGTAAAACCCCCTTAGAAACATACATGAATATAAATCTTTGTTAAATCCACAACACAATGATCAGCCAATATAACTTCAGTGCTCTGCCTGAACTAACACTATGCTTTAATTATTTTATTTCATTTCAGTTTCATATTTTCATGCTGTATCCTGCAGCTAGGGCAACAGACTATTTCCCCCACATGCTTAAAGTTTCATCTTCTCCTCTCCTTCCTCTCTTGACATCTTTCTATCTCCATCTACAGTTTGTCCCCCCATCTGCCTCCTCCTTCTCTCTTGTCTCAGCAGGTTGAACACTCCTCTTTCGTTTTCTCTTCCAGGACCTAAAATCAGTCTGCATCTTTATTTCTTCTCCGTTCTTATTCAGCCATCTTGCCTTTTCTCCATCCTCTCCTCCTCTACCTCCACTTCTCCTCCTCCCTCCCATCCTGCTCCACTCTTCTCCTCTATGAACCGCTATATATAGACATGTGAAAGATAAAAGGGTGTATCTCTCTCTCTCTCTCTCTCTCTCTCTCTCTCTCTCTCCTGACCCCAGCTCTTTTTGATTTGTAGAAGAAGCTTGTTTTTTCGCCGTATATCTGCTGTGCCACTTCGCAGGCTGGTAATGAGAACTGCATAGATTCTCTCTCTCACACACACACACACACACACACACAATCGTCCATCACTCTCTCCTTGCTTTCTGGGCTGAGCTGTGCCACTGTATCCACCATTTTCAAACTAAATGGAAACCACACACAAACACATGCCTACTGACACACAATAATAAGTCATACACACATGCATGCATAACTACACAAACAAATTATTCACAAAGAACACAGACACTAACAGATGCAGCATCTTCCATGACGCAACTCAAGGAAAGAGTCTCATCTCTAGCGTGTGACAGCTGTACACACATACACACACACAAAAACACATGCACACACACACACACACACACACACACACACACACGTGTGTTATAATACATACTGTATAACTGCTGAACCAGCTAAGATCATGGCTTCAGCTGGGCTTCTGGTTAAAACCGCCCACTTCAAAATGACAAAATGCCACAACAGCGTTTATTGAAATCTCATCTTAATCCAGTAGAGAAAACACTGAAATCGTCCTGGACCAGCTGTCTGCTCTGTTTTGTTCACTGTCTACAAGGACAAGGCCAAAAATTGCATTAGATTACATTAGATTAGATTAGAGCAGATCAGATTTTAATTATCGCTATGGGAATCGGGTCATTTGGGCAGCAAAGAAATGTAGTATAGTGCAAAAAATATAAGACAACATGTAAAATATATGACTAAAAAATTAACATACAAATAAGTGAATGAAAAATAAGAAATATAATAATGTGTAACAAAAGGCACAAGAACATCACATAGGATGCCCTAAACAGTTGAAAAGTATATTGACAGCAGGTTGAGATCCACCCAAAAAAGTGTCAGTTATAACAGTTAGTGATAACATTTAAAGCTAATCTCCTTTTTCAATTTACATGTGAAACTCCCAGCAGCCACCACTGATATTCTGATTTTAACTCTGGCAGGTAACTCTGCTTGAGCAGCTTCTTTTGTAGGTCAACCGTCATCTGGAGTCCTGTTCTATTTTAACAATCTAGTCGTCTTCTGAATTATTAAATGTAGTGGCTGGTAAATTTACTGGCTGCAGAGGACGAAAAAGTTTTGTTTCTTACTTTGACTTTTTCAGACTATTTCTTTATTTTTCTATCCTGAATAATATTTTTTTTGGCATTTGTTGTTCTATCACCCAAACATGGCTTTGGGCCATTTAAGCATTTCCACTAAAATCGTGATGCGGCTTTAACAATCCAAAGGGCAATAAAATAGCCAAGAACAAGAAAAAATCCACAGGTTACCATTGGTTGCGGAGGTGCAAATCAGTAAATCTTTACTGTTGTCATTATTTAAAATTTCTCCAGTTTGAAAATCCAGCTTTCATTTCAAAACTCTGATCCAAAATCAAAATTTCCAGCATCTTCCACTTCTAACCATATGTTTCATATGCAGCCAAAGGCATCACATCTCTCCACCAATCTTTCTTTCTTAATCCTCCCTCCCTCTTCTTGCTATCCTGAGCGAAGGCTCTTTTCTGTTAATCTGGACCATTTCTTCTACTGTTCTTTTCCATCTTCCTTTATTTCCATCCTTTGTTCACTTTCTTTCTTTCTCCCTCGCTCCCTCCACCATGCTATCTTAACTCAGCCAGGCCGACGGCTGCAGCATCAGCATCTTCTCACCAGGGTGGGAAGAAGTGAGAGGTGGAGTGAAGAAATGAAAAAAGAATGAGTGAAAGACAAATAAAAAGAAACCAGGAAAAAAGACAAAATGTACAGAAGAGAGAAAGGATTGAGGGAGGACAATGGGAAAAGGCATTGAAAAGAAAGAAAGATGTGAAGGAAGAGATCAAGAAAGAGAAAAGACTGAAAGGGATATATAGTAAGGAGAATGGGAATTAAATAGGGAAGAAATTAGGAGTAATGAACATAAGGAGAAAATAAATAAGGAAGTGAAGACGGAAGAGTAAGATGAAGGTGAAGGTGAGATGGGGGAAAGGTGAAGAGATTCAGGAAGAGACTGAGAAAAAAACAAGAAATGGGGATGTAAAGAGGAGGATATGGAGGGAGTAACGGGTTAGAGGAGAGGATAAGGGGAGGCAAAGACGGATGGAAGAGGAGATGGAAGAAAAGATATACAGAGAGAAGGAGGAAGAGGGGGGAGAATTGCAGTATTTTTATCATTCTGAGTGAGTGGGCTCGATAAAAGTAGGTTACTGTCAGCAGACAAGGAGAGGCTCAGACACACACAGAGCTACATGTACCATCTCCATTTTAGTTCTGCTGAAGCAGCTGCAGTGTGTGTGCATATATGTGTGTGAGATAGAGAGAGGGAGAGAGAGAGAGAGAAAGCCTTGAGCATGCTCAGTGAGCCACCAGTTAAACTGCTGGTTCCAACATGAAAATACCAAGTGGATTGTCTAAATGGCAGTGGAGGATGTTTCAGCAGCAAAAACAGTGTGGAACATTATCTGCTCTCAAAGGGACCGATCAAATACACTGGACTTATGACATAGGTCAGGTATAGGCCAGACATGACTTCTACATAGCGAATACTCCACACGTTTACAGTTGACATTTATTGAAAAAGAAGGATGTATATTCATCTTTCTTTCTAGTTTTTAAAGGTGGCTCCATGGAGGATGGCGGCTGTAGTCAGCTTGAATTCACCATAGTTATAGTGGATTTCTACAATGAGCCAAAGTCACAGAAAAACAAACTTGCCTTTCTCAGATCACTCCTGCAACGAAAACCACTTCTCCGCCATTAATCCGTTGTTCAAAAAGCTCCAACTGCAAACTCTCTATTTCTATATAAAGGTAAAGATACCACCTGAATGTCACAAAATGCCCTTGTTAAAGCAGTTTCACTTAATATACTTTCAAGTTTAGACATTAAAAGCTGTAGCAGGAGAGAAAAAAAAAAGAATCAGTGCAATTCCCATGTGCTTCTCCTCATTTTCAAATACGTTCACAAACAGGATTTGGGTCAGGTTTAGTTAATCTTGGATCATAAATGGTGCCATTATTTTGGCAGACAGGCCAACTGACAAAGGAATGGTTGGATACGATCAACAATTAGTTAGCGGTTATTGGAGTTATTGGAGGAGGAGTCAGTCTTGTGAGCTGGTGCATTCACTTTGCCTCAATAATCAAACCATCTTGTGTACCACTGCTTGAAATTGGAATGTCTACATTTCTCATAATGCCTTTCAAACAAAATAACATCAGTTAGTCTTGATGGGAACAATGGGGACACTTGAACAAAGATTTCATGTACTTGAGATAGCTAGCACAAGTCATATGACATTCGACATTCTCATGAATTCTCATGTCATGTTTATAGTTTACAGCAACTGATGCTATCAAGACTGATGTTCAAACAGTTGATGGTGGACAGCTATTTTATTGACTTGGAGTCCTCCATCTTAATAATAAAACCTTTACTATCTTTGAAAATGTGCTGTCAGATAAGATGCTACTTCCAGGAATATTGGCTATGTGGGGTCTAGAAATCCTAGTCAAACCCAACGGAAGCATGATCGGCATCAACAACACTAGTAAGGAGAAAACAGTGTATGTACTGGATTTTATGGTCCTTGATGTCCAGTCATTACAACCCGTGACACAAGTGTAGCAGGAATGTTTCTGCTGGTCATACAATAAGTCAGCAAACATGTTTACTCGTCATGGCAGTGCATTATAGCTTTGTTGTGCGTATCAGGTGTTAAATGTGATTGATTTCCTGAAGAACTGCTGCTGCTGAGCACAGTATCACAGAGGAACTAAAATGGTCCACTAAAAAGTGAAACAAGACATGATGCTGCGTATGAGTGTTAATGTATGGAATTTAGATGTAGGGTCTAAGCGTAGACTGGCTTTACTGCATTCTG
>NW_023339729.1:26735227-26744662 GCF_004916995.1 Morone saxatilis | reverse complement strand
ATCAAACAGACACACACTCAAACACACACACACCCACACACACACACACACACACACACAGGTCTGATGTGTGAAGAGGTGGGCTAACTAACATCCCACAGCGTCCTGCTAGCTCAGCAGCCGTAAAACTGTCAAGAGAACTGATGACCGAGTATTCCGTCTTCTCTCTCGCTCTCTCACACACACAAACCTACACACATAACGTTCACCTTAGCCACAAATCTCTGAGCATCCCCTCCTCCCCTGTCACTTGCTGAACACACGTCCACACTCATGTACACACACAAATATGCACTTACACTTGCTCACACACCTCGCATAAACTCTGCAGAAGATGATGCACACTGGGATGGCAGAGGTGCTCACAGAAAATATCCAACTGTGTGCACAGAAAGCTTCAATCAGAGGGACACACACTCTCTCTCTCACACACACACACACACACACACACACACACACACACACTTTAACAGCAGTCTCAGTTTCAAAAGTATTAGGAGTACTTTATCTGCTGATTTATAGTAAAAATATTCTTGTTGTTGGAAATTAAATCCCGAAGACAAACAATAACATCAGGTCAAGGTTGGTCAGTTCTACCATTTTAGTGAGTGGTTGCCACCACTGACATTGTTTTAAACATAAAGATGACACCCATGCCACTGAACATGACAACCAAAGATACTACAGCAAGAGAAACAATACAGGGGAGCATTATACACATTTTCAAAACCAGAGAACAGAGAGATCAATGAAAATAAATGGTATTAGAGTAACATCTGCTTGCTTTTGAGCACCCAAACCGGTTGTAGGAAACAAGTGGCCACCATCACCAAAAGCTGAAGCCAACACGGACAAGACCACACTACCACTGTTGGCCACTTGATTCTAAACATTAGTTGTATTGATATCCATTTAAAAATTACCAGATTCTCTCAATAGCTAACTTTACATCATTTAAATCACTACAGTATATGTCTTAATGACATTAAAACATTTTTTGAATGAGGTAAGCTTCAGGACTTTTTTCTATCACTCACATGTTTCCACTTCCCAGTTTACCTCAGCCCCACCAAGGCTCGCTATTTGTCCATGTTTTTATGTTTCTGGCCGATAGCGGTCTCATTCAGAATAATGTTCCCATTGGACATTGGAATGCAGTCCACATCTTGTATCCAATGCCAACATTCAGTGCAAAAAGAAGATTGAGTTGGGGTGGTGGATGGCCATGTAACACATTTCCTTTAATGCTTGGGGTTTATCTCACCAGCTGTTCATGTTCATGTTTTAACCTTGACAACAATTTAATCCTTAACAAAGGAGTTTCCCTTGCCTAAACGTAACCATACATTATTCTTGAATAATGAATCAAGCAGTGTTGGCTGTGAGAGATAAAAAAGGTTGTCACTGATCTTTGCAGTGCAATATCAACGCTCTGCTTGGTGATTTGGTTGTTAAAATGTCTCTCCTACCTTTAATATGACAGGCACTACATCCATGTTTTAGAGTCTAATGGTATGAAATCAGACTAATACTTCTGTTTTAACTGTGTCAGCCAATTAGAGTTAATAGGCTGAAAACATGCAAAATCAAGACTGAGAAACTGATGTATCATAACTTGTAAGAGTCATCTGCAGACATTCATCAGGCTGAGCTCTGTAGCATACAGTATGAGGAGCACATGAATGGAACAGTACAAAGCATACAATCCTTTTTTTTGAGAATCAGAGCAATAGTTGGATTATAGGAGTCCATGTAAACACACTCAGTGTAGGGATGGGACGCTCTTTGCTCTGCACCTTTGGCTGATAAAGTGTATTTCTCCAGAACAATCCTGCCTTTAGGCACTTTTACTTGATCCAAATTCAATCCGACTACACATGTAAACTGCAGAGGATCCATGTGTGTCTGATGCTGCGATCAATATGATCCAGTTACACTCAGCTGTCTGAGGCAGACGGCGGTTACACAAAATGGATACATGCTACTAGTACTACTGCTGTTACTAGTTTGATTTCACACATTCTCAGTCACTTTCTTGTACGCTGTTTTGTTAAATCACACATCCATGCCATGATTTCTCCTTCCTTTTTCAGTTGCCTCCTCTCCTCTGTACGTCTTTCTGCCCCTACTCATTCCTCACAGTTCCTTAAATACAAGCAACTTGTCCTGAAGTGTCAATAGCTTATATCCTGTATAATGCACCGCCTGGATCTTTGAGCTGGTATATAGATAATGAGTGTACGCATGCTCGTGGCTGTGTATGTGTTTGTGTAAGCGCGTGCAAGGTGATTGGCTGATAAATGATGAATGTCCAGGAAATGAGGAGTTCAGCATCGAGGAGAAGCAAACGCATGACATCAGCAGCTTCTACATTAGTCACCAAATCACATCTGCAGAACGGAGCACTATCCCATTATTTAGTACACTCACACAAGCACACACTCACTCACCTGCACACGTACAGTGCCTATATACCCAAGCAAGAGTAAAAACACACTAAAACGGCACATACATGTACAATTGGAAACAAACACAAGGAGCCATAGCTACAGAGTACTAAATATGTATGTGTGTGTGTGTGTGTGTGCATGTGTTAGCGGGGTGTATTGGAAGACAAGGCTGGTTGTGCTCGTGCTGCTGTGGTGACTCATCAACCCAGTGAATCACACAGAGATCTGATTTAGAAACAGACTGCATCCACCTGACTGCTGCTTCCACCAGCAAACACACACACACACACACACATGCATACACACATGCATACACACATATATGCATATACACACCTACACAGACACATTTATGCACACTCACAATCAGACGTGTAAAAAATACACCCACAGACACTTATTCACATACACTGATGAATACAGATATTTCTATCTTGTTCTACATCTAATATTCATTATCTGCACATAAATGTTTTCTATTTTTCATGGACTAAAAAAATCAAAGCTGTAATTCAGTCCAATCTTTTGAACAGTGATCGTACACTTACAGGACACTCCAGTGAAACCAAAACTAATGATGTTCTCTTATGTTAGTAGCCCTTTAAGACCACCACAACTATTTAAAAGGCAAGGAAGAGCAATGTGCACCTATCAAACCTTTAAATAAGAGTCAAATATAATTGAGAAAGTGAAAGAATAATTGCAATGTGTGAAATAAAATGTCATTGTATGTTTTTCAAGCTGGTGTCAGTTACACAGTGGGAAAAAGCAGGTTGTGACTAATTTCTATTTCAACTCTACAGACTGTTTGGTAGGTCTGTTTATACACTATCAGTTCAAACTCACTGAACTTTATGCTAAATCTTGGTCAACACCAGTAAGCCACTAAAAATCAACACCCATCTGTGCAGCTTTTAGTCTCTTTAAGTTAATTTTTTTCTCTGGCCGTACAGCCTGTTTGGTTGAGTCTTATGGCTCTCACCAAACCTTCATACAAAATAGCAGTCGTAGGGACAGTTGATTCAATAAGAAATATTCAGTTTTCAATTTATTACTGAACTTTACTGTTGTGAAGCTATGTGTAAAACTCAAAAATGGAAATGGATTTCTCACAGTCTTACTGAAGAAAATATGAACACATATCCACACGTAAAAGATTGGATAATTAAGGTATGAGCCCAATACCAGCCTAACACCTAATATTAAAAACACACCAGGCAGGTCAAGAAGTGACAAATCTGTCCACTGAATTTCAGATGGAGGCTAATTCCAACATAATCTCATCCCAGGTTGCATTATTTTTGTCATATGTGCTATAAAATATATAACAAATTCCTCATTTGCTCTCAGTTTCATTTAGTTTATATGGTAAATATAGTAACATGGTGACTTATTTGCTTGTAACGGTATCTAATTATGTTATCTGGTAGTCTGGGTTCATTGTTCATTCATTGTGTTCAACTGTGTTTTTATATTGTAGTTCTATTGTAAACCCTTTCTGCAAACAAAATCCCCTTTAGGATTCGACCATGTTAAAACTGAGCTGAATTGTGCCCGCAGATAAAGTCGAGGAGCCCTAAAAACCTTTAATAAGGAGACGACAGCCAGTTATTCTGCCTCCTTGTCCTCCTTTAACGCTAAATCCGTATTACACTGTGGATAAGTCTGCAGCAGAAAAGAAGCCTAACTTTAGCTCGCTCGCTGTCCCCCGATGATTTTGTCTTCAGCTTCAAGGGATTTCGGAGCGAACTGATCTCCATGCAAAACCTTTCAATTACCAGGTGAGCTCAAAGTGAGGAATACCTGTCTGCTTCTCTGGAAGCGTTTCAGAGGAGGAGACGAGTGCAGAGATGTGTGGTTCAAATAATTAGCCCAATACCAGAATCCCCTGTCGCCAAATAGTTAATTAAAAGCTCGCCCAGTGTGTGTATACGAGTGTGTGTGTGTGTGCTTGTGTGTGTGTCCAGAGGATTAAAGACTGTAATTATAATTATGTCCTCCCCTCTCTGTCTCTTTTTTTTCCACCTTCTCCTAACACATACTCCCTTGGTATTTTTACATACACACAGATCTCTCTCCACACACCCATACACTCCCCACTCTGGACCACCATGGTCGAAATCAGCAGTGGTTCTCTTCCAATTCTTCATGGCAGATTCTAAATAGTCACATTAACAGACGATGAGGTCTCCCTGTCACTGTAATGAGTCAAGTTTTCTGTCTGCAGCTTTTACTGCATGTGTTCTGACTCAACTATCTTAGAACCAGTGAAAAATGGAATATTTGTCATTGAAAAAAGTGTTGACAATAGATTTCGATGATATTGATTTATAGACTACAGCATAGACCATACAGTGCTTTTTTAAAATTTCGAGTACTTTGTGGCCTGAAGAATTTTTGAAATCGCTCTTTTTTGAAGCTTTTTCTCATTAAGATTTCTATTAAGATATTATTCCTTACAAAAGCATCGCATTGGTTTGTAAATGTGTTGCAAGAATTCGTTTTGTGACCCAAATAAGCCACAAGACAACAGATACTGCAAAGTAAATTCAATCTGAGTCATGCAGTCTGAAGCATCCAATGTGGCAACAATATTTACACGAGAACACTAACAATCCACACATGTCATTTGTTCAACTGAAAATAGACTTTAAGGATAATTCTCAAAGCCTCGGAATTATTATTTAAATCTATTTATCAGGCTAAATCCTCTTCCGGTGAAATATTAAGGGAATTAATAAGAAAAATATTTTGTTGGGATGCTGCTGGTTATAAAAGCTGCATTAAGGTTGAGTGAAAATGAAATATTGTTAGAAAGTACACATACTAATACCCTTGATATTGTCACAATATGATAAGAACGGTGTTAAATCAAAAGAACTGCCACACTGAGTATTGTTAGGTTATGGGATAAAACACTGACTTAAAACACTGGGATTGTAATAGAAAACAGTCATTTACATTATATAACAATGTAGCAGACCATTATTTTCTCATCTATATTTCTCTAAATATGCCTCCAGTCATATTTGTCTGCATCTCTATCAGTCCTCCCTACTGTACCGCAGCAGCTCTCTGATTGGAGGAGCCCTGGGAGACTTAACAACATCGATGTCTGGTCCTCTCTGGTTCAAAGGGACGACCTTTGACCCAGAGATCTGAGGCTGTATTGACGTTGTGACCCTGGCTAATGTAGCAGGCCTGCTGATAGACTGAGATAAGAGTCTGTGTGCAGACATGGCTGAGACAATCCCGTCCACCAGACTGATGCTGCAGGGTTCAGTTTGGTATCACTAATAAAATGCTCACACATTCATTCTTTACATGGAACGCAGTGAAAGAATAAAGATGGCCATTAGAATTAAGGTTAACACACATAAAGCAAGTTCATCCATTCTGTTTAGGTGCTGCAAAACAAAGTGCAGAGGAGACAGTCATAGAGTTTCCTCTTTTTTTAAAATGCTACTTCTTTCTCTTATTGTCTTGTCTGTGGCTGTTTTTGTAAATTTCAGCCTTCTTACATTAAGTGCAGTCATTTCCAGAGCTTAAATGTAACTTTAAAGTTATTGAGCATGCAGGCCAAGCCACACTCAATTAGTTAGTTTAGCTCTATGGACTGTACTGGAACTAATGTAGAAATTGCAGTATTTAGATGAAAAAACAAAAAACGTTACATTTAGGTTCACATTTAATATTTTCTCACGGTGTAGAGTGAGCAAAGTGTGACTGATAAACCGGAACATAAGTAAAGTGCAGTCTATGTTTTGCTAATTTTATTCTAAGAGTAGGCGTCAGTTTGTGTCTGTTTTGGAAAAAGTGGCAATCTAATAAAAGGATATAAAAACTGAAGAGGAGAAGTGTTTCCGCTCTTAATCTCACATCTTGCTTTGTGTTGTGGCTGACAAGGGCAAAGTCCGATAGACATTTGTTTCACCTCTCCTTCCCCTCCTGGCGCACTGCAGAGGTCACCAGCCGGGGTCAGGGGGGAGGAACTGACAAAAAGCTGCTGATGCTGAACACACCTCCTCCTCCTCCTCCTCCTCTTCCTCCTACTCCTCCCTCCCACTTCTGACCGGATAGATAGAGATAAATTACAAAACAACCCTCATGTCACACAAAAGACATGTCCACATCAATGAATTTAATCACTGTGGGTGGATGTGAGATGTGAGCAGTTTTATGATAGTAGCTGATAGCTGCTATTTTGGACCATTTTTTGACTAGAGGCAGCTAATCCTCACATTTTGTAAAGCTTGAACCAGCAAATAAGTGTATATATATATATATACACATATTTGCTGGTTCATAATATATATATTTGGCGTTTTCTGGTGCTTTCAATAGCATCTCATGGTACTCATCAGTGAATGAGGTTTGGTCAGATGTCATGGACCCCCATGGAAAAGGCAATTTTTGATCTTTTTAAGGCAATTGATCAATTAGGTTTGTATGTTTTCTTTTGATTGACTAAATGATTATTCAGCTTTTTCAACTCTAAAAAGCATTTTGGGATGGGAAAAACCCATCAGCTTTTACATTTGTGGTCGAAGAGGAACACCAACACTGCTCAGTATTTAACTAAAAGCTTAAATCAGCCCACTATATTGGCAAACCATTGTATTGATCTAACCCCATCACACACCATAAAATTCACCCTGAAAGCCCTCACTACCCTTCACCTAATTAAAGTGTCATGTCACTTATCCGTCGGTCCCCCTCCCTCGTCCCTCTCCTCTGTCACAGCACGGCTCTCCTCCACTCAGTTATCCACTCATCCTCCTCAGCATCTTTGCCTCGGGGCTCGTTGATTGGCAGCCGTGAGTGACCCCAGGGCCCACCCTCCCAGAGTGACAGGGCCAATCCCCTGGCTTGGACAAGTGACACACTAACATGGCAGACTGATTGGCAGACTGATTGACAGGCTGCTGATGCTGCAGTGTCCCAGTCAGCTCGACTGGACCCTCGGCTGGCACTCTCTTTATTTTGCACAACGCTGACCAAACGCCTGCTCCGACCAAAACAGGTTTTTTTTTCCTCATGTTCTCAAGATTAAAGGTTAATGAGAAGAACGGCTTTTTCTTAGTTTCACTACTTGTGCAGTAAGACTTTAGCTGGAGGGTGCCTCCAAAACTGCAAAGTTACTGTATAATTAAATCTTAACTGCTTATGTGTAGATTTGCAAGAGCTCACAAAATTAAAGATTCAGTTGAATTTGGTGGACCCCCATCGATTGATGTGATTTTAGTGATGACCTCAGTGTGAGATTCCATCACCACTGTCGGATTTTTGCTTTTTTAATTATGATCAAATCATTTTATGATGCGAGATATTTTCATGGACATTACTTCTAGTTCTTATATATCATACTTCCTATTTTTATTACCATATCTTAAATGACGGTCTCCTATACGGTTACGTTTTGGTTCTGTTTGTGGAAAATAAAACATTAGCATCCAGTGGCAAAGCAAATTCACATCTTCGGTTTGTGTGGGGCCCAGGTTTGGTGAAATTTGACCAGCGAAGTCACAGCCTCAACCTCACTTGGGCACGTAAATTGCCGCTGACCGGTAGGTGGATTCGCAGGCAAAATTTGTATGCTATGCAGACAAAATGAATCCTAAATGTGAAGTGTGTAGATAACCACTAGAAGAGAGACCTCAACATGACAGCACCTATTACATAAAGTAAATCTGATACTATATGGCATAAGTGCAGAAAATATGTACTACATACAATGCAATGTTAGTGTTGTCACTGCACCATCAGCAAACATCCAACTTGCATGATCCAAGATAGATAGATAGATAGATAGATAGATAGATAGATAGATAGATAGATAGATAGATAGATAGATAGAAAGATAGAAAGATAGTATGAGGAGACGAGCTTTAAGTTTAGGTAAGGGGTACACTATACATTGTATTCCACTACTCTAGCCACAGCAAGGAATGTTGGGTAAGGAAAGAATAAGCTATAGTAAAGCACGCTGGGGATCTGCACTGCAAACAAAACCAAACTCAAATTTAGCTTTTGATATCACTCACTCGCCCAAGGCACTTCACACACGCAAAACGGAACGATATCATTAACCTCAAGAACACACCACAAACACAAAATGCCAAGAACACAAAGGCAGCAATCCACTACGTGCACACTTGCCTACGCGGCTGTAGTGTAAGACACACCACCATTCAGATGCCTGCAACTTGCCTGTTTCTGGGGAGAGGCGCCCTGGGCCTGCAGGGGGGGAGGAAACAGCCAGATCAAAACCCACTGAGCCTGTCACTACTCTTTCATTCCTCTCTCTTTCTCTCTTTTCCTCCTTCACCCCACCCACCCCCCTTCACTGGCCGTTCCTCTCTTCTCTCATGCATATCTCTTCCTGCCTCTCTCTCTGCTCCCGATCTGCTGTCCAAATGCAGTCGACAGCAGGCCAGAGTAAAATAGCAAAACAGAAGAGAGCTGAGAGCGGTGTAAGAAGAGGAAGAGATGGAGGAGGAGGAGGAGGAGGAGGAGGGAAGGGAGAGCGGCTCAGTCAGGAAGAGCTGGAGAGGAAAAGAAGAGATAAATGAGAGCAAGATGAGCAGCTGAGAGCATCGATAGTCCTTTTTTTTTTTTTGTAATATTCTCGCTGTCTATGTCTTCTCCTCCTGTCCTTACCCAACCCGTCCCTTACACACCCCTCACATCACAAACACACACCACTCCTCTCCTTATCTATCTGAAACCTCGAATAATGTTCTATTGCAGCTCAATTACAATAATTACGATCATTAAGGTGATCATTTCCCGACACCACCATTCATTACTTTGGCAAAATAACTATTAGAAGCAGACTGGCGGGGATGGAGGGGAAGACCACCCTCTTTTGTGTCCGTGCGCCACAATTTCACCCTCCCCAGTTTCTTATATCGCAGCGCCGTGGTAACTACAAGGTTGCTGGTTCAAGTCCTTCACTGTTGGGTTTAAAGGACCAGTGTGTAGG
>NW_023339729.1:26733539-26735139 GCF_004916995.1 Morone saxatilis | reverse complement strand
GACCTGGGAATGAGAACAGGCTGTCACATGGTTGGTTGTTCTAGGCTACTGTGGAAACATGGCGGACTCCATGGAAGGCGACCTGCAGCGCCTGTAGATAAATTAAGATAAGGATAGTCTTGCTCTATCAAAATAAATGCAGAGTAATTTGCTCTTGGTCAACTATGGTAATAATTAATTCATTAATTAAACGTTTCAGCCATGAAGGCTTTGTTATAGACATGAATTATAACTGACCGGAAAACAAGATGGTGTATTTCAACAGGTTTATCCTGATACATAATATATTTGAAATGTAAAATTATACATTTATACACCGCCACATTATATTGACTAGCACAAACTCCTTTTATTCTGTACAAATTTTGTTCGGTATCGTTATTCGAATGACCTTGGTAGGAAAACACAGGTCATTATACGTGTTGGAACAAACGTCTCTAACAGGTGTAGGCAACAGAAACACATTTTACGCTTTAGCTATTGATTAAAGAAGATTGTTTCATTACAATGAGCTGTAACCTGGCTACCAAGAGAGAAAGTGAAGAGCACTTTATGGATTTGAAATAACCACTTGAATTAACAATAATAGGCTGTTGAGCATCAGTTATCTTTGGCTGAATGGTGGAGGGCTTCAAAATTATACAATTGTTCTCCAGTAATTCCTACACTGCTGATGGAAATCTACGGCTGTGTGTCCAGACTGAAGGGCAGGTTGATAACAAATCGGCTGCATGTAGAATGTGGACAGTGTATGCACCGAGCACACACATAAACATTTTAGGACATTGTGTACTTTTCACACACACGCTCTCGATCTTTCTATCTTCCTTGTCCCTTTCCACAATAGATCATCCAGGATATAAATAAAATTCAAAGTTTTTGTTTATAATCCAACCAAGGTGCTTATGAACAAGGCAGGACAATTTGCTGGTTTACCCCAACCAATAACTCACTGACCATCATTTTTAACTGCCAAATACAGATTTGTGTGTCATATGAAATGAACAATGCATGACTAAGAACAAGATGATTAAGACATCTTTTGGACACCTGAGATGCAGACAAGTGAGCAGGAGATAAGACAGTCTACAAATATAGAAACCCACACACATACACAAATAATGCCTACTAATAACATTTATTTTCTGATGTGGCAGTTCAAACATTGTGCAGGTGCACTTAAGAAATGCTGAATCCAAGCATTCAGCAAACGCCAAAATGCACAACTACCCCTGGTTTGGAAATGGGTGAGTCCGGGAATGAGAAGAAGCCTGGTTCATCTAGCTTGAGAAGAAACCATCCAGGTTGGTAAAATGGGGGTGTTGGTTTAGAGAGGCCAGTCGCCCCTGTGTTTGTTGAACCCCTCCCCCTGTTGGTATTTAGATATCAATCCTGCCTCAAAGGTTGGTTTCTTCTGTGTCTCTCTATGTGTGTGTGTGTGTGTGTGTATATTTGTGTGTGTAGTCATGTGCATGCATGCCGTGAGCGGAAAGATGTAAATGTGCTTGTGACTGAATGAATACAGTGTACACTTTTTTGTGTGTGTGTGAGTGTTCATGGACACCTGCAAGCCTGCGTGTGTGTGTGTGAATAAATGTGT
>NW_023339729.1:26725899-26733439 GCF_004916995.1 Morone saxatilis | reverse complement strand
TGTGTGTGAATAAATGTGTGTGTGGCAAGTACACTTGTATGTGTGTCTGCATCAATCTGTCCCATTCTCCCTATTCTACCTCTCCCTCTTTCTCCATCAATAGAATAAAAAAAAGAAAACGCCACCACTGTGCTTTTCAGCAAAAGCATCTCAGCACCAACACACACACACACACAGGCTGGCTAAAGGCCAATCAATAATTCACATAGTGCAGATTGAATGTAGATCAGTGACTCAACATGGGGGGAAAACACTATGGCTCTCCACCTCTATCGCTCTCTAATTCTCCTCCTTTCTCCACATTCCGTTATATCTCTCTCTCCAACGCCGTCTTTCTCTCTTCACTGCTCTTTATCTTTCTCTACTTTTCCCCACCTCCCTTTTCCTTTTCTACACCTCTTTATTACATCTTTCTCAACTTCTATTCTCTATTCTCTATTACCTATGTGTCCTCCTTTTCACCCATTTCCTTCTACACATCTTTTTCCCCCTCATTCTGCCGGCACTCTGTCTCCCTCCTCATCTCTGGGTGGGGTTCTGGTAACCAGTTCTGTTTTTGGATCCAGTTCCAGGTTAAAGATCATTGTTTTCACCAGTTAAAATGAAAAACTTCCCCAGTGGCAAAATACATCAGTTGCAGCTAAAAAACACTGATGAACTAATAAGTAACTTCTCTAAAAGACCGATGTGAATATTAATTTTAGAATTTGGGACAAATCTTCGCCAACTCAGCTGCCGTACAGTGTGAGCGTAGAAGTCGACTGTTTTGGCCATGAAAGGGAGATTAAACCGTATGAGTTAAAGCAGCGTTCAGTATCTGCCACACTTTAAACTCATAATTTACATCATATAAGTTGTTGACCCTTCGAACCCCTCTTTCTCATCGCATTCACCTCTTTTTTCTCAAAGTTTCTCTTTTCTTCTAGAACTCTCCCCTTTCTTTTGTTCTCTTCCTGTCGCTATCTGTGTCTTTTCCCTCCTTTTCCTCTTCCTGATACACCTCTCCTCTTGGCTCTATATTTACTTTCCTACATCTGCTGTTTTTTCTTCACCTCTCTCCAACTCCCTCAATCCCTGTCTGCTTCTCTCCATTTGTCTGTTTCGTCCACATTCTGTATCCCTCTCTCTTCAAGATTACCCTTCTTTCACTACCTCTCTCCACCTCTGTTCCTCTTTCCATTTCTCTTGGACAATAACCCTCATACTAAATTTTAGATTCTCTCTTTCTCCATCTTCTTAACCGCCTTTCAATCTCTATCGACTCCAAAATAAATAAATAAAAATCTTGCATATTAAAAAACACATATTTTATGGAGTTGTGGCATCTGAAAAATAAACTTTGCTTGATGTTAATTTTTCCAGTGATTTCCCCTGTTATGACCTCTTCAGACACACACGCTTGCATATAATATGCAACTGACATCACACACACAGAGCGGTGGCAGCCCACACACAGAGTTGAGTAGAGGACAGCAGGGGCATCACATTTCACCACAGTGAGATCCAGACAAACACACACACTCGCACACTGAGGGAATTGACTGTGAGGATCACATATCTGGAGTAGAGTACTGTCAAAACAACCATTACTATGGTGCTTGTCTGTCTGTCAGGATGCTGTATCCAAGAGGGAGACAACTATGTATCTACCATGTATCTATGCATGTATGGACGGATAGACGGATGGATGCAAGTATTTATATAAACATAAACATACTGTATGTACTTTATATGCGTGCGTGTATCTGTCTATCTATATAGCAGAGGTTGAGTGACTTTATTGATTGTTTTGTGTCAGTCTCAGGTCATGGCTACTAAGTCCCGAACAAGTCCCAAGTCAAGACCAGGTTTGTGCTTCAAGTCCAGAACAAGTTATTGTGCATCTATCTCCAAAATTATTACAGTCAATAATGAATTATTTTTAAAAACTGTAGGGCTGTAACAAATGTGTTTTTTTTTACTTTCAAGCTTTAAATGAATTTTGCGACGTCATCAGCCTAAAAAAGAATTAAAGGTCCAAATTCAGATACATTTTTGTCATTGAGTGTTTTTACAATTTAATTGTGTTTGAAGACTTATTTTGTATTGCGGTTATTACTGACCTGCAATGATACAGTCATATCACGGCATCAGCAATATCAAACGTGCCATTATGTCACCAGATTGTATTATGGTAAATGAGACGCAGAGAGAGAGAGAGAGAGAGAGAGATTGCACACTGAAGCGTGAACGTCCCAAATGGTGCTTTTTCTGCCAACCACTGGGCTGCACTGCTTATGTGTGTGTGTGTATATGTATGCTGGGATGCAGCCTAGCCCCCTAAGGTAAGTGATCCTGCTGAACAGGTGTTACAGTATCACCTGCCCCCACCCACCCATAACCACACACAGGCACACATACACACACAGCTATCAGAGCCTCTGTCAGCCATGACTGATCTGAACTGATCTGCTTGCTCCACGCCAGACGGATGAAGCCAAGCCACCAGCTGATCCGTCAGTGTGTGTGTTTGTGTGTGTGTGTGTTCATGCATCATTTATATGTTTGCTTACACATGCATAAGTGTTGAATCAAACGATTTCAACAGTCACATACACGTTTCTATGACTACCAGTCTATCTGTACATGTATCTGTGTGTGTGTGTGTGTGGTGTGTGTGTGTGTGTGTGTGTGAGAGTTTTATTGTATCTTATCTGATTACAGAATTTTCTGTACACCTCACACAAAGTCTCTCACACCTGTAACAAAAAACACACACACACCTTTACGTCAAAAAACTAGTGCTGAACTGAATCAAATAACTGGTTCATAGTTAAAAGTTCATAACATAAATAAAGTAATTTATCATGAACAAAATGATATTCACAGATTTAATTGTCATAATAATTATCTTAGGATACAATTTTGACAAAATGATGCCTTCCACAACCGCTGATTGAGGGGACGCTGCTCTCTTACAGTTTACTAGGACAAGGTGACACTCTTCCTTCTGATTGTCCCGGGGGCGGGGGCTGTCTTTAATCTCTTCTCACTCTCTCGCTGCCAAATACTGTCTACCTCTCTCTACTTGTCTTTCCCTCACATGATACCAGGCAGATTGGCCAGAACCCAGCCGGGAGAGTGTGAAACCCACACAGACAACGAACGGCCAGGACAGATGGTCAGTGAGAGAGGGAGAGAGACAGAGAGAGAGAGGCATATTATATGCACTGATACTATCACCTTGTTTTATACAATGCTACTTTGATGAAAGAGGTAGATTTATTTTCTTGTGTCAATAAAGCTGATTTGAAGTAAATGAAAGTCAAATGGGAAAAGAGAGAAAAAGCCTTATTGGAATTTGATTGAATTGAAAGACCAGGGTGTAGGACTTAACGGTGTAGACTGCAACTCCCTCGCTTCACCCTTCCCTTCCCAGAGTGAAGGAGAAACTACGATACACTGATGAAAATTTTGCCATGAATGTTATATTGCATTTCTGCCAATAGATCCTCCTAAATGTTACACATTGGACCTTTAATTCAAACTCAGCCTGCGTAGCCAGACTCTAAACTACATTTTAGAATTGACATGGTTGAGTTCATTTATGCTGCCTTCGCTGCCTTATTTGAGTGATAAGTTAACATTACTGTAAGGTAGTTGCATTTTATGGAGCCATAAAGCAGCCTTGCGATCAATGATTTTTTTCCTCTATGATATCAAATCCACGTTGCTTCAACACATTTCTTCTAACATGGTTTGGTGTCATAATTAAAAATGAAAAATATTTGGGGGGAAAAAATGCAATGGAAACAGATTTAACAAATACATCATGATCTACCAATAAGCATGTGACTTAAATGTCACTTAAGCTTCCACTCAAATTAAGAGATTAAGAGACAAAAAATTGGATCAGGCAAAACACCAGATATGTGGATCGACTGTAAAGTTCCTCAAATTGATACATGAAATAAACATAAATGTCATATTTGCATCATTTTCAACACTGCTTTAATTTGAGGTTTGACTGGCATTATATAATAACACAGTCATTTTGAGCCAGCTTCTTCTGCAATGGTTTAATGGCACTTTAATGGAGACATAGCGCCACAAACTGTTGTATTTACAGTGGTGGATGAAAACGTATATCACAATTTGTGGTATTTGTGTACAATTTTGAATGGAAACCTAGCTTATGACACCTCTAGTTGGTTTTTCCTTTAATTTTTTTTTGCACACTACTGTATGTACAATACTGCCACCAAGTATTTAACTGAATTAAACTGAAAGTGAGGAGTAAAGACAAAAACGGAGAAGAAGAGAGATAGAGAGAGAGAGAGAAGATGGAGGACAGAACATTTAAAGCAGAGTTGCAGGGGAAGAAGTGCAGCGGAGAAGTGGAGATGAAAGGAGTGTGGAGAGAGTGAAAGAGGGAATGGGGAAGTGCAGGCAGAGGGAGGGGAGGGAGGTATAATGAAGTCCTCTGGGTCTCTGGTGGAAGAAGCCATAGCGCCTGCCAGCCAACACAGCCTGGCTCTGTACAGATGGCAGCATGCTGGGATATGCTCAGTTCACTTTCAAATCAGGAAGAGGATGTTCTTTAAATTTGACATGTTTTGCATTAAGAACGTGTATTGAGTAAAAGACATTACAGATTCCGCTGGATGCCTGTGTGTTTACCACTTGTTTTGTTTGACCAGGTGAAGATAATGCCAACATAGATGGCGTCAGATAACAGCCATGAGAGTCCTGTCAATTAGATTGTCAGTTATTTAAAAGAGATAATAATGTAATGTAGTTAGTTAGAAGCAAGTTAGAAGTTAACAGTACAGAAAACGACTGCTGAAATAAACGTTGGATGTCTATTGTCCAGGTCCAGCAGTTATGCTTGGAAAGGAACATTGTTTTTCCTAAAATTTTATTTCTTATTCACAAGAGTAAAATGCCACCCCGATCACATTTCTTGCAACATAACGAGGAAGCTTTTATAGTGAACGTATATCTATTACTACCAATTCAAAATATACATACTGAACATATCTGCAAAACAATCAGTGTCAACGTACATGACAACTCCACAGCCTTGACTGAGGTTAGGTTGCTTACATATTGTAAAAGTCCAAGCTGACTGAAAGCAGGAGGGATGGGTTGATTGATTTCAACTTTTAACCAAATCCACTTTCTTTCCCAAACCTTAACTAAGTAGGCTTTAATGATTTATGATTGTTAATTGGTTTATTTTCATCTGATTTCATTAGCATTTGGTATGTGTGTGCATTGCACTGAATTGTACTTTATGTTCCAATAACAGACTATCCTTTAAATCGGTCAACTCCAAAATGAGAAAAACACCATTACTACCATAACTAACACGCAGCAGCAGCTGACATTTCAAAACCCTGAATCGTGATTCTGAGGTAGACACAAAAGCATTTTCACCTTCCAACTAACGTGCATATTGGGAAAAAAAAATCCTTAAAGACAGAACAAAACTCGGCTATTTTTGTAAGCTGAAGAAATTCGTGAAAATGTTTTTATTTCTGCAGAAAAGCCAAAACATTCTGGCAGAAAGATAAAGAACCTCTACGGAGGCTCTCTGCCAAAACACAGCAGTTTCCATCGTCCAATAAAGCCCCCTTTTTTAAACATGCACTGGTCTCAAAAAGTGTTTCAATTGCTGGAAGACTATCAGGTGACATTTGAATATCTTAAATCACATTTTAGAACAAAATGCCTCAATTCTCTGTCTTTGTTGACTTAAATGTTTACTTTTTTTTATCCTGGCTCCTACTGTAAGATCACCTTAAAAGACCCACAGGGTGGCACCCCACCCTCTCTTACTCTCTCAGGGTCTTCTGTGCATTACAATGTCATTTTAATTTATTTATATTACTTCAGTCACTGTGCATCATACCAGGTACCAAACTGACTGACACACAGGATCTGGTGCTTTCCAGAGATTCTGCATTAAATCTAAAGAACATCCCCGTGGACTAACGGTCAACATCCCTGGTTCAAACCCGATGTGCATGTCACCCCCTTCTTCTCTTCCAACATGTTTCCTATCTGCATCCACTGTGCACAATCAGATTCCTTCAATTGCAGAGTTGCATTGTATAGTGATCGATTGGTGATTATCAATTAGCTGATCACCAAGACGTTTTTCTTATTTACAAATCCTCTGCGATAATAAACTGAATATGTGTGGGGCGTGGACTGTTGGTCAGAGTAAACAAGATATTTGAAAATGTCAAGCGTAGAACCGGGTTATTGGCATTTTTTCACAATTTGCTGACATTAGACCAAACAATTAATCAATTACATGAGAAAATAATAATCAATTACATGAGAAAATAATAATTTCTTACAGCACTAATGTGTATTCTGCTGTGTGTGCTGTACTTGACAGGGCACAGGAATAGAGTGTGTTGGGAAGGGGGGCAATAGGTGCCCCGGCTTACATTTGATCTGGGGCCCTCTAGCAAGTTAATCTGGCTGTGTGAAATTTGCTATCAAACTCTATTGCAGCTGCTGAAAATGCCTTTATTATTGTCAGATCATCCATATATAGCCAGTTATCCATATTGTCCATACAAGATAATGTCTTGACTATAATATGTTGGTTCTATCGTCCATCTAATAAAGGCATAAGTGCCCAAAAAGTACTTAAAACCATCCCACCAAGCAACAAAATTAGCCTAAAAACACAGGGAACGTTGGATTAAGCAGTTTTTTTCCCCTTCTAATCATGGCGAAACTGACTCGAGGCCAGTTGAGATAAGAGTAGTCCAGGTTCTAACAGCAGTAGACCGACCTGTCCTGACAATTACAGCTTTTTCCACCGCTTTCCTGCAGGATGAGCCACAGGCCACCCATATATGGTCAGTAGTAATTAGAGCGGGAGAGAGTCATTTCCTCTCCCTTCTGGTTGCATGGTGCTTAAGCCTTCATAATGCTGACATCAGCACTCAGCTCTGACTACAACTATAGCCCCAACACACACACACACACACATACACTCAGGTCACTAACAGGTTCAAGCTAAATGCTGTATTCAAGATGCATCTTAATCACCAGTAGCATCAACATGATTGTGATTGCTGGTGTCATGACAACCGGCATCATCATCAACATCATCTTTCATTCCATCAATGGCAGCTTTATCAGATGAGCCGAAGGCCAGCGGGGTTGGACACAGCAGTAAGAGTGAAGTGAAATCATGTATTCTGTCACGTATCAATCAACAGCACACTGCAAAAAGTCATACAACACGTCACACACACACACACACACACCCTATGCAAAAACACATTATGTATCATCTCACAACATTGCAAAACACAAAACTGAAAATATATCACAGTGCCATACAATAAAGCAAACACCATCCCACACTGCAAATCACCACAACAACCACAACTTTCATGCTGCAGGTGTTTGAACACCAAACCACTCCACACCGCTAGGCCACACCTCGCCAAGCACTCCAGCAAACACACCACCACCCCAGTACCTTGACAGGCGGCTCGGCATTGCTTATGAAAGGATATGGCCATTCGGT
>NW_023339729.1:26722532-26725799 GCF_004916995.1 Morone saxatilis | reverse complement strand
CCTCCTCCTCCCCCTCCTCCTCACCAAGGCGTCGGTCACTGATTTTGGGCGTGATTGCGCGCACTTGGAGACAAAAATACACCGGTCCTCAATCTAGCAATTTAAATCTTCCCCCACTTCCCCCCGAAATAAATAAGTTGATGAAGTTAAAAGAATAATAATGTCCACAACAATCATCTATAATCCAAGGTTGGGAGAAGAAGAATCCCGGACGAGTAGGATCCGGAGGAGCAGAAAAAGACCACTGGGGGAGGCAGCATCATCACCATCATCAATTCTTGTTCGGAAAATACGACGGCGGCGGTGCGGGTGTGTTGTAGCAGCGGCTCGCATCTTCTCCTCCGCCACCGGGCAGAAACCGTGCACCATCCCCGCCCAGCAGCATCGCCCCCGAGGCTCCCCGAACCAGAGAGAGGCAGCCAGCCCCGCAGAGCTACAGCAAGTCCAGCGTCTCTTCTCTCTCTCTCTAGCTCTAGCTCTCTCTCCCTATACCTCCCTCTCTGTTTTATTTTTTCTTTTCCTCCCTCGACCCCCCAGGGGGACGTGAGCCAACACGCAGTCGGTCCGGAGGCTGTATATTCCCGTGGAGAGCAGCCTTGGAAACGAAGAAACCCGACGAGCGGAGCGCTTCTCCGGCTCTCCTGCGTTCAGTCAGCCGTCGGGGTTGAGCCGCGCACTGAGCATCTGATCAGTCACCGAGCGCCGCGCGCAGATCCGTGGCCAAGCCTAGCAGCGCACGACGCACGGCGCCTCCCCGGAGCCTCCCCCACTCCAACCCACTCCCCATAGCGCACGACGGAGCTGTATGGGCGTCAGTTGGGTATGGCAAGGTACGGCGGCTCGCCTTACCTATAGCCCGAGTGACTCCAAATTTAATGTTACACTTGTTATAAACAATGAACATCAGGCAAAACACAGTGTTACCTATGAGCTGATAGCTTGAGGATCTGCCTCTAAGGATTTCTTCACTCATTAATCAGCAGGTTTAAATATACTGGAGCTGGAGGGTACAGTGAAGTGAGGCCCCTTGAGGAGATGCCGCTCACGGCTTTCTCTCACGGTGGCCAAGTGTCAAAAGCACCATCAGCACAGTCCAATTTGCCCCGTTCACTGTTTACTCAAACCCACCAGGCCAAGCAGAAGGCTTTGCCATGAGGGGAAGGGGTGGGGTGGTAGGGGTCCCTTTTGGCCTCCAGGAGACCTCAGGGGCTCCTCCCAGCAAAATGAGGGCCGGGTTTATTTCAGTATCTGTTGGAGAGTGTATAGGGATGATTGTTTATGATCAATAGTTCCACTGTCTCTACTGTCATCCCCCATCTGACAGTATAGACAGTTATGTAATCCAGTACCAAGCCAAATCTAACAATAAAATGCTGCTCAAATGGGATTCCTTGGGAAAGCATATGAAAATCTGCCTTGTGTTCAGCCTGGCCATGTGATTCTGAACTAATTGTGGACTTCCGGAAGGGTTTTATAATCCAATGTCTTTTTTGTAGATTTTTCTCAAATGATAAATGTATGAAAAAAGATGTTGCCAATAAACTAAGTTGGACCAACACTTCATCTGTGCAGCCAGGAGGAGAGTTGGGAGAGTTTGGAGTGCTGTGTTTGTTTTTGAGGATGTTATTTTGAGGACAATTTGAAAGAGGTTTTATCTCTCTTCATTCCTCCCTTCTCCTCCAAGCCGTCTGTCATTCTGGCTCTGGCATCTGAGTCGTCTTTGATGCAATTCAGCAAGCTGTTTTCTTGGGCTAAACCGACCAAGCTGTCACCTCTCCAGAACAGGAAAATGAAGGTGGTGGTGGAGATGGGAAAAGGGCTGTGGGTAGTGAAACATTTAAAAACACAATGGCCAGAGAATCAAGCTGATTGTCTGAGATATTTTTATGTATAGTTACATAATGAAACTAAGAACAACAATGGAGTTAAAGGACATTTAAAACACAATCGTTGGTCCCTTTAGCACTTTGACGCTGTCCTTGGTCCTGAAACAGCTACTGACATGTTTCCAAGGCCTTTTGGCGCTGTCCAAAGTGCTGAAACAAGAGTATAAAGCTCTGTACACCACCTGCATGCCTTTGGAAGAAATTACCTTATCTGTGCATCAGGGTGGGTTAGTTACTGTACCATCTGTTAAATACTGCCAGTTCTGTTCACTGTTTGTCTCCTCTACCAACTACTTTGGCAGGTAACCACCCATCATTTTGAGATCTGATTCTAAATCAGTTAGTGGAATACTCAAAGTGGGCCATATGGTGGGTTTTGGGATGGCTATTAAGGCAAACTATTGTAGACTGTAGAAGTCAACAAAGTCTCACAAAACTTCATTAAAGGGAATAACCTGGTGGCGTGCAATGTGCAATGTAACAGCAATATTGTGGATACTATTGTCTCTCCCAGTGTTTCCTCTTAAGGATCAAAGTATGTTGTTTAAAAATTGGAAATCAGCACATGTAGGTTCGGATTTTTCATCATGCAGTACATACAGTATAATGTGTGGATTACTTTCCACCTCGCAGAAAGGATATGTTCTGTTGTGATCTTAGCCACAGAGCCAAGTGTTTTTAAAAAAATCCCATTACACAAATCCATTATTTGCTCTTATTTTTGGTTTGTCTCAACTGTAACGTGATGCAGTTTCTAAAGATGGGAGATGAGTTGTTTTTGCAGTATGAGTGATCTATCTCATATGAAGCTCTGACTGGGCTCTACTGTTACCCTGAGGTCACCCACTGTGTATAACTCACCCGCTGTAGTGGTCTCAGAGCTATGCTATTATTTACAAGATGCCTTTTTAACGTCATAGCGCGTGTGCATCACTGGATTTTCTCGTCATCTGATTCCCGTAGACTAGTGGCTACTAACGGGCATGATAAAAGCCTGTTCCCGCTGACAGCATGGGAGAGAGAGTGAAAGTGAGTGTCGGGAAGAGGTGGGTGGTGGTGGAGAGACGGTGGGGTGGGGGTGGTGCTGTTGCTGGTGGACAAGCCTGCCTGTGATTTGCGCGATCATGGGAAACCACGCCGCGGTCGGATGCCGGAGATGACAAGCTGCCTCCATCACTTATTGATAATGAGGACAGAGAGGAAGGTGAAGGCTGGAGACATTTTGCTCTCTCCTTCCTTTTCCTTTTCCTTTTTTGCACACTGGAATGCCTCTGTTATTGCTGCTGCATCTGCATGCCCATGCAGCTTTCCCAGGCTCTCTCCCTGTGAGTGTGTGTGTGTGTGTGTGTGTGTGTGTGTGTGTGTGTGGGTGGGCGTGTGC
>NW_023339729.1:26721591-26722432 GCF_004916995.1 Morone saxatilis | reverse complement strand
CCCTTGAAACGACACCCCCATACCGCCCCCCTCCTTTCCTCCTCCCTCCCTTTCTGTTCTCTGATCTCACTCAGCAGGCCAGAGCTACAGAGCTGTCTCAGAGGTAGAGAATGAGAGGAGAGAGAGAGAGACAACACAGCAGGATTAAGGCCAATTCACGTTCAACTCAAAAAAATGAAAATAGACATTGTGATTCACTTAGGACCGGCAATGTCAATTCTAAGAGTTTTATTTTTTCAAAATTAGATTCACCTTTGAGTGGAAATGGTGGCAACTTCTCTACGCAATGTACTTCAGAAAATAATTGTGTTTTATAAATGATAAGAAACTTAAAGTGGCAATAAACATGATTCTCATTTTATTGAATTTAACTTGAAGATAAAGCGGTTCCCTTAAATGCAGCCCGGGATTTTCTTATAACCGATGGGGATTCAGATAGATTTCGGGCCACAGAAAAAATCTCCTCCATCTTTTCTGAAGTGAAGCTGAGTGCCAGGCTGCCAGTGCCAACAGCTCGTTCTCCTCATTGACTGCTGCGGCTGCAGTTTGTCAAATGGCAGTTTTATTTTTACTCTCTAATGGCTGCGACTTGCAGTAAATAGAGCTGAAATTTAAGTAAGTAAAATGAGTGGAGTACGCAAGAAAATACAAAACTACAATTGTTTGCTTGACAGCTTGACCAAACAAACAGGTGAACCAAAAGCTTTCATTCCTTTTTCACATAAACAAATATTCCTTATGGAGCTTTTAATGGGTATAAAGATAGCAGATAAGTGCATTATGCTTACATAACATAACAAACATGGCGTTTTATAGAAGATCAGTTTGGGTCTGGCAACCT
>NW_023339729.1:26705873-26721494 GCF_004916995.1 Morone saxatilis | reverse complement strand
TGCTATCAAGTTGAATTATGGGAAGTGTAGGATCCAGAGTTGTTGGAGCTTGACCCATACAAGAGCCTGATCATTCATTTAAATCTGTCTCTCTCTTCCAACTTTATGGAAATTAAATACTGAATTGCTGTTCACACATCACAAATATCAGGAGCTAGCTTATATGGTATTACCTGTGCAAATTAAAGTAATAAAGTTTTTAACATATTTAACAACGTATCATTGTATCATTTAGGATGAATTACGTACAAAGGAATTACCTATTAATAAATATACTATGCTATCTATTGTGTTTTTGCTTATTATGGCCCCTACAAGTGAGATCCTGGTATTCCTCCTTTCCAGACAAAAATGTAAATTAGGTGATTAAGAGGTTGTGGAAAGTTTCCCTTGCTTCAAATATTTTCTACTATAACATACACAGCGCAGATTCTCTTGAGCAAGGCACCTAACCCTCTGATGACACCAGCAGTAGAGAATATTGCGGTTGTGCCTGGAAACTTCCAGGTGTGAATGCATAACTGTGGGAACATGTGGCAGGCTGGTGATTTAAAAAAAACACACCATCTGTATGATCAGCAAAAACCCTGCCCTGGATACAGAAAGGTTTGAAAAATGAAGGAACATTTCAGGGAAAAAAGAAACACCACTGAACCCAACTGGGCTCGTTAACACAAAATCAGCACAAAGAGGTACAAATGCAGTGGAGGAGTGGAAGACAAATGGACCTGAAGGTGTAAAAAACATTTTGATTTTATATCACCAAGTATTACTATTATTACTACTGTTATTTACTCCAATAGACCTTATATCACCACAACTGTTATTACTGCTACTACTATTATTATTACTTTAGATGGTCTTGCACCTATCATATCTGACCGTCTACTGAATTTTACAGTAACACAAGAGCAAAATTCCATTTCTTCTCCTTTCGTTAGACTTTAAACTCTCAGTTCACATGTATTTGCTCTATGGATGTGACCCTGAATTGGATTTACCAGCTTGTTGAAATGGTATTCGAGTGTATTTTTACAACTGTGGCGGCACAAGGCTGTCAGTATATATATATATATCAAATCTAATTATGTGTATTATGTGTTATGGAAGCTTATCTAAGCAAAATATGGCACTGTAAGAAACCTCCACCAAATTCTACTCACTGCAATTTAAAATATATTTCAATAGTGTCCAGACAGATAAAAAAAATCCAGTTGAGTTGACAAAACTGAGCAGCTTAGAGCTAGCATCCCAACCTTTTAAGACCCACTCTAACCCTACCCCTAAACCCTAAACCAACCATAGCTGTATACCCCTAATCCTAACCTCAGTGCTGGCGGGCATTGGGTTTTAACAGGTTATAGAATGTTTCAGATAGATGAAGTTACAGATACTGGTTTATTCATGTATACCCAGTGCCTGAATTGAAAGAAAAAAAAATGTGCAAAGGTCCTAATTCAGCACAACCCTAACCCTTGCCATTTTTGATCCATTTCAACAAGGACATTTTCAGTGCTCATTTCTCAGCGATAAGCTAGTGACGCTGATATATGGGCGTTGTTTTTCTTTCCATCTGTACTCCACCTTTCTCACCCTAATAAACTCACTTCTTATGCCTAAATCTAACCAACCAAACCAATGAAGGCAATGAACATCAGCCAATCAGAGGCAGAGTAGGGCGGGTCTTCGCAGAATAATGGTAGGAAAAAATCAAATGTTACGTGGTTGTTTGGGGGGGGCGTAAGGGCATTTGGACAAAAATCACAAGTGCCGATGCTGAGTATATATCGGTATGTAAGAACTAAATGTTGATCAATGACTCACAATAAACTGTGTGATGGTGTTTTGCTGGACAGGGATTTAGGTTGTCTGATGGCAACACAGTGGCAGTCGAAACCCACAACAGTGCTTTATTTTAGTCCCAAATCTGCCATTTTGCCTTTGAGAACACAACAAATTAGATTTTGTTTGGAAAAGACTTCCAGCCTTAGACACACACACACACACACACACACACAAAACACTTAAAAGGCTTCACTCAATGCAGAATAGCTGTGTTTTACTGGATGCCATGTGGCGGACGATACCAAGCATTTATGTAACATTTGGTCACATGATGCTTCTTTGAACTTGAACAGAGCCTGTGCGTGTGTGCTTGTGCAAAGTATATTCAGGAAATTCAGCTCTCAATTCTCATGATCTTTATGTGAAGTGTGTGTGTGTCTGAGAGAAAGAATAGCAGTGGTGGTGGTGGCGTGTGTGTGTGTGTGTGGGGGGGGATGTTATGCAGAAAGGCAGAGAGATATAGCGAGTTGATGTAGCGTCCAAGCTAATTAGAGGATTGCTCCTTTTTTGGCTCAATCTCACGCCGACTCAACCTGTATTAATTGATTGGCTGGTTAATGGAAGTGGAGAGGAGGAACGCAGGAGGGAGAAAGGGGAGGAGGAGGTGGTGGAGGAGGAGGAGGAATAGGAGCGTGCTGGTCTCAGCTAATGGGCCTGCCTCTGGTGTGTGGAGTAAGCATTCTAGTCAAAGAATCAGCACTATAGGATGGATAGAAAGAAAGAAAGAGAGGGAGGGAGTAAGAGAAAGAAGAATAAACCGTAGAAAAAAGGAAGACTGAGATCAGAGATGGAGAAACTGACTATAAAAGAAAAATACTTCATATATTTTTTTAATGAACTGCATCATGACCACAGAGAGTACATCACCTTGAGTACACATAGACATCCACCCCCACACACACCACACTACAGACAATACAGTATAACAGTACTGAATTATCTATAGCTATTATTTAAGTCTACTAATGTATATCATTATTTACTGTTTGTAGTTACACATATCTATGCCTCTGGAGAGGTTTATGACATAACTTGGGGAAGTCTACATCAGTGAAAGGGCAAGAACCCTGGACAAGAGAGAATAAACAACAGAAAAAGATAACATCAGCTGTCTGTAGACACCACAGCGAATCTCAGCTGGGAAGGGGTCAAATGTCAATAACCAGGAGTCAGTGGACGGCCAAAGAATAATCGAGAAGGACATTCACACCCGATGCAAGAAAGCATTTTGATACTGTATCCATCCATCCAACGATGCAGACAATAAGATACAGTTAAAGGCTCTAGTTGTTGAAAAATGCATCTTTTTTTGGTCAAACTACTATATATATATATATATATATATACTATTTTTGTAAGCTAAAGAATGACCTTGAATGCCTATTTTACATAATGACAACCCTTGAAAATGAACGGATGTCAGTGCTAACAGCTTTTACAGTATAGTACAGTACCGCCGCAGTGAGTCAACAGTTTGTGATGCCAAAAATGTTTGGCATCTAAATAAATGCCAAAAGTAAAGGCGGGGGTATGGTCCAAACTAATATGTATTACGTGTATCATATCACGTATGAAGGCAAGAGTGTTTACAGCTGCACTTGAGTAAAAAGCCATCCTCAAAGAGAGGTCTGAGATAATCATTCATATGGGGATCTTTCCTAAAAGGCATTCATGGTGACTGTGGGGTGAGGTAGAGTGCACCGTTTACTAATCACAGGGTTGTAATCACATGTTGAAGTGTCCTTGGGCAAGACACTGATCCCCAAGTTGATCCCGATGGACAGGAAATGTACTCAACCCATGTAAGACACCATTGCATGGGTTGACTTTATTTTTATTAGTCAGTTTGTGTGTGTGCATGAATATGTGAGTGACAGACGTTTGTCCGTTAAGGTAGAACACATCACTGTCAGAAATTCTGTGAATTCTGGATTTTTTCTCTCTGCTAGTAGCAGAAATTGTTGAACACAGTGCCCACTAGTTCTAATGTTGGAAAGATGTGGCTGGAGGGAGTTTCAGACAATGTCTGACCATCTGACATTTTTTTAAGTATGCTGTGTGTGTTCAATATTTTGGAGAGGAAATCATTGAAAATGTCAAAAAAGAAGAATAAGAATTAGAAGTGTCAAAATGTGTTTGACATGATGGTCATTTTATGTTATTACTCTATGCAGAAAGTGGATCTGCTGAATAATGTGAATGCTTCTACAATGTGTACAATTTAGTTGTCACTTCTGGTATACACTTTGACATTATACCAGTTTACACACACAAAAAAGCAATAACATAATGACCAATATCAAACTATAATCTATTTCATTATCTGAAATAAGCTTCACTGATATGTTTAGGGAGTGGCAGCTTGGGGAGAGAGGGAGAGATAGAGAGAGAGAGACTATGTAGACAGACAACCATTACTTTATCCACTGGCAAAAAGTCAGAGCAGTATAAAGCATTCTTGCCTAAAATCACCCGTAAATATAATATAAAACCCCTTACAGGCCAAAATCTTTCAGGAGAAAACCCAGAATGCTCATTTCAGTGCAGCACAATATGTGGCGACCTGCCAGAGTCTGAGGGACAGCCAACGGAAAGCCAAGTCAAGCACGTCAAGCCCATATGTCTCAGGATGTCTAATACCCACTGAGGGGCTGTAATAGCCATCCAGTTGGATAAATGTTAAATTTACAGGAGAATCAACCCAAATAAGACTAGTAAATACGCTCTGTTTGATTAACCCTTTCACTGTGGGCATGAATGCATTCTAGAGAGGCCATTTTCAAATAGATGTTTTTTGGTTAATTTTCTTAAAAGAAAAGCTCTGCTGGAGAATCAGCTAATTAAAGAAAGAACAACCAGGCCTAAAAAAGAGCCACCTGGGTACAGAAACATTCAGAAATTAGTAGAAGGAAAGAGGCTGAAAAGTTCCAGTAAACAAATCTATCCGTACACAAAGTTATTTAGGTCTACGATTTAGGACATTTGTCAGCAGAACATTAATTTACCTTTTAACATAATTAAACTCTTTTTCTAAAAGAAATCTAAAATCCTCCCATTGTGCCATTTCAAAAGACCTGCAGTGTGTCGTCAGTCTTCTTAAAATTCCTCAAACTATTATTATTGTTACTACTGATGATGTGTAACTGGAGGAAACATCATGATTAGTCATTCCAAAGAGGGTTTACTGTGGGAACTGCTGCTTCTTACTGTGAGGGAGTGAGTTATGACTCCCAATACTCTGACTGATTAAAGAGCGCAGTCAGGACGATGCTAAGATCCACTGTTTTTCCCGCTAATGAATCTTTTTCTCTTCAACACCTCTGTCGTTTGGATGAGATGGTAATAGTTGTTTTTTTTAAGTGGAGAGGAGAGGAGAGTAGAGGACAGGACAGTAGAGGACAGGAGAGGACAGGACAGGAGAGCTTGGCTGAAAGGAAAGAAGAGAGAAAAAAAGAAAGAGGGAGGCTTGATGATAATGGTCCTCGATGACATACTGTAAATATTCTGTAACTGTAAAGGTGATGAGGCGGGCAGGAGAGTGGGAAGGAGCAAGATGAAAATGTAGATGGATGAAGTTGGATAGTTAAAGTGGGTCAGCTCAGCGTCCAGCTTGAATTAAGCATCTTAACACAGACACAGTGATACGGTCCAGTCTGAGAAACCCTACTACACGGATTAAACAGAGACCCATTGATATTTATATTAAACAATATGCACAATAGAGGAAATAGATCATCCTGCCTTATGATTGCAAAAAGAAACACCACACAACAAATCAAAGATTCACATACACACATACACACTAAATGACATAAAATCCATTTTGTTGCTGAGTTAATTTAAGATCCTCTAGACTGAAACCAGCAATCATGTACAGTTGGCTTTCTCCCATTTCTTATTTGGTACAATGTTATCCCTGCATGTTATTATCTATGTCCATGCAGCCCTGATACTGTGTAACTGCAGGGTTACTGTGAATATATTTGACATTTAATTGTTAAATATGACCAGTTAAACAATTAACACAATGTTCATTGCCACAGATGCAGCTTTCCACCTGCAAAAAAGTAGGACAAAGGAGTTATGATCCCAGTAGTATTTTGCGCAACTTTTCTTTTCTTGACATGAAAGTGTACCCATAGCTCTGTGTGAGTCCCAATTTGCCCAGAACAGAAGTGTCGTCTATGCACATTTAAGGGGCTGCTGTCAGAACACGGTTTGCTGTAACCATGGATGTAACAACCAAAGGAGCAATCTGGTCATCACTGGTTGACTCCCAGCACTTTGTGTTTGAAGCTTATACTGTAGATTCAGAACATTATTTTAATTTCTGGGGGAAAACAATAATGTTGCTATACATTTTTGAGAGGCAAAACAGGCAGAAAATGATATCCAAGCATGTCTGTATACAAGTTATTTTATATATAAAACTCTCTCTGTGGAGATACCTTTTGGCTGACTGAGGGAGCAATGATTCCCACCTATTAACAGTTTATTTTGCTACACTTCTTTAAATTATGAAGCACAGTTGAATGCACCTGACTTGTCTGTTATAGCTGTACACCCACACAAGTGTTTTCTCTTATTCTGCCTAATTAGACTTCTACTCAGGTTGAAGTTATGCAGAGCTAGGCTGTATCATCATGAAGATGAGAATGGACAGTGTTGACACTTTAACTTTTGCCTGGTTAGTGTTTTGGGTGACCAGGTTAAACTGAACCTGATTAAAATGTGTCTAGTCAACCTTGTTTCTATGACCTTTGGACTGTCACATCTCAGTGACTGCAATATTACCATACCAGATTTAATTGGTGGGGAAACTACAGAAAGAATAACCAGGTTTCAAAAAAGCTACATACTCCTCCTAACCCACACAAACTCCGGTTTGCTACATGAAAGTCAGATGCGTTAGAAACCCAACCACCACCTCAACTACAACATCATGCATTGGAAGAGAGTGTTTGCACTGGATGTACATTTCATCCAATATCCAGGATTTTGAAATAAAATTGGCAAATTTAAACAAATTAAAATTAAACAAAAATTCCAGTTGTTAATAATCTAAACACAAAAAAAATCATAATTTGTACAAATTATATTAGGCTGGTGCCACAGAGCCAAGAGTTGATTAACAAAACGCTATACCAGGGTCCATTTGCAATGCTCCCCTATACCAGCCATCACTGAGGGTAGTGGGTTCACGTGTGCACTGTATGGAGAGGTACAGATGCACATATCCTGCAATAAATCTAGCAAGAAACATGAACAAGGACTGAGGTTCAATTCCCAGCCTGGGTCTGTCCAAATAAAGCTGGACCAGGTGGACTGGAGAGTAGTGTGAGTGTTTGGCTATTTTTGGTACTGTATGTTGGACTGAACGTTGGTCTCTCCAGGTGGTTTCCCTGCCTTCCACCAAACACATGGCCAGACCAGTAATAGAGAAAAAAAATGGTAGAAAAATAAATAAATGGTTCTTACAGGCATTGTCAGCAAAACCTCGGAGAGAATAACACTAAAAATAAATCATCTCATCTCTGCCAAAAAGCACACATGTACAGTTTTTACTTTCTCTGAATTCGTCTGACTATGGAGTTAGAGTGGAGAGGAAAGGATGGAGAGAATGAAAGAAGTAAAGATGGGGAATTAAGAAGAGAGAGGAAGGGAAAAAAGGAAAGTAAAGATGACAGCATGATGAAAGAAGGAAAGAAGAAGAAGAGGAGGAGAGCTAAATAAGGAAGAAAGGACAGAGCAGAGAAAGGAGAAATAAGAGGTTGAGGGGACAAGTGACCAAAAGAGGACAAAAACAAAAGGGGAGGAGGTAAAAATGTGATGAAAAGCAGCTGAGAGGAAGGTACGGTGGGGTGGAGGAGCAGAGATGCAGGAGGAGGCAGGAAATAAGGTCAGATAGGAAGTGAGAGAAGAGAGATAGCGAAATGACAAAAAAGGAGACGAGGAGAGGAGCGAGCGAGCGAGCGATTGAAAGGGAGAGATAAGGAGGTGGAGGAAGGTGAAAAGGAGGAGAACAGGGACAGAGTGGGAGATAGTGAGAGGGCGAGAAGGAGGAGGAGGAAGAGGAGGAGGAGAGATATGAAGGAGGGGAACAGAACAGCCTGTTTTCTCTGTTCCCTCTGAACACACTCTTTTGTATATAATGTGTATGTGCTTACTGTGGTGTGTGAATGTGTGCGTTTATCTGCTGTTGTGTTCTTTATGGTGGAGGTGTGTGACTGGTGATTGTGCAGTTGTATTTCAGTGTGTGTCAGTTGTAGCTTTTCAATACTGTACGTGTGTGTTTATGTTGAGTGTCTCCAGAGTAATTTGCATGTTTGCCTGCGTGTTTAAGTGCGGATTTGCGGATTTTGCGTGAGTGTGACTCTGTAGTGTTAAAAAACAAATGGACAATTTGGGTCTTATTTTCAGAGTTTAGGCCATCATTTCTAAGGTGATAGGTTGATAGCTGAGCTCCGACAGCATTATTATATGATTATTATTCAGATCATCTAAACCACTTTGTTTGGAGGTAAAACTCATAGTGCGTGCACCTGAAATTTGGTAATGATCCCTCATTGCATATGTGAACTGTGAGTGCACAACTACAGCACGGTACAGTACGGTTGAACCAGAAAACTGACCTGTAAACTGTAATAACTGCTGCTTACAGTAAACAGTTTTCTCCTCCAAATTAACTAATCTAATTTTAGCCACATTCCTGTATCTCCACTATGAGAAGAGAACTCTACCATGACCACCCTCACTCCTTCATAACACTGACGATGAACACTTTTTATTTTTAAAGTACTAAAATAAATGCAGCAGAAACAGAGATATTATTCCACAAATGTTTCTTTCTTGTCAAAATCTGGTGCCTACAGTATCCACAATGCAAATCAAGTGATGACAACCAGAGATTCAGGTTTGCTTTGCTAGTACCGCCTTATGTAGCCATGAGCCGCTAGCCTCGCACACAGACACTGACTCAAGTGAAGTGCTGCACTATGTGGTAAAAAAAATCGATTATTTTGACAGATACGATTCACAGTTAGTGGGAATGACCATTTTTGCATCATGATTTTCATTTTCACTGTAGAAATCATAATGACGATGTGGCATTTGTTGGGGTCTGTAAATGGTAAATGGTCCTGTACTGTATAGTGCCTGTTCCATCGAACAGAAACTAATGCATTCATACACATTCACACACCGATGCACGGCATCAGGAGCAATTCGGGGTTCAGTATTTTGCTCAAGGATACTTCGACATGTGGCACCAGGAGCCGGGAACCGAACCAACAACCTTCCGATTAGGGGACGACCCGTTCTGCCTCTGCGTCACAGCTGCCCTGTACCAAAAGGTTGTTCTCCAGATTTCAGGATTTGTAGGGCAGGGCATCACGACAGTACCTCATTATAAATATATATATATATATATATATATAAATGCAGCTTCTGCAATTTGGATATTGCACTTGATCATATTGAGATGTTGACATCACTTAAGGCCACTTATTAGATGTCATGCAGCCCCCCTGTGGAACCACAAAAGGCTTTATATGACTTTTCTTCACAAATACAGTAGAAGACCTGTAAATACGCTTTAATGCGTAAAATCAGTGGAATTATCCTTTAACTTTTACCATAATCAATATAAATGAAGTACTACAAGTTGTAATAAACTATAAAGACACCTTCAGGATACACCTAAGGGTCGGGTAAGGGTTTGGGTTACACGTGCAGTGGTGATGATAAGGCGCTAGGAATATGCCAGTGAGGGTCCTTGTAAGCATGAAACTAACAATGTGTGTTTACTGTAAGTAGACCAGGACACAGAGGTAAACCAGGCAGTGATAAAGTGACTGGATAAATCTGCTCTCTCCTTCCTCCCTTCTTATATACTCTCATCTTTCACTCCCCCTCTATATTTCTGTTCCTCCCTCCTCGTTCCATTTTACTTGCTCATTCCCTGCCTCCACATCTCCCCCGTCCCTTACCCACACCACCTTTCTTCATGTCTTCCCCTGTTGACCTCACATCACATTTCACTTCATCCTGTCCCTCTCGCCCCTCCTTCATTGCCCACATACAATTCTCCCTCGTTCTTAATCATTCCGCTTCATCTGCTTATGTCTCTCACCCATCTGTTTCCCTTCCCAGAAGCTGCCTTTCATTTCAGTCTCACCATCACTCTCCTTCCATGTCACTGTCCCTGCTCTTTCTGTGCTTTCTCTTTTGACATTTCCATTTCTCTGTTCCTTTCCCTGCTTCTGCATCACCCCTCTTTCTCCTCCTTTACTCTCTCCCTCTCTCTCTTTTTGCTCTTGATGTGCTTAAAAACTGCTTCTGTGTGTGTGAGTGAGAGGAAGCTGAATCTGGGTTGGTATATTTGTTTGTCCTTTTCTGTCTTAGCAGGACAAGCTTGATAGATACAAGGAAGGAAGTTAACTTGGGACAGAAGTTTTTAGACTGGCATCATATGCCACAGTACACAGTCATAATACTGCCCTTTATATGTGAAGTGGTACAAATCAGACAATAAAATACTGAACCATCAGGAATTTTACACTAAATCAAATCAAATGACAAAATCTTAAACTGTCTAAAAGACTCACTCAAAACTCAGCCAGCTTATTCTTTCACAAAATTCTTTACAGCACTTTACAAATCAGCAAATGTGGTTAGTTAAAAAAATAACTTTTAATCGTTTCCTAAACTGCATGTATGCTTGGTATTCTTCTGGAAGATTTGGATCAGTTTTTCCTATAATATGGCAAGCAGCATGATGAGTTTTTGAGAGACAGTGATGTACAGATTTGGTTTAAGACAAGCTCAAGTATACTTTTTTCAAATATTGGATGCCTCATCCTGAACTTTTGAATTAGTCTTCTAGGTCTGAAATGAAACATGCACAAATTGAAAATGTTTATTATCTTAAACATTTTCAGAAACAGATGAAGAAAATAAAGGAACGTTTGAAATGATAGAAACTAAGTGCAAGAGCTACAGGAATAGTTATTCAAGTATTTATAAAGAGAGTCATAGTTTGAGAAAGACCTCATACCTAAATGACAAAATAGGTTGTTTGTTACTCATACGAAGAGATGATCACTGCACTGCTCTTCACCAACACGTACACCAAACAAAGTAAACACAAGAGATTACATAGACACTGCAAGTTGTACTCAATCAGTGGCACAAAGCTAGCAGAGGGCACTAAAAACTGATGAGCATACCAGTAATTAGAAAAAGAGTAATGACAATGTTAAAAATAAAATAAACACCTCTCTAGCTAGTTTTCAAACACCAAATCATGTGTCCAGACATGTTCATCACACATCAAGTGGCTTTTACTGGGAAATACAGTCACTCACGAGAAATAACAACCTGAAAGTAACCGCTGAAGCAGCACTGAAACCCAGTACCAAATACAGTTGCATTTGCATTGGGACACCTGTAGTTGATGGGGGTGAAGAGGATGAACCATCGCTGGTGATGATCAATTATTCGGGAGAAAATCTGGATTCTACAGTCTCAATGTGGGAAACGTGTGCTGCAGCCATAATTCAAGAAGACAGATGGATATTACATAAAATCTGGTGGGCGCAGCTTTGACTGGGTTTAAAAGCATTTTAAAGTTTAAACTCATATTACTAAGTCAAATATGTCAACGAAGTACAATGTGTGAGTGTGGTGGGTGTGTGTGTGTGTGTGTGTGTGTGTGTGTCTGTGTGTGCGAATCATGTGTTGGTGTGTGTGTGTGTGTGTGCACCATAAACGTCCCAACTGTAAAGGGTTTCATTGAGAAAAAGCTGATGCATAAAGGGTAAGGCGGTGCCTTTACTGAACGGTAATGGCTGGCAGCCGGCCAATCACAAAGAGCGGGTGACCCTGAGTGACAGCTGGAGAGAGAGGCTGAGAGAGAACGAGCATAAAGAGCTCTTAAGAAAAACAGAATGTCATCTACCACAAAATGATGCAGTCACCCTTGAACCAATCAGGAAAGAGTACTCCCTCGTACACTCATTCATTATTCTCTTCGTAAAACTCTCACACTTACTAGTTTACTCTATGGGGAGCAGTAAACTGAGATTTCCAACACTTCTGACTCATCATAACTTTGAATCATCACTGGCAGATGTTGTGGTAATGTATTTTATTGTGAGATTTAAGAAGTACAACATCACACATTTATCTAATATATAAAATGACCTTCAGTTCTTATATTCTCTATTTTGTTCTCTAAAAAGACAAAGACCACTGTTGTATTTCAACACTAAAAAAGATACTAATATAGATACAGTTACTAACAATATTTCAGATGTCCTAGTAAGAGTCCCAGTAAGCCCTGACAGTGTGACAGTGAACCAGCATGCTTAACACCAGGACCCGAAACTCAAGCAGCTAAATATAATTTAGCCATAATTTATTACATTATTTACAGCTGTACTTTTCCTGCTGTGTCAGTGCTCAAGACAAAACCCACAGTTCAATAGTGACTGAGTCCTTATCTCAACAAAAAAACTCCTATATATATTGTTTGTGGTTAAACAAAAGAACTATCTCTGTAGGTATCCTTTCCATGTTGGCAGACAACAATCTGAGCAACACAAACACTTTAGGATGAAGGGTGAGAGCAGATTGAAGGTACTTTTATAGTACATAGTATATAAGTATAATATAAGTATAATTGTATTGACCTTGGATTTTTGGATGATCTTTGCCACTAAGATTTATAATATGATTTTTTGTCTCAGCCATTGACATGTGGGATTTTCACTGTAAAATGTTTAAGTTATAATACTGGTTCATAAACATCCAAGATTTTATTTCAAACTCACCAGCTAATCAACAATACATTTACATGCTGTTTTGTAAAATAAATAAATCCAGAAGGACAAATGATAAATGTGTTGTGAAACTCTATAAGGACTAAAACTTTGCTGCACTCTACTAATTGCTTTTATTTGCAATGTGAGTGAGATAGAAAAAAAAGGCTTTCCAAATCTCCACCACTGCCATTATCGCCATGCTGTGCAGCCCAACCCTAAACACACCACCATCCAACAAGGCATTCTCTCCGGGCAGAGAAATGGCTGTGTCATTACAGGAAGATAGCTGTGACTAAGACTATTAGCTAATTGATAGGCTGACTCTGTTGGCCACTGCTGCGGCTGGCCGTCCGGGCTGACACAACAAAACGAACACACCCAGCTTCTGCAATAATCATTTCGGACTCGCAGAGATGCCCAAAAAATACTTGTGAAGTTTCCTTTGAAAAAGGACTTTCAAACATTTCTGACTTAAGCTTTTTATTCCTTGCAGAATAAAAAAGAATAAATATCCTTTTCTAACATTTATGTGTTGCACTTTAATTTTGAAAGTACATCTAAACTCCCAGCATAGAGGGGGAAAACTTGCTGAAAATGCAAACCTGCTCACGCAAGCCCAAATGTGAATGGGCTCTATTAGAGATGGTGTAGAAGAAGCAAGCAGCCAAATAACCCCTCCTGTTGGGCTTGAACCCAAAATCCTCCACCTCCAACCCCCTGGTTTGATTTACACCACATCCACTGTAATAGTGTATAAAGTGGGAACAGGAATTTGTTTCATAGCACTTTGCTCATACATTTCAGCAGATGAGAATGAATGCAGGAAGCTGGCTGCTGTCTCCTGTATTGGACACAAATGCAGGGATCAAACCTGTGATTTTTCTGTAAATTGTGGAGAACGTTGAGGAATCGTACGAGTTAAGTGGTTTAATACAGTATGACAGTGTGTATTAATGCATGAAGTACATGTATTTCCCTATGCGTGGTTTTGGGAAAGGGTATTTGTTCAAACTGCTGCCTTTGTGCGCAGTTCACTCCTCAGAGAGAACAAACACTCTCCCGGTGGATTTCTCCTCATTAAAATAAAGGATGAATCAATGATTTCTAAACCTTCTATTTATCCAGGAGAGAAATTTGCTGAGCAGTCAGGCTTTTTCTGCAGAAAGGCTTTACGGTATTAATTTCTCACATTTATACATACAATTATACATATTTACATCTGAACCAACTTTAAATGTGTTTTTCTGCATATGTGATTTTGATGGTTAAAACTATGTAAAAACCCCAGCAAGCTTTCTTTGTGGCTCAGTTTGTAACATACGTTGGAGAGCCAATCTACCACTTTAAATGCCTGATCAGCATTACTGTTGGGAACACGACCAAAAAGTTGACAAAAAACATGACACATGGCACAAAAAAGTTTCTATGTGAAAAGTCTGAAGCTGTTGCTGTTTCATTGTTTGTCCCAATATAACAGGATGGCACTAGTATATACTGAGGGTGGAAGTATGGTGGTGATGTTTGTGTGTTTGCTCCATCTGGGCAGTCCTCTACTGACACTTTGTGGTCACATGAGGTGCTGCCTTAAGTAAACACACACACACATACGGAGGCATACAGTAGTGTTTCTACTCTGCTAACAGACAGAGGCAGATATTGTACTTTTTACTCTGTAAGATTGATTTTATAACTTGAATTATTAGTTACTTTACATATATAAATATATTATAGATAACAGTAATAATAGAAATAGCATTATTATAGGTTAAGATAAGCCTTTAGTGATCTTTGGGGTATATATTATTATACAATGGGCCATTCTGCATAAGTATTTTTACTTTTGGTACTCTAAGTATATTGTGGTGTTAATACTTGTATATTTTTACTTAAGTGAACATTTTAATGTAGAGCTTTTACTTGTAACTAAGTATTTACTGTGCTATTACTACGTTTACTTAGTAAGTAAAATATCTGAGTGCTTCCTCCACCACTGCACACACATTTGTTATTCCATATTTTTATATTATATTTATATTCTCTAACATAACCACTGAAAACCCCTGAACTTTAATTCTAAGGCAAAACCTTAAAACGAAACTCTAGTCTTGTATGGATAAGACCTGCATGTATTTGTGTCTGCTGTCACCTAGTGGTCACACAAACTACTGCAGCAATTCATTGTTTGTTCCTGTCAACAACCTAACAATCACATCAGTAATCACTAAGCTGAAAAATATAAAATAAAACAGGTCAAATGTGCACTCAGCCTTTCTCTGTCTCTGCTGAAGCACAGATTGCTCTTCCAGAACCACCATTACCAATGAAGCTTCTCTTTACTGACGCTTCTCTGTCCTCAGTCTCCACTCATCAACCCTTCCTCATTCTTTATCACCAAAAAGTCAGTCTTGACTTCTCTACTTTTCATTTCCACTGCCTCTTTCCCTCCATCTCTCTTGTTATATCCCATCTTTCCACTTGATGACTTTTTAGCCAGATTCTGTTTTTGCAGTGACCCCTTAATGAGGCAAAACGTTTTTAACCTGTTTGTTTTGTCAAAATGTTTGCATAAAGTTCTTTTTGACTGTTCAGACTGGTGTATTTACTTAGTGATCTCAGAATATGAGAAACTCTACCAGGTTAGCAAACAGGGCACTCCAAAAGTAGCTAATTATAAATGGTACGACGATGAGGCCAGCAGCGGAGGTAACCACCATGAAATAATGTGTGGACACTTCCAAGTTGGAATAATGGGACTTGTGTGTGTGTGTTTGTGTGTGTGTGTGTGTGGGCACGGAGCCCACCTGCGTCACAGTGTGTGTCAGCATGACGCATTTGGTCCTGTATCACCTTGTTGTCACACACACCCACACACACACATACACACAGAAGCAGAGGGAGAACTCTGATTTATTCTCTTTAACACATAAAATAAAACATACATCACAGATAACAA
>NW_023339729.1:26697521-26705773 GCF_004916995.1 Morone saxatilis | reverse complement strand
GACTATGAAAAAATATAAAAATAAAATAAAAACAACCTTTGTTTACTGAACAGCTCCTGCTATTGTGGGAATGACTGTCCTTCTTTCAGAGGCAAAGTAGTGCAACACCGTTAAACCAAGGCAAAACCTCTTTGGGACAAGGTCGTTGAGGATTGTTGGACAAACACCTCATGTGACATCAGCCCAGGAGACCAGCAGGAACAGCTGAACATGGTGATATATTCTAATTAAGGAAGAAACGTTTAAGTTAAAAAAGGGGGAATTCAACCTTGAGTTTCAATGACAGTTAATGAGATTTTGAGTGTGCTCTTAATTACAGGTTGGAACTCCCAAACTATAAATCCTGAGTTATAGTTTTTACATTCTGAGAGGAAGAAGTCTTGTGGGAACATTTTGATATATTATATGTGTATAAGACTGAAAACTGCAGTTCTGTGGAGACGTCCACAGTGTGGATACACTAATTACAGAAAATGTCAAAGGTGCCACAGAGAAATTAAGTCTATATACAACACATTTGTTGAGCCAGCAACATTTTTATTGGAAGCATAATTGCAGGATTATGTTCACTGAAAAAATGTTATCCAGTTACAGTAGGAAAGTGTTGCATTGTTTTTTCTTCCTTAAAACTTGAGAGTAGTGTTGTGGCTGGAGCTATCCTAGGCCAGAGGCGGGATACACCCTGGACAAGTTGCTAGTTCATCACAGGCCTGACACATAGAGACAAACACACTCCTATTCACACCTACAGGCATTTTAGAGTCACCAATTAACCTATTAACCTGCATGTCTTTGGACTGTGAGAGGAAGCCATGAGGACACAGGGAGAACATGCAAACTCCACACAGTTCCAACCCAGAACCTTTTGTGCTGACAGTGCTAAGCCACTTCATCACCAGGCCACCCATCTAAAATGTTAAAGAGGTAAATTATTAATGTTTGTGCTACATTGTCATTCACATTTTCATACCACACAAAGACCACAATATCTCTCTAAAATTAACTTTGTGCTATGATTACATAATAAAATAGTTTAATCATGCTTTGGTTGCTATGATTGGATATTGTCTTGCAAGAATGGACATTGTAGAAAAAATAATAATGCAATGTGTTGTCAGTGAACAGTGTGTTCAGAATTAACATTTTGAGGCTTGGCAGATACATTCATTAACAAAGTTTCTAAATATGCTGATAAACAAATGTAATCTGGGCATTATGTTTGCTATTGCAAATCAGTAGTAATTTCTAGGAGACAGGGTTGCAAATGTAATGATCATGACATGCACCTTACTGTGCTGATCTAGACATGAGTTTCCTTTTGAACTTAACTCGACTAAATAAACTTGATTTTACTTTTCCTAACTTGATTGAATGCAACCAATCACTGTAGAGTGAAAGATGCTGCAGTTATGTTAATAAACCCCAAACAGCCTGTTTGAATAGAGCTGTGTGCTCTGGAAACTAAATCACTTTTCATGAAACCAAACAACCTTGGCTGAAGAAAAAAATGCCACCACTGTGCTTCATAGGCATACAGGCACATTGATTTATCACAAAAAACAGCATTAAGTTGTTGCTACTAATCAGAATACAAATTCTCAGATTCATGGTATAGGGAGAGGGTGTGTATGATCAAAAGGGGCAGGGAGAAAAGGAAGGATGAAAAAAGGTGAAGAGAAAAAGGAGAAGGGTAATAAGGGATAAATGAATGAATGGGAGCTAAAAGGAAAGAGTGGAAGATAGAGAGAAGGGAGGGAAAGAGATTGGGAGGAGAGGAGGGGGCTGCTGGGTGAATGAAAAGGAGAGATGAAAGAGAGGGAGAAGGAGGATAAATATTAAAATGAATGATGTGCACTCTCCAGTCAGAAGTGCAGCTGGCAGCAGAGTGGTGTCGCCAAGCCAGCAAAACAAACTGACTGATGCTGGCACTAATACAACCCAACAGAAAGACAGTCACTGAGGGAGAGACAGAGTGACAGAGACGAGGGGAGGGAGCTTTTACTTTTCCCCTCCTTTATGATGTCTCTAACTGCCACTCACACAACCATGTCTCTGAAACAACTGTACGTAATTGTCCAGCGTTACATTTTTGTACCGTACAGATGTTTGGGAGGTGGTCGGGGTCTTCAAACTTTAGAAAAGTGTTCCAATAAGGTATAGTAGGTCCCCAAATTTGTCTCATGAAGACGTCAAAAAAGTAATGTAGATGCATCATCTTGTATTCAAGGGGGTCCCAAACAAACGCTCACAAATGGAAAATTGAACAGTACAGAACAAACAACTAGCAAACAATTAAACAACAAACTAGACAACAAAACAAAAAATAATCAAAGAGAAGTTACAACCTTAGATAAAAAAAGTAATTAAAGTTGTAAAAATTTAAGTAAAATTTTATTCTAATCTATTCTAGAAAGAAAAATGATCAATCTATAGATAAAAGAATAGTGATAATATTGTGAATAACCTAGTATAAATTCTAAAAAGATAAGTCCATCAGATTGACCGTAATTACAAGTTAAAACCAAAGAGCTATAGATTTGGAGTTGACTTTCTGGCTCACACCAAGAACCAATAAAATTGAATGAGTAATAATTTGTTAACTGACAACCAATTTCATTAACAGTATTAAAATTGGATTTCAGGGCATCTTGTATTTGTGATATAAAAGCTTTTGGTATGATCTGCGATCTGCATATAATTGTGCACAACAATTGGACAAAATGGTCATTAATAAATATAGAGAAAAGCAGTGGTCCGAAAGTAGAACCTTGAGGCACACCTCTCTGCTGAGTAAAAGTAAAAGGTCTTCTTCCACATTGCTACCCTACACATGAATGAATGAATTTTGGATAACGATTTTGTTAAATATAAATTATGCAATTAAGTCAAACATAAATCAAATGATGCAGCTAATCAACAATTGGAAACTTAGTAGCCACCAAATAAATAAAAAACTGTACAAATCTATCATGTTTTTAAACTTAGTTTAGTGGGATATATATAATCAGATGTGAATAGCAGTGCCTTATATTATTCAGAAATTACAGACCTTCAGCAGTTTTCGACATAGCCAAAATTCAATTAAGCAGTTAAGAGAGATGACAGTTTTCCCAATACAAATCCAGCATGTCAGTGTCAGGCAGAGCCAAGCCTTCAGACTTCATTGTCTTTGGATGTTGACTTGTTTACAGCTTGTTCAATCGTCTGACTGACTGTGTTTCTTGCCCTGTCAGACTTCATTGTAGCTTCAGATGTCGCTGTGTCAACAATTAACTTTGTCACTACAATTTTGTCAAAGTGATAACACTGATGGCCAAAGCTACAATAAGTAACTGTGAGAATGTACTAAGAAAGATAATTTTATATCATAGAGGTAATTTATTCTTATTATCCAAGACAGTAATCAGGTAATTACAATGCATGTATATGCACAGTCAGATTTGCTATGTAACTTTGTGTGTATGTAAATCATGTAATGGTCACCACCATCACTAAAATGCTTACAGCAAGTCTGTTAATGGCAGATAGGAAACAGAACAAAACTAGTTATTCTCCTTAGCACTGTAAGCATACAAGCTGACCATCTGTGAACCTGTACACTTTCTCTGCCTCTCTCTGTCTTTCTATGTCTCTCTGTCCCTGAAAACGACTCATGCTAGATGCCAGGTCTGACACTTATGAAGGGGACAAAAACTACTTGTGTAATATTTATTATGCACCTGAAAAGAATGAAAAAAGAAAGTGTGTTCTATCTGATCACACCACAGCCACACAAAAGCACACACACACACACACACACACACACACACAGTGGTTTGTGGGGGCGACAGCTTTTGGCAAGAAGTTGTGGCTTTAGTGTGAGGGCACTGCAAATGGCTGTCACGTCCCTCCGAGGAGAAAAGGGAAGGAGGTGAAAAAAAGAAGAAAGAAGAAGGTTTTGCTTTGATGATTTTAGTTAAAATACTTAGTTATTTAAATAGAATAAACTACAGGCAACCAATAAATTATAATCATACTGTATTTTTGGTATGAATTTAACCAATCCAAACTACTGCTACACATCACTACAAATGGGAAACATAATGAGACGAAATGTCCAGGAATGTAAGCTTAAATTAGAAAAGGAGACGATCATTTGTAGGCGCCATATTTCAGCCCAGCCAAAGCGTGAAACAGACCCGTTGATCCACTAGAGGATACTGTGTCTGCGTCACGTATTGCCTCACATAGATGTGAAAAGTACATGTATGTACGAGTGCAGTACCAGCAGGTGGCGATAATGACAGGATCAAAGGAACATATTATGCATAGGCAGGAGGTCGGGATGGATGGATGTATCAAGCACAGGACATTCACACAGGAGATTAGGGTTTGTTTCCCATTTAAAACCAATAGTCAGTATTATCTCACATTTTAACTTACATACGTTAGTTAACTTGTGTAACGTATGTAACGTAACTTGGACCAACGGTGGTCTGACAGAACTATTGCACGCTTTGGTGTGATACCATTGCATATTTCATGTGCCATGTATTCATTTACAGTAAGGGTGAAGTAAACCATTGACCAACAATTGTCATATTAAAGATGTGTGTGACGACATGTCAGTGTGAAGCACTCAGTCAGCCACCCTCTGGTAATGTTGACAGCAATGTTAGTGATTGGAAAATGGGCCAAATTAAAAATCAAAGTACACTTCAAATAAATTTTTCCCGAATACGGTTTCTGGCATTTTAGGTAGATCTTATCACGCTGATGTATGTTCAAATGTTAATTTTCTGATAAGTTCAAGTTTTAATTAGTTTTTGATGCTATAAAAAGAGGGTTTCACATCATGACTGACAGCTGAGCCTTGCTCACGATTGAGTCCAACCCCAATCACTGCTGCACAGACTGGCTCTGAATGGCGAAATATAGCAGTGGCTGTATCCGGGATATTTTGGCTTAATTTTTGTACAGTGGGAGGAAGTGGAGACTCAACGTCTTCATCTTTTATATGTCAATGGTGTTCTTCTGAGGACAAGCCTCTATTCTCCATCACTGAACTGTCAGCATGATAGCGGGTGTGCTGTTTGTACAAGTCAGGGGACAGCTGATTTGATTAGCCATGATTGATGTCAACCACAGTACAGGCATCACCCCAGGTGTCTTTAGTGAAAGTGACAAAAAATATGGTGCACTTGTCCAGGTGTGCTACTGCAGTAAACTGAGTGTGTGATCACCATTCACTATATTAACCACCTAAACACAAGCAAACAGACACACACAAGTTTTTCCACTTGATACACACAGAACTGATGTGTTAATAGTTTTTGCTGTTAACTTTGTTTGTTAATGTTCTCGTTAGTAATAAGACTAGGGTTATAAGAAGAGGGTTAAGTAATTTCTCCTTGCAGAAGGCTTTTTTAAATCTTAAATAATGAGGTCTCACTCACTCACTGGATCACACAATCCACAAAACATAAAGACCTATAGGCACTTTCACTCTTAAATTGCAATTTCAATTAGGACCTAGCACGCTGGTAATGGATATAAGTATATTAGAACAAGAATAATGTAGTGGTCCACTTGTTTATTGGATCATTTATTGTCACAAGAAAGACAAAAACATAATTTCTTGCTTCACCAAGCTTCCATGCTCAGCGGGTGAATACGTGACCCTCTGACCCTGCCTTTGCCTATTTTTGCCTTGTGTTTTCCCAAACCACAGGCTTTCTCAGCTTACTGTGACCTTTAGGAATGTCACAGCCTAAAAACGCATCTACAGTCTCTGAATGCTGGTGACAACAAAGAGGTTAAAGAAATACGAGCATGACCAGGACAGTGTCTGGTTTGACCTTAGAGGCTGGCTTTAGAAAAATGAAACAGGGTAAAGAAGTCGAATGAGATGTTGATTCTTCCACAGCACCCTACAATTAACGTGGCTATTTCACCATCCATGGTTAGTCCACAAGATGTGTCCCATTACAAACTTTTTCATGACCCCCTTGTTGCTTTATGTTTATGGAGCCCCTGAACTGGCAAAATGGTAATACAAAGTTAAAATATGAATGAATACATCAATAAATTATAGTGTTACTTCAATAATTAAACTAGGGTGTAAAAATAAATCTAAAGCTTTGTCCTTGTTCTCCAATCAGTTCGTAGAAATGGCAAAAAGCATTTATTTTTAGTCACATTATGCATAGCTCTTTGGTGGTGATGTTGGTCGCTTGATCCTCCACTTTGGTCCGGAGTGCAGTATTTCAACAATATTCATGTTCTCCAGTAGATCAATCCTTTATCATTGTGGTGATTCACTAACCTTTCCTCTAGCGCCACCAGAAGGACAAACTGTTCACTTATGCTGGGATATATTTCAACATGTACTTAGTGGATTGGCAAAACTTCTTGTAGAGAAGAGTTATGTTCAAACTGGTTTTTCAGTGCCATGACATTTGGATCATGACCAAATATTTGCAGAACTAAAGACATTCCCAATGCCCTCAGCTGTACTTTATGTTTAGAGCCGAGCAGCTAATGTTAGAAAGCTGATACTCTAAACTGACATTAATACTCGCTAAACTGACATTAGCCGTTAGCTCAAAGCACTGCTGTGCCTAAGTAGTTTGCAGAACCACTAACATGGCTTTATGCTCTTAGTACTGTTTTCCTTCACCTTTCTTCAACGGTTTAATTTTTCCATTCAGGGAAAGTCTGCAAACACACCCACAATCTAACAGTCTCCCCAGTCTCCAGTCTTACCGGTTTATGAGGCAGAGCCTGTCAACCTGACTTACACACACTTCTCCAAAACTGTAACTGTCCACAGGGTACATCGCTAAACAACAATCAATTGTGAATAGAGCGCCAGGGACGCCCCCCCCCAAGTTTCAGCAGATTTTTTACTGATGGTAAAAACAACAGTCACCATCATAACACTGCAAATATCATTAGGATATCATATCATAGCGTTACTGTAACTTACTTACTATTACTACTACTAATCAGCTCATGCTAATTATATTATATAGAGAATATTTATAATCTGTATATAGTTTTAGTTGTTGTAATATATTTCATCTTAATAAACTGGTAATCATTTAGTCATTTGTTTGATTTTATTATTTTCTGGCAACATACAGAATCTATGTGTTCTGCCAATAATGTACTCATTGAACTGAACTGGTGCCAGAGACAGCACGACAGCAGAGACAGGTGATGCAGCAGAAGCCGTAAGCATGCTCTCAATCACAATTACAGATGAGCTGTTGCAGCCATTGGTCCTGCTGCTGTATATGCCATTTGGGTGTGATCAACTGGTCGACATGGACTACCTTAGAGACTGGGGATGGGGGGCATTAAAAGTGAGGAGGGGACAGAAAGGGGGAGAGGCAGTCACACAGGACCAGAGGATAATACAATCTATCTAACCTATTGGCAATCTTTTCATCCGTGGATCTACTGCATGACAGGGTAAGTGGGGTTTTAACCTGTCATGTCTAATAAAAATCAGCCTTGCCCCCCCAGGCTTCGCTGACACACCTGGTCTGATCTGCAACTGGGTCAGCAGCTGTCTGCCTGTCCGTCTTTCTGCTTGTTTGTCTGTTATAAAAAACAAGGCAATATAAAGTCACCACCCACTGCCTCTGTTACAAAGCTCAGGACTTAGCAGGCTCAAGGACACGGTGCCTTGTTACAAGAAAAGCCGAGTCAGAAGTCAAATCAGGTAACATTTAGGGCAATTGTTCTCGACCACGTGGCAACCTGAGTAAATAGTCTACATGTTCTCATCCCAGTCAAACTCACTTTCATTTCACTGATTACTTCCTTTTCTCTGTTTGAAGGTGTGTTAGTCAGTCCAATTGCTGTAGAGTTTGATTGCAAAAAAAACCCTGCAGACTGTTCTGTGACTCACTATTGAGAGATACTGCACAAATAGTTTATTTCCATTCTAAAAAATATATATAGCAGCTATAAAGTGACAAGTTTTCTTGTTTTCCGTGCCCAGACGATGAAAATCATATGTTGTTGTTGTTGATTTCATGATTTGTATTTATACAAAGTATTTGTACTGTTAGCATTTTTCATAGAGAGTCATATATTATCTGTGTGTCTGTTTTGTTTTGTGCTGCTGTTCTGTCTTGGCCAGGACTCTCTTGAAAAAGAGATTTTTAATCTCAATGGGACCTTTCCTGGTTAAATAAAGGTTTAATAATAATAAAAAAAAATCATCATAAACATACAGTATTGTACAGGGGGGAAACACTACA
>NW_023339729.1:26693934-26697421 GCF_004916995.1 Morone saxatilis | reverse complement strand
CAAATGACTATGTGTAACATGAAAGGTCACTTGAAGTATCACCCAATTCTGCAGCTCTGCTCAGTAATTTAGCCTCTTTAAGCTATTTTTTTTTTTTTTGGTTCTACTGCACATTTACTGTTCAGTCAGTCTCCCTGCTCTCATCAATCTCATTTCCAGCAGCAGCTGTTTTCAACAAACAAGCTCTGATAAACCTACTGTATGCTGCCTGGCATGTCTCCTTTATCAATTATGCTCTCATGCCTTAAGAGTAGTGATGTATTCTGGATAACATTTTCTGCATAGGCAGTTTCAGTTGACTGGCAACTTGGATGGGCATGAAACTCCCAGTTAAGTGTAAAAAGATGCCTTAAAAAATTGTTCTTTGACATCAACTCAAGTAACAACTATATGTAGAAGTCAGCTTGACTCCCAAAGAGCATTTTGGTAAAAAAACACAAAGAAGGCTTATTATTTTGTAGTGTGCACCTCATTTAGAAAGCAGAGAGCAGCCATTATACTTTGTAGAACTAATAATATATTCAGCAGTTTTAAATCAGTTTTGATTGTATGTCAAAGTCAGATAAATTAGGCAACAGTGGGTGGAGTTTTGTGTTCTGAATTTGATACACTTCTAATTCCCATCTTTTCATCATAGAAACGGACACCAATGGCTGATATTTGGAGACATTTACCATGTGGAAAAACAAGAGATTTCAAGATACTAGAATAATGTTAATATTGTAACCGATGGCCACGTAAACCTATGGTATCACCAAATTATCCAACAGTGCTACATTGATTAACGCTGAAGATATTTGTTGTCTCAACAGTAATAAGTAACTGTACTTACTCCCATTGTTTCCTCCTGGCCTGTGGTGTGTTGTGCAGCTTGTGTGCCTGGTGGGCCAAGATGACATCCCGGTGGTCCACCAGTCCTCCCCTCCGGCGGATTAGCGGGACTGTTGGGTCATTGCTGCTGGTAACCAGGGACAAGGAGCCCCGGCCGGAGCGCACCCCGTAGCCACCACCTCCACCGATGAAGGGCACTTCTCTGTACTGCTCCACCCGGACGTCATAAACAGCATGATAGTAGGTAGGGTTGGGGCCCACGCTGCTCCCACTGATTGGGGGAGGGTGGCAGCGTAGCGGTCGGTGGAGGCCCTGAGAGGAGGAGGAGCAGGACGAAGTCTGGGGCCACACCACCGAGCCGCCATGGTCCTGATAGAGGGGGGACAGCATGGAGCTGGGGGAGGAGGAGATGGAAGAGAGGAAAAAGGAGAGGCGTATGGGAAGCAGAAAAGTAAGAATGGAGTAGAAGAAAGAGAAGGGAAAGAGAAGACAGAAGTTGACTAATTAAAAGAATATTCAGTATTCACTCCAGAGAGTGCTGATAAGCAAATATCTGAATGCTTTTCTCCAGTGTTGGGGTTTGTAGCTATTCTTTTAACTGTTCCTCAAACAAAAATAAGCATTTGATATCTTAGTCTCTGAGAACCTGTGAAGATATTTTTCTTCAGACAGAATACTGTTCAGAATGTTTACTGTCACTTGCAATGTGCACAACCAAGTGCAACACCACTAATGCCCTCAAAGAGAGACTGTCCCAAAGTGTGTGCTGCTATGCCCATTGTACCATTCATCGCATGGAGATAACAATACGACAGATTTCTTGAAGAGAGATTAGGGAGGCAGCTGAATGCAGTCAGGATGAGGTTATTGCGGTTTTTGACTGACCCCGGCTTTGAGTGTGGCAATTCAGAACAGGTAGACACACTTAAGGCACGGTTGGACATGTCATATGACCTATGACGGAGTTACAGCCTTAAATTAGCTATTATTTTATCCAATTATACACAATATTCATTCATTTCATACATGTTTAGGTTTGACAGAGTGCACATGCTTCTCAGTATTTCACTTTCAGCTGCAGTCCTCCAGTTATACTTTAAACTCAAAATAACGGTGGTTGACTTTATTATTGGATTATTGTGGAGCAGTGAAACAAACATCAGTGAACCTTGAAAATCAGTTTGATGAATAATCTGCCACAGCCCTATTGTAGGTTGCACCAAATATATGACTGAGTGACCACAGTAACATCAGAGGGAGAGTGCAACCAGAATCCTGAATGTACAGAGAGGGACAGCCGGGAGGGATCCGTTCAGAGGGTACAATTGCGAATGGAACATGAAGAAAGAATGGATATAAGGCAAGACTCTGGAGAAAAGGGGAAAAGAAGAGGAGAAATAGGGTAAGGGATTTTTTAAAAGTAAAAATGGCAGAATAGAACAAGAGTAAGAATGTTGTGAATAATTGAGCTTTGATGTAAAAGGAAGTGTAGGTGAACAACGGAGGAAATAGTAAAGGAAATACAGTTTCTTTAATCCAATGTTCACTCCTTGTAGAAAGAATAATAATAATGCCATTCATAACAAAATGCACTATGTGATAATACTTTTTCAGCAGGAGGACAAGCTGCTTCTACAGATACTCACCGCACAAACACCAAAACCTTTCAAAGTTGGCATTAGCACTAGAGTGAAAAATGAAATAACAGATATTGTCCCATAAGCCACTGAAACAGTATCTTCAGAAGCAGCTTGTCCAGAATTTTTTTAATACTATTTACTGAAAATGTACCTTAAAGGACCAGTGTCTAGGATTTTCTAGGACCAAGTGGTGAGATTGCAGATTGCAACCAAATGAAACCGCACATCTCAACCACTACGAGAAACTGGACACAAAACTCACGAAAGGCCCTATCAAGAGTTGTGTTTGGTTTGTGTTACACACTGGATCTTTAAGAGCCTAAAAGGCACTGGGTATAGCTAAGAATTACATTTATATTAGACAAATCTATAGCACATGATTTACATCCAGTGTCAATGGTCAGTACTGTTGCAGTAGTGGAATAGCCTTTATTGTGCAAGGTGGCAGGTAAAGGATGGGAGGAAGGGTTGGTGGATGGGTGTGCAGCTCATTCAACATGCATGTGAGGGACTGGGGTTTGTGTAGCATCCTAATATAAAGGTTAACACAGCAAAGGGCCGCAGGCCCGACTCGAACCCTGGGCTGCTGCAGCAAGGACTCAGGCCGTCGGTACATTGGGTCGCCAGCTCTACCCACTGAGCTAACCGGGGCCCCAACACTGTTTTACCTTTAACCACAACACTGTCATCCTAAATCTGGGCTTTTGCAGAATTATCCATGTCATTTCTAGCCATAGATACTGTCAGCAGTACAGTAATTAAATATCCCCATTGGCTGGTAAAACAGGGATATAGGCTGGTCTTGTGAACTTCTAGTCCACATCATGCAAGTGAACCTTTTCTCAAGAAATTTACGTATCTACATTTTCCGTTTTACATTAATCCTTCTATCTCACTTTAGTGCCTCTATTTCCCATATCATTGTAGTTTGTATTGATGGACTTCGGGTGTTCTTAAAAAATGCACTAGTAATGCGGAGTAATGTTTTCGTCTTCTGCTTTTCTCAATGTTAGAAA
>NW_023339729.1:26693577-26693928 GCF_004916995.1 Morone saxatilis | reverse complement strand
AAATAAGTACAAGCCAAAGGTTACAGTCTGAAAAAAAGCTAAATGTTTTTTGCCCTTGGTGAAGAAGAAACAAAAACAGTGAGAAAGAGGCAAAGAATATGAATCCACATAGAGAGGGGGCACATTAATAAACCAGACATTCAATAAAAGTACAGAGGACAAACAACAATGGGAGGTAGGGGGAGAAACAGATGAGAGAAAAGAGGGGTGGACGGGAAGATAAAGGGGGAAACACTCTTAATTAAATGCCTGCAAAGACTAATGACACTAACCTGGCATTTAAATTTTTACTATGCAATTACAAAAAAATGCTTCTGGTTTGTGTGTGCGTGTTCATGTTGTGTCTGTGCA
>NW_023339729.1:26686208-26693477 GCF_004916995.1 Morone saxatilis | reverse complement strand
AATTTTATTTTATTTGTATAGCGCCAATTCATAACAGAAGTTATCTCAGGACACTTTTCAAATAGAGCAGGTCTAGACCGAACTTCTTTTAAAAACTTGACAGACTTGTGACAACTGGGCCAAACGTAAACATATGCACCCAAACAGCAGTGACAAACCTCTGTGAATAGATGTAAAAAGGAAAAGAAGTGCCCAGAGAGAAACTGGGAAGGAGATGATAGCAGGAGCATGGCAGCAGTGCTAAACCACACACACACACACACACCTGGACACTTCTAGGTTACCCATCAATTCTTCTCTCCTATCTAAAGATGATACAGCTGCTGTGTTACTTGCATCTTGTGCCATGGCAGAGGGGTCATTGAGATTAAATGCCAACCTCAGAGCTGCCTTTTAGTTGATGAGGCCTGTCACGGCAGTGGGAGAGTGACGGATTGTGCTGAAATAGAAGCACAAGTGTGTCGGATCTCCTAAGCCTGCCAACAAATACTATGGCTTTGTAGTGTGGAGTCTGGGCAGATGTTCCTCCAGCAAATTAGACGTTTCAGCAGTGCTGGACATAGGTGCTCAGTAGGATTAAGTGGTTAATTAAAATGGAAGCATTCCGGTTAAGGGGCTTTAAATCAACAAGCATCTTTAATTAATCCCCGTTCCTAAGTCCCGGCCCTTTTTGCTATGTGCTCCAATAACAGTTGACCAAGCCTCCTTGTCTCCTTTGCTGTTGTAAAGACAACCACATTTTAAAGACGGTTAAAAAGTCAAAACAACAAGGTATTGTCACATCTTAAGTTAGTTACTAAGTTAACCATCTTCAAAATGTGGTTGTCTTTTCAACATAGACTAACCTAGCACATAGCATATCTCAGCAAGGAAATGGGAGGGGAGGTTCCAAAAGGGGCGGGACTCCAAAGGGAAGGGTCAATTGCAGTAGTTAACAAGTACTGCAATTGCTGCAGTTGCTGCCTCAACTTGAGATAAGGTTTAGCTCAGTTTTGGAGGGTAAAGGTTTAGGTTAAAATGACTGCACACTAATTGAGTGTACAAATTAGTACATAAAATAGGAAGTGAGTGAAAAAAGGGCATGTGGTTTTGTATAAATTAATAAACATTTCCAGTGGGATCATGCAGCTCTGAGGCACAGGTAAATGTAAACTGTAATGGAAATCAATATATGCATGTGTTTCAACAATTTCCATCTCACTCACAAATTGAGATGAAGAATGAATGTTGAATGATGGTACGTAAAAATAAAATAGCTGAATTCAACAGTGAAGATTGATTACATGCTGAAATCTAGGCCAGGGTTCCTGTATACTTTAAGAGGGTCATGCTCCCTCCACAATACTTAAAGATTGTCATTCCTCCCCCACTTTTTGCTGTGTCAGCCAGCTGTCACCATATAACTGCCCCCTGAACACCCCCAGAAATAATCCTCTTGCTCAGTCAAGCAGTGAAGGGCACCTGGAAACCTCCTTGACAGTAAAGTCCGGAGGCACATATGTAGTGGATTACTTTACTGTGTGTGTGTGCATGTGTGTGTGTGTGCACGCACAAACGTACTGGAAACAGCATTTTTCTTCACCAGTTATCTGCTGAGAGTGCATTACACATTATTTCTCCCTGACATGGTGTAAAGCGAAAACTAATTCACAGAGACAGGCGCACACACACAGATTTACGCTCACACACTGCAGGTACAATGATGAGACATACTGCTATGGTAAGGACTTTGTTGGGTGATTGAGGGTGTGTGTGTGTGCCGCAGGGCTTGAATAACACAGGTCTAGTTGTATTAGTGATAGCAGCAGAGAACACACAAACTCAGGACCATGCACATAACACAGAGCAAGGGCAAACTACAGAACTAACACAGACACAGAGGACTCACAGAGAGGTGGGGAGATTATGAGGGGAGACACAGAGGTTGATGGACAGATACAGAGGAAAGAAGAGGATGAATGCATGAGCAGATAAGGGAGGAAGAGGAAGACAGTAATCGAAGAGAGAGAAAAGTGACTCGTTGGGGAAGTGGGGGAACAAAACAAAAACATGCAACCAGCATTTACCCTAAAGGCACAACGGTACGATGGAGAGAGCACTTTAATAAAAGGTACAGAGGCAGCAAAAGCCAGAAGGATGAGAGAAAGAGTGGGAGAAATTAGGGGACATGACAGACGAGTGGAAGAATGAGAGAGAAAGACAGAGCAGAGCCATGCAGATAAGGCAAAATCCTTTCTCACTTTCAGTCATCGTGTCTCTCTTTCTCCCCCGGCTTCTGCACATCTGGATTAGCAGAGAAGTTCTACAACAGTACGTACGGAGTACCAGTAAAGCCCTTCCTCACATCCACGCACCACATCTACAACTAGGATATCAACTCTTTACCAGTGTTTAGACTATGTGAAAGAAACTGGAGACAAAGTACTAAATGGTTAATGTAATAATCTCTAAAATTGTTGTTGAGTCACAATCGCTGAATGAGGTACCATAATGGTGATTGAGGAAGAACGCGTTACAAAGTGATGTGTTACAGTAACTCAGATACTTTTACCAGTTTGTTTGTGCCATTGTGTGACTTTGGCTTTGTAAGACCTTAGTTTAGATCCAGACTAACTTCAGTTGCAGATTGAGGCAGCATCGCCAGTGCTCTGCAAGGTCAAAAGAGTCTGGTGGCTTTGAAGACAGCAATATAACAGTTTCAGTTTTTTGGCAGACGAGACTGTCTGACGGCAAGGTAAAGCGGTGAAAATATTCTAAATATAGCATACACTTAAAAAGTGCATCACTTAGCTTCTGTACTGATACTCCTGTCTGCTTCTCCAAACTGGGGACATGCTGGCCGCCACTTACTGTGGGTTATAAACTGACAGTAGATAAGTACATCTTACAGCCCCACTTCAAACAATCAGAATTCACCCTTTGAGACAAATATGCACCATAATGCGAAATATCCTGACGGTCATCACCAGAAAAATTGCTGTATAAGTCGATTGTGCAATCAGCTTATTATAACTCATATTTTCATTATAGTGAAAACGCGCAATGTCAACAGACATTACATCAGAACTTGTACATACTGTATGGTTTGGCCACTTTTTTCAGACATTTTTTTTTTTGTGTCACTTCTTTGTGTTCCGCGGTAATGAAACTGCTCAGTTGGGAATTAGGCAAGATACTCTCATGACACACTTTACTGAATAAATTCATTAATCATCCTGCTGACTCCTAAAACATCACTGACATCAGAAACTTTAGTTTCCAATCTGACACTAACAGTAGTGGGGATGAACAGCCAGACTCAGCTCATTAAATTGAATATGACTCACCCTGAATGTGTCATTTTAATTTAATTCAAACTAAACTCGGATGGGATGCTTCCAGTATTTTCTCCTCTCCCACTAACTCGCTTAACTTAAAGATAGAAAGACTATTGTAATTATGTTTCTTGCAATGTATGCAGATACACAGCTGTTTGAGAAAAGGTTGAGAGTGAAAATCGGTTTGGTGCATTTAAGAGGGAGCAATGCCTCAAAGTCACAGAAGAAGGATTTTGATTGGAAGGTCACTGAACTGAATCCCTGGGTAGTACCAGGAAAAGTGAATGAGTAGAACTTTTTCCTACCACTGAAGCACTCCTGAGCAGCAACTTGGACCATAACTTCTCTAAATTTACTGTGAAAAACACCTTTTCATCAATACAGTATGGAGTGGAAATTCAGCAGGGGCAGAGCTGACTGCAAAGTTATTTTGCAGGAGAAATAGAGGATGTTTTTTACGTGACAGCTGCATTTAAGTGCCCGGCAACATAATAGTCCAAAATCTGTTTGTTAATCCTAAAAGCAGATACCAGCCCATTGCAAAACTGATTCTAATACTGATCATTTATAAATGTATTTATTATAATAAATAATATATATATATAAAGATATAACAAGCTGATTGGTTTACTTTTTTCTTTCAGATTTACCGAAATGAAACCCCATCTAGTCGTTGCCTCCCATAGCATAGCTTTTTCTCCTTTTTGTCAGATAATACAGCAGTTTCGGGTGAAAAGTAGTCCAAATTCAAGTTAATTACAGTGCAAGAGCCTCCAAAGCTGATTTAACAGCTAACCACACAGAGCCAACAATGAGGACTGAATGGTGCCAATGGTGTGGGACAGTGGGGTCATAGAGGCTCCACAATTGCCCAAAATTACCCAAGGTTAGTATGGTGGAAAATGAACGTACGTAATCACAGTTTTTTCTAAAAGAGGCGAGTTTGTCATCGTATGATTATTAGCAGTCACACACCAATTATGACAACCTGACTTTGCTGTCTGGCTAGTTGCCTCGTTAGCTAATTACATATTAGCTAACATTACAGTTGTGCTCATGCCAGCTGATTTTTCCTCACACCATCTCGCATAAATGCCTGTTCCTTTTAAGAAAGTACTCGAAACTTGAGAGATAGCCAAGTCAGACTTGTGACCAAAGGTATTACCTTCATAGTGGTTTTGGATGACCTATGGTTTTTCAGAAATAATTAAGTCTGGTTCATACCTTAAGTCTGGTTCATACCTGCTTGTACTGAGAGTACTTGAGAGGTTGACAGTTGCCTTCCTCATCACAAAAAGGATTTATTTTTTAGCTAATTTCTTGTATAGCTTGCTTTTGTAAGGTAATATTAGAAAGCTAAAAAATCTGCCAAGTTAATGACAACAACGTAAAGTCTCAGAACTTATTACACCTAATTTGCCACTTGGGGGTCAGCCCTATGTTCCCACAGCCCAATGGTCCCACAGCCCTATGTTCCCACATTTCTAACAATTTTTCAAAATTAGGTCTTGTGTTCCTACATTGGGTTAGGGTTAGGGTTAGGGAATAGGTTGGGTGTAATTGGCTACCAAATTGGGAGAAAGGGGGATAAAATCTGATACAAACTTATGAAAAAGATAATGTGGGAAGAAAGGGCCTAATTTTGGAAAAAAATCATAGGGCTGTGGGAACATAGGCACGCTCCCGCAGCTTGTACTGTCCAGTCCAGTTGAAACCTTCATCCACCACAAAAAGGATTTACTTTTTAGAAAATGTACACATTAGCTACATTACTGCTCCTGTCCTAATCCACCAGTTTTTATATCACATATTGCCTGTTCCTTGTAAGACAAAATATTCAAGTCAGGCACAGGGTTAAGGTAAAATTACCTTCACAGAATGCTGCTGTAGTTGAAAGCGCCTGTTTTTTCAGACTAATTAATCCTGTCTCACACCTGCTAACAAGCTTGTCCTGTTGAAATTTGTTTTCAGGTCTCAAAAAAGGGATTTGTTTTCCCTCTAGACACTTTACCTGGCACTAATGCACACAAAAGCCCAAGATAGTTACACAACGACACACTTCAGGCCCATACAAACTTGCTAGCCTAGCAGTATAGCTATTGACTACCCATAATGCAAAAGCAACACACTCCCCCCTGTAACAATTTAGCTAGCTTTAAAACTTTAGTCAGCCAGCCTCTAACTGGAGGTACAGGCAGACAAAGAATTGGTCCTTTGTTTGGTAAGTTTGTTCTGTGCTGAACGCAGCGCAAGTCAACTAAACTACTTTTATCAGAGTGAATAACTAAGTTAGGTTACAGAGTAGATTTGCTTGTTTCAGTGTTTAGTTTTAATTTAGTTTTTATTAGTTTAGGGGCAGTTTTAGTGTTTTTTAAATATTTGTCAGGGTTTAGAATAGGCATTACAGCGCAAACACATTGACTTACAGTCAACCTTGTACAACCTCCTCTATGGCTGTCATGTGTGATTTCCTATGCTGGCATCTGAAACTGTGAGCAGTGAAGACGCTCTGTGGTGCGCTGGGATGTTATTACTGCACTTTGACCAGAACACATCACTATTTAATCCTTTGACTATGTGGAAATATGATATTTCCATATCACAGATGATGAAAAAAGACGCAGAACCAGAGGCCATGAACAATAGTTTCACCATTTGGTCATTTTGAGCTGCTATGTGTAGGCCTATAATGACTCAAAATTATGTCAGGGAAGTCAGATTTGTCACTCAATCAACTCCCCACAGAAAAGGCTGAAAGGTTAGCACAGAAAAATTATTTAACATCTCTTGACAGAAGTCCTCATTTTGAGATACAAAGGTTTGTGGCAATCAAGTCAGTAATTTAAATGAGTCAGATAGACCAGGCAGCCTTTTGATCAGTCACTCATTCGGCAGGTATAAAAGTCAGCCTTCCATTTAGCAGCCAAACACAGCTCTCCTGGTGTTCTGACTGTCTGACTGCCGCTGACCTCTTTCTGGCTGTCAACCCCCCGCAAACACTCTGACCTCTCAGGTCACAGCTCTCTGACTGCTGCATCCATCAAGAAGCAGGTGAATACTAACAAGCCACACTGTCTCTCCTCACACATCAGCTATGAGACTCAGACAGCATCTGAAAAAGTCTCCTAATTCTTTTTCCCCTCACGCTTGATGTTTTTAAAACGGCTAAAAGCCGGATGACATGGACGTGTAATACATTCTGAATTGGATTCAGAAAATTGTGTCAAATGTGTCTTATATTATATAATTCATATAACTGAGGAAGTGGCCAGAATCGCAACACTCGCAACGCAATTGCTTCCCAATGCGGTTTGGCTGAGCTTGCATCAACTTGTGTGATTATCTGAGGAAACAACAAAACTTTAAGGCAAATACCAACACATAAATATCTTTTTGACTTCAAAAATGTGCTTGCTTGAGCAGATATCCAAGGGCAGCTACTCAATTTTATCCAACAACAATTAATGTTATATTGGATTGTGCAGTCCTGTAACAGTCTGTGTAAGCCCTGTGCCTGTAAAATATACAGTATTCTACATTTTATATAAGGGTATAGTAAATTGTAGGTTGATGACATTTTCATTCACCTCACCACGGTGAAATGATATCACAAACAGGATAGTCAAATTTGCCTAAAGTTACATATTTAAGCTTTAATTTTCCATGTATTTCCTGTAACATAACATATAACCTATAGCTATACACAAACCCCTGACACAGTAATACTATTGTTGTATAAATATTATATCGGACATCTGTATGTGATCCTCAGCAGGTGGGCAGGTAATGTCTTTTGTGCAATAAAATGTACATCTCATGTCTGCAGAAATGTCCCAGGTGGGAACATTGAGGAGTAAATGTACTGAGCTAAATGAAGTGTGAGAGTGTTTTTCTTGGACCACTGAACTGTGAAAAGAGCAGTGCACAATAATAGTGTATGTGTTTATGTGTG
>NW_023339729.1:26660389-26686174 GCF_004916995.1 Morone saxatilis | reverse complement strand
AAGACAAAGGACTACCAACCAACTGAGATTACCAATAATGCAATGAGCAGTATATCATTGCTGTTATCGAATGGAAACTTCTCAGTAAAGATGAAGAACAGTTTTCTTGTGATTCAGGGGCTGAGCCCTATGACGTCCCCAGTTTTGAACCAAAACGTCACAACGGGTTGTAAAGAAGATCACCCCACCACCATGCTGCTAAAAAAACAAAAGCTCTTTCCAATTAGCAAATGGAGATCAAGTGATTTTGGCTCGGGAAAACGTAATTAAATTGTAAACTGTCTCAGTGAGTCACCACACTAGCTCTGGACATGAATAAAATCAGCTGGCAACATGCTGAGATCCATTATTCTGAGAGAGGTGGCCAAAATGATGGGGCTGCGGAGGAGACAGAGGTATTACTGGAGCTTATAAATCTGAGTTACTGATAGACACACAAAGACTTACAGCCATGACAAAGGCAGACAGAATAGATAGAGGTAGCAAGGTGCCTCTTTTTACCAAAACACAAATACAGGCATACGGCTGCTGTCTGCATCAGTGCTCTTCTGAACCCTGCCAGGGTTTCACAGTGGAAGTCTTTACTTTGGGTTTCACCCATGGGGTGCCACGACACACTGACTCACTCCTGCTTTCATCCCAAGTACTGCATGAGAGCCAGAACACAGGATGTTGTTTACTCCGCTGAGCACGGTACACCCATGACAACCACATTTGATTTACGTCACACTCTGAGTGGGAAGGCCTACCTGCATCACAGACAGCCAGAGGAAAACTCAAACAGTCATGGGACAATATATGTATAAAGATACAACAAAATGAACTTATTATCAAAAGTACTCTTTTGCAGAGTGGCCCCTTTTGGACCGATAAAGCAATGTTAACTATTTCACTGTGTATACTGTTAAGTAGCTAAACCTATAAGATTAACACATCTTTACAAAATCATAATGTGTTTTGCATGTAAAATCGACAGCTGTCAGATATATGTACTGGAGTTAAAAGTACAATATTTGTAGTGGAGCACAAGTATAAGTAGCGTAACTTGGAAATATTTAGACTGCAAGTACCTCAAACTTGTACTCAATGCAATAATTGAGTACACATCAAACTTTATCCTGGACACCCTATTGTAATTATTTCATGTTAGCGTTATATCTGTAAACCATTTTACGATGTGGAATTCACTTTCCGCCTGGTGGATGTTTGGTAGCTCGTTCAGCAAGCGAAGGTACAACACATTGCAACCATGTATCCATGCTTGTAGACCAGGAAGAAGTCATGCTAGCTAGAAAGCTAATGTAGGTTGTAGTTCAAAGCCTCCAGCTCTTTTTTGTGCCTGAGAGAAGACAGAGCCTTAGCTGCAGAGATTTGGTGGTGTTTTGAGCCCATCTGACAGAAAAAACGGGCAGGTGCAACACCACATTAAGACTGGTGACCATCCCCCCGTCAAATGTGTGTCTGTCTCCAGAGGAATTGGGCTGAGATTGAATGTCAAGTGGCTGGTCTGCTGGTTGATGAGTGGTGGAAGAGAGCTGCGTCCCCTAGACGTCCCCCAGCAGTGCATTTTGGTTAGAAAGAGAAGACAGTGAAGATTCTACCTTGACCCCCTCCCAAGGATGGAGGACAGCCTGGATGTCCTGGCTGGCTTATCCTGGTTTAGCACACTTGACATTTCAAATGGCTACTGGCAGGTGGAAGTGGCTGAGGAGGACAGGGAGAAAACAGCCTTCAAGACAGGAAGAGGCTTGTAGCCTTGCCTATGGGCCTGAACAATTCTCCACCTTTCAACGCCTGATGGAGCTGATACTCAGGGGCCTGCCATAGCACATCTACATGATGTATTCAGATGTCGCAGCCCCCTTCACTCCTTCAGGATTTAGATTTTCCTTTTTGAAAGGGCTCGCTGTTTCATGTTTTATGGATACTATGTTCTTTCCAACTTGTTGTTTTATGGTGCATGGGGATTTTTTTCTTTTTCTTATTGTACAGTGGGTTAAAACCTTGTTTATAGTTCGGTTTGGTGTGTGGATGGGCACTTGTTGTGTCCTGTGGTACCTCTTTTGCTAGGTTAAGGTGGAAGAAAACTTGTTTTCCTGTATGTTATTTATATATTTTTTATTTGTTTTAATGATGAAACAGGGACGATCTAGTTGGGAGGAGGGGCTGTATGTAACAGACTGACCTGTGTTTCTCTATTTGTTTATTGCATATCAGTAAGATTACAATAATTCCTAGTCTAGTGCTGGACAAAGGCATTTTCACCAGTATTTGCACAAACATGAGGCATTATGAAATCAAATAATACAAAATATAAATTCCTCCCTTTAGCTTACCAATGTTTTCTCCTCCAAAGAGCACAAAACAGATACTTTGCAAAGAATTGTACACATTCATGTTGCAGAAAAAAACATTGCAATTCAATTTCTGGTGGACTTTTCAGTTACTGTGCGTGATTAAACCTTTAGTTAAGTTGACTGTTGACCTATGTTGAGAATTATGTGACGTTAATTCTACACATGCTCACAGAGCATTGAGGAGAGATCTAATCATGCAAGTGAAAGTGAAAAGACCTTTACATTGCAGCCGGGATCTTAATCCCAGAAAGACCTGTATTATCCAACACATATTGACTGTAATCGAGACCTCTCCATCCTGTATGTATTCCTCTCCGCTTCATTGATTATTTAGATGAAAGCAGCCTCTCTTACCTACGGAAGCCCTAAAAGGTCATGGATTCAAACATTTTTTTAATGCGGTTATCTCGAGATGCCGAGATATCTCTTACTTATTGTTATCTCATGACAACAATGCTCGTTTTCTAATGTTAATGGATTAATTTATCTTGTTATATCGAGAAAACTAAAGGACAATTTCTTGAGAAAAAACAAGATAATATACATAAGATCCCCAAGAGTGTACAATGGCACACACATGCTGCACTTTGGATTTGGGAGTTTCAAAGCAAACCATATAAACATTTAATGAACTTTTGCCATTTGTTTAAAGGGTTAAATGGGTCTGGTCTGGAAGATGCCGTGGGCAGTGATTGTCTCAAGGTCCACTGCACTTAATCCAATCCCTGCGCTTCCTTTTCTGACGTTGATGAGTGTTCTGTACTTAGTAATGCTAAAATTAAGCTTTCTATGGCATTGAGAGTTCCCAATACGCTGTCGATTACTTGTCGATGTTAATTACTTGCAGCTTTATATGAAACAGCACTTGAATATTATAACTTCGACAGAAAGCTTAACAAAGCGTGGTAGAAAGAGCAATAGGGCTTTTTTGCCTTTGAGATTAGGGTTCATGTGATGGTGAAGGCACTTATGCATAATTGAACAAGCATTATTAATGTGTGTTGTATTGGCAGCCAAATTGGCGGCTTATTAGAGTAACTATTCTAGTGCTACAACCGACAAAAGGTGACTGTGACTCTGAACTTTCTAACACTCTGTGGTGGTTGACAGATGGAATCACAAGATTTGTGCAGTTCCAAAGAAAAGACCGACACTGTGGCTAACACGATACTGACTTGATCACCAAATTATGTGACTGGCAGCGCAATGCCCACTATCTACACTGTCTATCAATTTATTCTCTTTATGTACCTTGTTTATCTCTGTTTGTCCCAATGGCTGGACATTGTTGACTTTTCGTCTTTGGCAACTTCTGCTTATTGTTGGTTAGTTTGACAGCTACACACTCTTGACAGCGGCACTGTTTAGGCTCATGCCAATAAGGCTTTATTCAGTAGAGTAAAGCCGACAAACAGAGGGATGGAAAACACTGAGATGGATTGATGGACAAAAGGGTTGGAGAGGAGGATGAGCCAGAGGGGGTGAGGATAGAGAGATGACCCAGAAGTAACAGGCAAGAGTGCAGGTGTGAGATTGCAGTTTGGAAACAAGAATACAAACACACATGCACACACCTGTCAGAACCACTCTAATCCTTTCTACAACTCTGGATCCTTCGGGGTTCAAGCAGGATGCAGCCTGCTCCCTGTAAAGATTCGATAACATTCAGATCTGATGATGTTACGCTGATGTCAGGTTTGGGCCAATATGAGCCAAAATAGTAAGGAACTGAGAGAGGGCAGAGAATATTTTTGGCTAAGAGGTAGAGTAGTAGTTTTGAGAGATCTGTAGATAGAGATTTTACATAACTCACTCATCCAATAGCAGATTTGACACCATGCTGAATGTGTACAATAATAGCCCGGGTAGAAAATCTCAATGTCTTATCACGACCTTGACTCCTTTAGAAGAAGAGCTGCGGAATCTCAGAGGCATTTTTATTTTAGCAGCAGTAGGAGAGCTGTTTGTTCTTTGTTTACAGGGTGGTCTGAGACAAGAAGCTTTAGTTCAATTTGACCCCCAACATGGAGCTCCTTCATCTGAAATATTGAATTTTAGTAAGGGGTCAATATTGGCAATTCTAACAGTCAATAGAATTAATATTTTTCACTCTTCTTTTCCTACTAGGACTTTCTGTACAAAACTATTAGTGAGCTGGGAGCTATTGAATCAATTGTCAGTGTTTTTCAAAAAGTTCAAATGCTCTCCTCTATCCGCCCACTGTGGCTAAGGGAAGACAAACCTTATACAATGTCTTACCTGAAAGTGTTTTGATGCTGTGAGGTAATTTAGGTATTGGTTACATGGCTGTCTTTCTTTTGGTGCTTCTGCTGTAACTATTTTTGAGCAGAATGAAGCTTTGTCCCTTCAAACACACGGAGCCTGCGGCCATTTTCTATTCTCTCTGGTAGTATGGTGCTAAATGCATTTACATGTGTGGGACACATTTACAACCAGTTTTTGGTTTGTCCATTCTGGGATACTACAAAAACATGGTGGTGCAACATAGCGGGATTCTAAGCTAACAAAAACACCATGAAACCAATAATTATGAAGAATATATTCCATTTCTGACAATAGAGCCAGTATGTATACTACGACTATATTCCTGGTTTCTTTAGTCCCCTATGACAGTACACTAAATATCTTTGGGTTGTGGACAAACCAGACATTTGGGGACGTCACCTTGGGCTTTGGGAAACTGTGATTAACATTTCTCACCATTTTCTTACATCTTATGGATCAAACAACTAAATTATTAATTGGGATTAATCAGTAATGAAAATAATTGTTAGTTGCAGCCCCGGATTGGTTCACACTGTGTTGAAAATGTGATTTTCCTTTCTGTAATCATTCTTCCTGTCCATCACTCGTAGTGATCAACCCACAGAGAATTATCAACCGACTCTTTCTATGTCTTTCAGCTCACTGGTTGGCTTTCACAGCCTGCAACATTAGTGCATCGTTTAGAGGTAGTAGCCAGCTGTTTTCAGTGAAAAAGCTCTGAAAAGCCCACCGCACACTACCTGCTCAGCACCAAAGGCCAAAGTGGTGAACATAGTGGAGTATTAGTCAGCTAAAGAGCCAGATGTTTCTCTGATGAGTGATCAACACAGCGCCAGAAGAAAGTGAATAATGGACTTACATACACCAGGTGGACAGCATCACAACTCCAAATGAATGATAATCTTCATTCATGGCTGCTAGATGTGGTTCTTTACTACACTGTTCTGCATGGATACACCTGCTTACCTTATATTTGCAATTCACATTTAAACAGTTAGCTGTTGCACTTCTCATGAGCAACTTACATAGACTTTCAATAAGCTTGATGCACTGAACAAGGAGCCAATAAATACTGTAGTATAAAGGTCTCAGTCTCAGCAGACCACAGTAAATAAAGCGCTGTCCCTCCTCTATAGGTCCTTTATCAACAGTGACTGAGCAAAGGCAAACAGAGTTATTATTACATTGAGATGGAGATGCTCCAGGGCCTGTGAGGCTCACTGTTCTGTGTTTCAGTTTGGTTTGAGCCTTGTCCATCAGTCAAATGTCAAGTCATATCATGTAAAATCTCAGACACAGAGCAATCGCATTTTGACCAAATTTGGAGTGCTGGTGGGGACACGTAATTAAAAGGAAAAAGTTAAACTATCAGACCTAAACCTTTTAATGACTCTGGAATCACTCAAATTAATTTTAATTAAGCACATTTGAAGGGCTCCTAATTGGTTTACTCCTACACTGCAAATCTGGATGAATCTGGCCACAAATCGAATCTGTTCCTTACAAACTACAATTGTTGGCTTATTGGAGGCATTCAAAGTAATGGTCAAGAGCTCTTCTGAACAGACTGCAGGATCTCAGACACCAGTTGTCCTATGTAAACACATTTTGAAGGGATGCATAATTCTTTTTTTTGCAATGTTCTGCCATTTAGAAAACACACTGTCTGTGTGGAGATAATTAAATATCAATATTTTAAATTTAAAAAGCCATCAAACATATTTGAGGGCCAATTATTTCTTGATTTCTTGTTTTACTGCCTAACATTAGTAATTGTACTGGTATAGTCGACAATTCATTAATGCTCCAGACCTCCATAGCTCCATAAAATAAGAATCTGATCTTGTAAGATTTTTAATAGGTTAATTAGCTATGCATCTTCCGTAAAGAATCCAACTTTGGGATGTTGGTGATTGGCCAAATGTGTCATTTGTGATGATTGAGGTATCTTTTTTTTTTTTTTTGAGAAATGAGGCAAAGATGAAGCAAAAATATTTTTTAAAAAGGCATTTCAAACCCCTCCAGTGCAGTGTCATTGCCCAGGTGCTGATCTGCTTGTTGGGGCACCAATCATGGATCTATTCACCCAATAATAACATTAAATTGACATTCACCCCATGACATATATGATAATAAGGACCAAATACCAAATGAAATCAAGCTAGTTTTCTCAAATTGGCCAAATGTATCATTGTGACCAAATTAGAAGTTTCATTGCGCATCCAGATTTGAACCCATTAGGCCTAATGGTTTAATATTGACCAAATAATGCTCTGTTGTTAGACATTATCGGTCTTTGGTAAAAGACGTCATACTTGCAAGTAGCTTACTCATATTTCACGTCACCCTTTCCTTCGTTTATCCCAGCTTTTTTTTTCCATTTCATCTTTTTTTGGCAAATCATACATGAAATGACCATTTTCGTGTTATTGAGGAAAAAAAATAACTTGAACTTGGAGTGAATGTAACGTCCAGGGTGCTTTAAATGTAGCTCGGACCGGCACATGCAGCCTTACCTGTCTGTCAGGTGCTCTGCTGTCCGGCGGGTACCGAGCCTGCGGGCTCCGGAGACTCCAGGCCCGCCCACCGGGTCTCCGGTGGCCCCGAACTGCTCACCTGTCGGGCGGAGGCGGCTGGAAACCAGTCAGCGGTGCTGGGAGGACTGGACGGGCGGAGACGGAACAGTAACGTATCCACCACTGGTGGGGAAGAAAACTCCATGTTCACATCCAGAACATCCCGACAAAAGTGCAGTCCGCCGGTCAATGAATGTCACTGTGCTGTCAGCTGTGGTGTCAGCTGTGGATCCGACAGGAGTGGGTGTCGCTGACAGTGAGCTGGAAGAGACTGGGGAGCAGTCAAGGCATCTGTCGATCCAGTCGTGTTTAAAGGTCTGTTGTTCTTAAAAGGACGTTTCGGATTGTGCGCCGTCCGCTTCACATCCACTATACCGGACTCTCCCTCTCTCTCTCCTCTCTCTCCTCTCTCTACCACATCCACTCTCCTCATCTGTCTCTCTGTTTCTCTCCCTCCACCCAATTCCCTCTCTCTCTATCCATCTATCTAAAAGTGTCACCCTCACACTCCCTCCCCTCCCCCCCCTCCTCTATTGAGATCAACTTCATTCAGCGGTTGTAGGTTTGTGATCAGCTGTGTGTCACTATCTGTTACTGTAGACACAAATATCTTGCATGATTTGCTCTTTTATCAATTTGTTTTATATGTGTTTGCTTAATATCAACCTAGATATTACATATTGTAATTCTGTAATGGTATAGCCTACTGCTACCTCTGGCTATGACACCAATCCCCTCCGTCCATTCTGCAGGAGGAATATCCTCCTCTCACTCTCTTTGAGAGTTCTCCCCCTTTACCCCATTTGTTGTTGTTTTTTCTTTTGTTTATTTAGTTTTTCATTATTCGAACAGAGGGTCTGAGGATGGAGGGTGTACACATTACAGATTGTTAAGCCCTCTGAGAAAAATTTGTGATTTTGGACTGTATAGACTGACTGTATAGCTAACTTGACTTTGACCATTGCCAAAGACACATTTCTACTTCAGGCCATGGTGGGAAATAAACATGTTTGATAATTGTCATTAATTTTCCATTACTACTATTACAAACAAAATAACAACAACTGTTACACTTTAAATAACGTTCACTCAAAATGCATGAACAGGTATTCCAAAATGATCTTATATAAAGTAAAAACAATAAATTAGATGTGCATGCATCTTCCCATAGTTTAATGTATTTAACACCAACACAGCATGCAGAGGACAGTCTATCTCCTGTATTTGATTTATTTGCACAATAGAACACAACAGATGAATAACAAACACCAGAAAAAGGGACAAATTGTGCCTTATATTATATTACTGTACATGCATGTACAGATATTTAAATATAACATTAGACTGATGGTTAACAGAGACCATCACTGATAGTGCAGGTTTCCCCCTCTCTCAGTTCAGTTTAACGTTTTCTCTGTTTGTCTGCGTTGTTGCTGGTCCATTCACAGCTGTGTGTCTTTAAGAAGGAAAGAAAGGAGATTAGGAGGGCGATAGAGGAATATTGAGATCATTTTAAGCAACTAGGCTGAAGCTGCAGGACCAATGTCACAGGGATCGGACTTCCTCTTTTCTCCAAAAGCTGTGAGGCAGCCGCAAAACTCCCCTCGCAACACCGGTGACACTGCTGATGCACACTAACATTTGAATGTGTGCAGGGGCTGGCATTCCTGTATGGCTCTTAAGTCTTTGTGTACCAAGAGTCTCTATTGTGTGTGTGTGTGTGTGTGTGTGTGTGCATGTGTGTGTGTGTATATGACAGTCTGACGACGGAGGATGCCCGACTCAGCATCTCCCCACCAACAGTGCTGGTGTTAATAATAACACGTAGCTCCTGGAAATTAAAGCCTGTAGCCATACATACACTTCCTCACACATGCACACACACACACACACACAAGGGATTCAAATATTGCAGAGGTGCCACGCAGTTTAACCTCATTTGAGGACACAAAAAGCAACCTGGCTCTTATACTGCAGAGACTCACTGGGGATCAGCAGACATGCACAGACACACACAGCACACACAGACACAGGCACAAGTATTCACAAATGGCTCAGCCTGCAGAGTTGAGGCTACCAGGAGCCACAATGCAGATCAAATCGAATGCAGTAAACACTTCACATCTTACATGGTGTTATAATGGTGATAGGCAGGGTAGGACACTGCCTGAAGGTTACACTACTGTGATAGGTCTGAGACAGAGTGCCGTTTACGCATCAAAGTTTGGTTCACTGAATAGTTGCCTGTGTTGTTTACTGGTTATGATGCTTTTATAAACTACCAGTATTCACCTTCTCAATTCCGACCCTTGTCACCTATTACATTACTATAGGTCAGTGACATAATTAAAGTAAAGGTTTATCATTTTTCACCAGTTGTATGTATTGTTTATGATGCTGTCCACATTCCCTGCCAGATACACTAATTTCCAGAACACATTTCATTTTGTTTCTAACATTTTTCTAAAATCTACATACATGTAATGCATCATATTCAGTGCGAGTTGTCACATCAAATATTTATTCTTCTTCAAGTGGCCCTGGTTATCCTGAAGTTACCTAGAGTCAGATACATGAAAGAAGCACAAAACAAAAACGTTTCTCAAAGCCCATCGCAAGTCGCCCTTCAGCAAGGAACTGAAACGTGCAGAGTAATGTCTTTTACAGCCAGCTTGCGAGGCAGGAATTGAGCCTAGTCTGAACACTAAAACATACTCCAACAGAGAAATACAACTATTGTGAGTTACAGTCTATTTAGTACTGTTTGTCTAGTTTACATTCTCCTTGTGATTTGCATAATACAATCACTCACTTATAGGAAATCATTCAGCCAGGGCACAAAGAAAGGGAGATGACAAAATGAAGGTGTTCAGACCGAGTTTAAATCTGTGGAAAGAAAGCGAACTCTGCTGCCTCTGACTGCTTTGACGGGCAGCAGAAATATGTTTGAGCAGAGGGACATGACAACACACACGATTGGGTTCCTCTGGTGGATCTGTGAGGGACGTGTGGGACCATTTTAGGAGTCTCTCTAAACTTGAGACCTGCCATCCATTCTACATCATTAAGAGACATAATAAAGACAATAATAATTGAATTATCAGTGCGACTGAAACATCTATGGGAGGGGAAATGATTCTAGTAGAGTTGAAATGCCTTTCATTAATAAATTAACTAATTAGTGGAAGCCACAGAGACTGGACTCATGGTATTTCCTTCCGATTCATGAGAGACTCACTTATTTGAAATGCTGCTGTGCCCTCTAGTGTTAGAGAGTGAGAATGAGGCCTGTTTCCCAGCAGTCTCTGCACACTCTTCTCTCATTGGTCAGATCCAGAAGAGCAGAATATGGAGATTAGATTTAATTAAAATCGCCTCCAGCCCGTCACCCACTGAACTTAAGATCTACATTCAGCAAACTGTGACAGTTTTTAATATCCAAATTACGCAGCCCACCGATCAATGCAGACGATAACTGCTGACTCTGACAAATTCAATATCCTCACATCTGATAGCAATCAACAACAAATGCACCATTATGACTGGGGCAGACACAATTTGAAAAACACAACAATGGAATAAAGGCAGTTGTTAGTGCTCCAAAAAAAGGATTGAGTTAGCAGTGTGAGTCAGGACAGAATCAGTAGAAAATCCGGTGGCGTTTGCTGAAACGGTGGCTGCGAGCCAAGCAGCCCGAGTAGCCACTCTGTGTGGCTGCAGCAGTGCCAGGCCCGGGGAGACATGAGTTATGTGGCACTAAATCAGCCTCACATCCAGCTGACTCCCCAGGTTTTTGTCCGTCATCTACACACGCACAAGCAGTTAATGCTGTGTGCGTCTGCATGTGTTTTAGAGGAGAAAGAGCAGTGGCCCTTCTAGATGAGAGGCTGGAGGGGGATGGACCTAGGCTTGTGTGTGTGCGTGTGTGTGTGTGCGTGTGTGTGTGTGTGTGCGGATGATCACTAGATGTAACAGCTCCTGAACAGACAAGATGCGGGAAACTGCTCACCAGATCAATGTCTGCTGCTGTGTGTTCTATACCTGAAAGTCCAATATGGGAGAACTCTGTACAAGAAAGGGAATCCCTTCTTTATGAGGGTTACCTTTAAGCAACTATTCCTTCATACCTGATATTTAAGAATTAAAGGACCAGCGTTCAGGATTTAGTGGCATCTAGTGGTGAAGGTGCAGATTGCAACTACCAGAACACTGCTCGCATCTGTATTTGACGACTTGTGAATGAGATTGGTGTGTGTGTAGGAGAAACTATGGTGGCCTATCTAGAGTCAGTGTTTGGTTTGTTCGTTCTGGGCTACTGTAGAAACATGGCTGTACAACCTGGTTCTAACGGGCTGATGCTAAGCAGAAAACATAATGAAACCAATAATTATGAAGAATGTATTCCATTTCTGACAATAGATCCAGTGTGTATACAACTATTTTGATAATCGATCAAAATAAATTAAATATTTTGTTGGTATATATTTTGGTTTCTTTTGTCCCCTATGACAGTAAACTGAATATCTTTGGGACTGGACAAGACATTTGGGGATGTGGTGTGTGTAGATAAAACCAGCTTATTCTAAGGTGACAAAAACACAGCAGTCCCTATATACAGGTGGTTATGCACTAGACCTTTGAATTAGCATGTAGGTACCTAGAATTCTTAATTAACTGCATCAGCTGCTCAGTGGTCGTCAGTTGCTTATTGTTTTAATACCTATGTACATAGGTATATGTACTGTAGGACTCCCTGGAAAGCAATACACACTGAGTAAATTATCTGGGTGAAATTAAGTAAATTGAATTTCTTTGAACTTGAAGGGGCGACTTTACTTGAAGACCGGCATCTGTGTTTGTTTAAAGGCACTTAACTTACGTAATTACAAGTTCCAGACCTGTGTGATGATGTGATGTCCTTCCAAAGACAAATAAAAGCAAGCAGTTCTTTTAAAACCGTACAACTTTATTTATGAAATCCTGCAACAGATCAGCCAAACAGTAAAATTTTGAAGATTTAATCCACAAACTTAGAAAAGGTTACAAAGAGAAAAACATGAGAAAGCAGTCAAAGACCATTTGATCTGTCCATCTTGACGTAGGGCCACCCTTCCTGGTCATCTGTTTTCTCTCTCTTCTTCTCTTTCTATCACATTATCTTCCTTTCTGCCTCTGTTTTTCCTCTGTGATGGCCAAGGGGGCCAATCAGCTGTTTGGTCACCAACTCCAGCATCCACAATTTACTTCCGTGCTCTTCAGTGATTGATTGGCCCTTGGTTACCATGGCGGCGACATTGGCTGTGGGTTCTGGAGGTAAGACATCACAACTGCTGAGATGGACAGCCTGCAGACAGCACAGAGAACGTGAGGAAAACACCGTGTTTAGTGTGTGATTTTAGTTTTACAGTCACACTGAAACAGTATTTCTACACATGTAATGTTAGATAATGTTTATGTATAACGTCATTTATTCTTTTTGCACCTAATTATTATTAGATATTATTATTTTATAATTCTTATTCCTATTTTAATAATAACATAACGCTATACTGACACAATATTATTCTGACAAAATTTAAAGGCAGTCTGGGTCGGGAAAATAACAAAAATCTCTAATACAGGACTTGAAGAAAGCCTTTAGCCTTTATTGTAGACGAATGATTTTTCCACCTTGGTATTTTCTTTCTGGTTTGCATTTGTTGCGGTCCTTGAGCACCTTTGTTGACTCATTAAAATGACTTTTTACTTATTGGCTATAAAGCAAAAAAACACGCTCCAGCTGTCTTTTAATAATTCAACGAGATATTTTGCTGACAAGTTGCCATGTTATGAAACGATCTGTTGGAGCACAGGTCTGATTAGTACAGAAGCAGGTCTAAAGAACGTATCCCTGAGCCATGTGACGCCACCGTGGGGTTGATTCCTCCAAACATGCGTGACGGCAGGTTCGCCTGATAACACCGATGACATACCTGCCCTCCACGGCTCTCTCATCCTGTACAGCCACTTTCTTTTGTTTAATAACACAGGGACACTTACATCATATCTTGGCTATTGACAAATGTCCTAAAACTGGCCTTGAACCAGCTTCTGTGCACACGAGGCTGGTGCATTAAGTTCATCGTCTGACATTACTTGCTGAGCCAAACATTTTGCGTTACTAAACTATGAGCGCATCAAGCTTGTCTTTAATACAACCTCATCTAGACGATGGACCAGGAGGTTTGTCTGCGAGGCCTGGACAGGTGCCCTACAGTAGTACTCTTTTATAAGCAAATGGAAGTGGACCACCTCTGGAGGTCAGACAGTTAAAAGCTTTTGGACATTAGAGCTGGCTCAGTGGCAGACAGTAGCGAGTCTAACCTACAGTTTTAAAGCTGCATAATTCAAGACTTTAACGTAAACATATAGTACCTTTAGTAGCCTGTTTCATGACTAAGAGTTGCAACAGAGAAGACGGCCACATCCCTAATAACAGAGACAGTAAAGAGTCTCCTAGTGTATTCACAAGTTTGCTTAGAATCATTAATGTGGACATGTACAAACCAACCACCGACTGCCAATCTGACCCGGTGGCAGACATTAAGAATAACTAATATTAGAAATAGCCATCTTCCCGGTGATGTCTTGTTTTTTTATGTAGGTCATATGAAAGCATTCGGTTTCATAACCAGGTTAAAACTCTTTATAGTATGTTCAAGTTCACGTATAGTATGTCTGTATGCATAAACACATGGTGCTATATACTCACATGAAGCTGCTCATCATCTGTTTGGTGTCCTCTGAGCTTCTGGAGTTTGCAAAGCTGATGAAAGAGCAGTAGACTGCGATCCAGGCACACCACTTCAGCTGAAACACACACAGGTTACAAATGTTAGCTGGTATGGAAGATCAGAAAGACCAAAACGTATATCTATATAATAGTATCAGTTGTTAGTTTGGAGACGGACAGACTGTATCTGCTCTGGCTCAGTTGAAGTTTAATGTGAAGATAGAGGAATACAACTACATAGTTGATAAATAGCAATGATCAATTAGTAAATGATGAGCTTCAATTTGGTGTTGTCAAATTATATGTTTCCTGGCCAGTATACAAAATCGCATTAAGCGGTGTGCCTGACATTAACACGATATTCTGTTAGGTGTTGTTGCCAGTATTTTGTACACTGCCAGTAAAATATACAGTTCTTAGAGTGAATGTTTAGTTTTTCCTGTACACTGCCAGGTCTCTGCATGATTGCATAATTATTTATGCCCTTTGTTTAAAACAACACAAACAAAAACATTTTTACACCTGCAAAGTAAAACTAGTTCTTTGTTGACGGAAAGACTCAATCAATTAAACTAAATGATCAACAATCGGACTGAAAGGCCCCATGCGCATGTTGCTGTCCCCTCTTTGTTTTTCTTATTGTGTCCTTAGTGCTGAAAGTCAAAAGCTGTCCTTCATCCTTTCATCTCAAAAGGTGAGTTTACCTTTAATCTTCTAAATGGAACGATTGGGCTGGACCAAGGTCTCACATTCAGGGGCAACAGCAACACACACACACACACAAGTAAACATACACAGAGGCAAAGGAGAAGGAGTGTGTGTTTGTGTGTAGGTCACCTTGAGCATCAGTCCACACATGCTGAAGATCATGCCGAGCAGGTTCATGTAGTCAGGGGTGGGGTCCTCCAGTGTGGGGTTGCTCTCTGTGCTGGGCGGCTTGTACCTGCAACACCAAATATGTCGATTATCCATAAACACACAACGTCATTTCCATGTCACACCACTGGCCCTATGCTACAATTACAATAAAACCAGGGACATTACTCATCCCAAAGGTGTCGGATGGGGTTGAGGTCGGGACCCTGTGCAGGCCAGTCGAGTTCCTCCACACCAGACTGGGAAGAGCATTTGATTTTGGACCTGGCTGTGTGCTATGGGGGGGTTGTCACATTGAAACAGGAAGGGACCTTCATCAAACTGTTGGAACATGTCCAAACTATGAGCCCCAGACTGAAATAAACTAAAGTGGCAGGGACAGGGTCGCCCCCAGAGTTTGAGCCACCTAAATGGCACCTGACTGACTACAGTCTTTGTTTCTGTAAAGGAGAGAAAAGGTGTCAGACAGGCTGACACTAGTTTAGTGTGTTTAGAGTGAGAAAAGGGCAAACAGTAACACAGATGGAAAAACAAGCCATTTGCTAAAACATCCACTATTTAACGGCCGGTTATTAAATCACTCCTTTGTAATTGCTCGATGATCACACAGCTAAATGAAGCGGTCGCTAATCCCTTTAAGATAAACTCATGACTGGTGTTAAAGGTTAGCTGTTAGCTGTTAACCAAGCTGATACGGTGAGCTAACCTAAGCCTGCATGAAACACTCACCTTAAAATCTTATTCTGTCTCCTCGGGTCTGCCATATTGTTGGAAGACATTGTGCGTTATAACGCCGTCCTGGTCTTATTTTATTATAAAGATATTTAAAGACAGCTGGTCGGCCTCGGCATGAATGGGGACGAAGGGGGCAGTTGTATCCGGTGAATTTCAAAATAAAAGGCTGGAGTAATCCGCAGCCCAGAATGAAACAGGAGGGGTGTTTTTGTAACTTTTATTTTGACAGGAGGATGTTTTCCCAGTGTGCATTGCGAGTACTAGCAACCATGATGGGTGAAATGAATGGAAGAAGCTGTTGATGTTTACAAAGTGGGAATAAACTTATTGTTGTTGATCTTGTGTCAGTTCCACTGGGAGTATCAACATAACATGACACGAGCCTGAAACGGAACTCTGGTAAAAACGGTTCAAGTGAGTTAACGTTAACTAAGTTAGTTTAACGGGAAAACTGCAGCGAGTAGGACATGATTAATGTCAGCGAGGACTGTTTAACCCTAGTTCTGTCTGAAGAATAACATCTCATAAACCTCCAGAACTCAGGTAGTGTCCTTTTGAGAAAGCTAATGAATCATTTGAACGTGTCAAGAAACAACAGTAACCCACCTCATAGCTTGGTGCAGCAGTATTAAAGCCCTGTGGTGTAAACAGACAGTGAAGTGTCATGGAGGGGAGCTGTTAATGGGGCTCACGCTTTGTGTTGTGTTTCTCCACACAGGTTGTGTCATGGCGTTCCCTGAGCCCAGACCTCAGCTTCCTCAGCTTCCTCAACATCTGCTCCACACAATAGACTGTCAGCAGGGAGCTGTCAGGGCTGTTCGCTTCAACGGTACATAGAGCCAATATATTCTTCATACTAGTGTTTAGACGGTTGAGATATGGGTATGAGAGGCTTGCTTGCTACGAGCAGTCTGGTTTGAGCTAATGTCCAAGATATGAAAGCACTGCAGCACTCCAGCTCAGGTATTGGGGCATTATTGTGACAAAGAGAGTGTTAATTCTCCCTGAGAGTCATGAGTTATCCATGAAATGTCATGAGCTTACACCTGTGTCCGTCTCATGTCTCCCTGCTCGGTCAGCTGATGGGAACTACCTGCTGTCCTGTGGCAGTGACAAATCTCTAAAGCTGTGGAGTGTGAGCCGAGGGACCCTGCTGAAGACGTACAGCGGCCACGGATACGAGGTCCTGGATGCCGATGGGTGAGGGAATTGTCACTGCCTCCTCCACGGTGTGTCAGGAAGGCTGGTTTTGAAAAAGAAAGCAAGAAAAGAGAAAAAACCGCTGAAGTGACATTGTTTGTTTCTCATTGGCTGTTTCAACAGTTCCTATGACAACAGCCAGCTGTGCTCCTGCAGCTCTGATAAGACGGTGATCCTGTGGGACGTTGCCACAGGCCAGGTCACACGCAAGCTCAGAGGTCACGCTGGGGTCAGCCTTTGTCATGTCCACTTCAATTCTAAATCTTTTCATTCGTGATTTTGTTGCAGCATATACTTTATTTGTTCTTTCTTTAATTTATATCTCACTCAAATCTTTTGTTCACAGAAAGTCAACTGTGTCCAGTTCAACGAGGAGGCAACTGTCATCTTGTCTGGTGGGTCTCATTCAGTATACATTATTTTTGTGGACACTGCAGTGTGTATTTGTAGTTTGCGGTTGTCTTTGTAAGTTTCTTGGTTTGTATTTATATTCAATTGTAGCTAACTCATAAACACTAACACAAATTACTAACTGAATCTAAGTGTGGTTTAGTGTTAACTTAGTTAATGTTTATACTCATTTATTTGTGGTCTTGGTGTGTGTGTGTGTGTGTGTGTGTGTGTGTCCTCCTCCAGGGTCCATAGATGGAACAGTTCGGTGCTGGGACACCAGGTCAAGAAGATTTGAGCCCATCCAGGTTCTAGACGAGGCGCGTGACGGCATCAGCAGCATCAAAGTGGCACAACACGAGCTGCTTACCGGGTCAGCGCGCCAGCCCTTATATCTCCTGCTCATTCACACTGTAGCAGATTTAGATTTGAGCTCGAAGCAAATGAAGACACAATGTCTACCCAGTCTTATCATTCCTTTTCTTAATTGAATTGTTGGGTCTGTAAATAATTTCATCAGGAGTATGGTCCAGACCTGCTGTATACGAAGTGTCCTGAGATAACTTCTGTTATGATTTGGCACTACATAAATACAATAGAATTGAAATGAACTGGAAAAATACCTTTCTATCAGTGAAACAGAAGTTTGATTTCACTGTGGCACTGTTTGAAAATGGTTATCTTGTGTTTAGGTCAGTGGATGGCAGAGTGCGGCGCTACGACCTGAGAATGGGACAGCTACATGTTGACTTCATCAGCAGTGAGTAATCTTTTTCTTTCCAACATTCAAACGCTAATAGCAATAACTATTACTGACATTATTTGTAGCAGTAGTTACACTAATTGTTATAAGTTATAAGTAGTAGAAGTGACAGCAAAGTAATGACTTTGTAAACTTTTATTTACAACCTTGGAAATGCAACACGGACACTGTAAATAACAGTGGAAATGCAGAAACCTGTAACTTGTGTATGTGTTTGTGTGTTCCAGGTCCCATCACGTGTGTGTGTTTCAGTCAGGACGGTCAGTGCACTCTGAGCTCCAGTCTGGATTCAACCGTCAGACTGCTGGACAAGAGCACCGGAGAGATGCTGGGAGAGTGAGTGCTGAGTGTGTCTGTTATTTTGTCCACCCCCCGTACTGTTTGTATGTACGCACAGCCCTGCAGTTTGTTGAACATTTATTGACAAAGTATTGCACATTAGTTCACACTCATATTGTTATTATGTTTGTGTTTGTTTGTTTGTTTCACTCAGGTACAAAGGGCACAAGATGAAGGGCTATAAGCTGGACTGCTGCCTGTCCGGTAAAGACACCCACGTCCTGAGCTGCTCAGAGGACGGACACGTCTACTGCTGGGACCTGGTGGAAGTAAGTGTCTGCTTGCATTTATGTTCATAGTGCATTGATGGGCTCACCATAAGCATTTTGCAAACCTTAAGTGGACAGAAACACAGACAAAAGAGGGAGATATTTGGCACTCAATGCAAACCCTCAATACTGAACATCTCTCTGACAGCAGCCTGTAAAACTTGGGGTTTGTTCCCACCAGCATGGTCTGCTCTTATGTTAGAAACAAATGTAGAAAGTGTAGTGAAAGCATTCTGTATAACGTTAGCATTATAACGTTGTTCTTCTGACCTCCAGGGATCTTTGTCCTTAAAACTGCCAGTGGGGAAAGCTGTCGTCCAGTCACTGTCCTTCCACCCCACAGAGACCTGCCTCCTCACAGCCATGGAGGGACGCGTCCAGGTGTGGGGGGCAGAGCCAGAGGAGACAGAGGAGGATACGGTGGCCACATAGAGATGGTTTGGTACTGGAATAATCAGTAAATCTTTTAACAATGTGAGCAGCACCTGCATCGACAAGATCTTCTTCGACAGATTATCAGTCTGTGTTTATGGCTGTTGGCTTTACAAATATCTAGCTCTCTAGAAAGGAAAGCAAATGCCAACTAACACAAATACAGAGTCACAAAAATGTTGTTAAACTGTGGTTCACAGATGTACAAAGTATATGACCTGGGTGTGAATCTCATTGTAGTTCATGATTGAATCTAGATTCAATTCATAAGATTTAACTAAATGATCTAGAATGTGATTTTTTGTATGTGTGCAAAACATATTTTTGTAAAAACCTTTGAATAAACATTTTCTTGTGTACATTCCACAAATTTCTCTCTTTAGACCAATGATACTCCCACCGACACTGTTAGTTCTGTACAAGTTTATCTTTATTAGGAACTGTACACACAATGAACAGAGATAAGCACGTTACAAAATAAGTTAATCGGCATGACAAAAGAATGGGAACAAATAAATAAATAACTTATCTTACATAAATACATTTTTTAAACTAGCTGGACTGTTGACGAATATGTCTGAATTGTGAAGAAGTTCACTCAGCTGCGTTTGTCGAACCACAACAAGGTGTATCTACGCAGCTTCATACATATGATCTGTTCTGTTATTAACCCCAAAATTGCACTGATTTAAATAAATACATGTCAGCTTATTTACAAAAATAGTCAAGTAGTTTGTAGTAGAATCATGTCTCAAAAAACTCCCCTTTTCCAATATTTTAAACTGTTCATCAACTAAGAAAAGTAGCCTGATTTTGTTTTTTTAGCTTCACTGCTATCAAAGTAGTTTTTTCAAGCTTGCAAATGCCAAAAGTAATAAAATTCTAATCCGATTGAAGCTCATGAGATCACGAGTTGAAGTCAAAACATTTAAACCAACAAAACTTGATTCATAAGGTTTCATCCAAAAGTGAAAGGGAAAATAGCTTAATTCTGTGCTCATTGATTTTAACATAAATAACTTCATAAGAATGGGTTTAAGCTTCCTCTACAGTGTGTCATTTTGGAATGAAACTCTTCATTTATAGACATTACAAGAGAACCTGCCAGCAAACTTGTCCTCTCAGAATCCCCTTGTCCTCACAAACCATCATACACCCTCTCTCCTCCCCCTTCAGCCATCTGCGCTCGGCTGTCTAGCCCACGCAGCTGCAGCCCGCAGCCGACAGCTTCTCCACCTTGTGCCAGCGGTGCGAGTTGTCGAGGAAGGCCATGTCCTCGTGGTCGGTGGGCCTGCAGCAGGGCGCGTTGTGCCACAGCTCCCCAGGCACTGGTTGAGGGAGCACCCCGCTTAGCAGCAGGTTGGTTAGGGTGAGGTCGTGGTTGGAGCGAACGTGGGGACACGTCCCACTGCAGTACTTGAAGAGGACGGTTTCGTCTGAGTCGTAGCCCAGCCCGAGGTCTCGAACCTGCAGTAGGATGGAGCGCAGGCCGCACTGGGAGTCTAGTGTAGAGCGCCGTGAGCGGACTGGGATCGGGATCATGGGGTCGGGTGATGGCCCGGCTCCAGAAGCTTCTGTTGAGTCGCCTGCAGCAGCCGAATCTCTGCTTCTCTTGTCATTGTTGGGTGACGTGTGTGGAGATGCTGTTTCTTGTTTCTGACCTGGAAAAGGCAGAAAGGGTTATCTATACATCTGATGTTCAAAAGTACTGTTAAACATGTATAGAAATACTCTTAATTAACAGCAAAAACCAACACATTTCCAGCTTTACCCCAGCCAACATTTACACAGCAGTTAGTTGTACTCTTAACCAAAAACATAGTAACTACTGAGAGGTAGAAAACCAAAGTTTAAAGTTATACACATCCAAGTCTAGACACAAAATTGAACACATTGTCCTCAAAGGAAGCAAAAATCAGATTTTAGCCAAAAGGTCATAGGTCACCTTCCCTTCAGCCAGCACTTACCAATCAGCGATCTCAGCAAGTGGCTCTCTCCTCTCTGGACGCAAAACAGAATCACGACCAGCTTCAACAGGGACCTCATCGCTAGAGTCTGCTCTCCGTCTGAACCGTCGCTCAAAATGAACCAGACACGTGTGTGTTTGTATGTCTGCGAGTGTCTGCGGGTGCGAGTGATGCTTAAGATGAAGACGAGTCACAACCTCCAATATATAGCCCTTGGAGATGAAGGGGGGTGAAGGGATGAGGTGAGGAGGTGTAGGGGGGAGACAGACACTAACCCGTTACTTGCCAACAGACTATCCCACTCACCTGAGCCTGACAGGGAGCGTAGGAGGGCAGGCGGGCGCTTGACCCAGAATTTGTCCTGTTGGGATTATCTAATTGGTGTAAATCATCTCTTATTGTTGAGTTTTCCCCAGATGTTTTTCCAGAGGATGTTGGCCCCTGGCAATATGGATTCCCAGAGGTTTGGGGTTTCTTAAAAGCTGTGAGTGGACAATGATGTCACATTGATGATGCTGAGAAGTATGTGTGATAAATGAATCAGTAGATAGGTAGCTAGACAGACACGGAAGTGGAAAGGCAGCCAAGAGATAAACTTTATTAATACATAACACAAACATGATCCATGTAGGAAATGTAAAGGAAGAAGCACGGCAGGATGAGTCATAGTGGAATGTCCTAAAATAGGCCCCTGTTGCATTTTGCTTTTGAAGCTTTTTCTTATCGTAAACGTTTCGTCTTTAAAAAGCTTTAAAAGGTTAAACACCACAGAAGAAAGGGAAGTCAGGTTATAATTAGAACACAACGGGGCCTGTTTCAGCAGACATTCCACAATGGGTGACTCGTCTTTAGCTGGTCCATAAATTGAGGGATTTTATCAGCAATGTGTGGCTGACATGTAGAATATGTAGAATATGCATTATGTAACTGTTATAGGGCCCAAACAGGCAGTGAATGGAATTTGGAGTTTGCAAGAAAGTGCATATTTGGAGCCTGTTTCTGCCATCCAGGTGCAGGTCTTACACCTCAGCGTACATCAGTTAGCAACTGATGTAACTGAAAATATGAACTGAAACCGAATTCATTTGTGAGTTGATAAACATTTGAAAGTAACTGTGTATCTGTTCGCCTGTTTTTTTTTTTGCTGTCCATCAAATTCCTTTTTTTTTTGTCCCACTAAATAACTTTCACTTCTCAGAAAATGAGACGGTCCTTCTACTGTATTTCACAGTTCCACAGTTCAGTTATTTCTGTGCATTCTCAGCCTGCTAGTAAAGTAAATATATTACTGGACAGAAAGGGATAGGATGATAATAAATCTCTTATTAATCGCTTATTTCCTAAACTTTTTGACAGCGGGTAAAAGTCATAACAAAAAGAAATGATTATGATTATAAGTGAATGATACCTACTTAGATATTGGGAGAGAGATTTGCCCATTTAAGACAATACAGTTAGTTGTGTCAGTTATATCACAGAGGGACATTCATTTACTCTCCAATGCTTCCTTCCCCCAGCTGTTACCTATAGTCGGTTTGCAAGTTGTATTTAAGTCTGATTACCAGTAAAATTTAAAAGGGAGTTTCTCCAAACACTGTATGTGGCCCAGATACATAGAAAAGACACGTTCACACTACAAGCCTTAGCACTCAGCTCTGATTTAGCTTTGTTTGGCTGTTCACCTTATTTTTAAAAACATGGCCCATATCGGAGTCCAGTGTGAACAGGTCACGGTCCTGGACTGACCCACATGCGCAAAACAACAATAACACGTCATACGATATCATACACGCAGGAAGTAAACATGGAGGCCTCTGAAGACAACATGTACAGTTTATTTTATCAGTTGATGTGCAGTATCATCCCAAATACTGAAGTGTGGCTCAGAATTGTGAAGAATGTTGATCTAGAGTTATGCAAAAGTCACACGAATTCTGATGACTGTTCACAATTGCAAAAAGACCTACTGTATATCTGAGTTGACCACATATGAAAATGGCCAAAGCAGAACTTGAAAAGATCAGATTTCTATGGGAATTTTGCTGTTCATACTGTCATGAAAGTCACATATGAACAAAAATTACTGATCGAGTACATTGAGGATATTTACGTATACATAGATAACTTGTACAGGGACAATACACATTGATCATCAAAATAGTATTAGACACAACATGTAAAATCAAAAAGAGAAAAGAGAGGTTGGAACACGAAAGTAAGAAAACAAAGGATTAAAAGCTTAAAAAATATAAAACGAAATATACGTTACAATGCAGGCGATTAATGGAGTATCTCTACTGCATTTTGTTAATGCCTGACTTCTGGCTTCACTTAGTTATATTTAGACATGAGGAGTGTGTCCAATGAGATTTTAGGCTTATTTATTAAACTTAAACAGCCCCATTTCTCATGTATTATAGCTCTGTTGATATGAATTACAAAGGAATCATCCCTAAATCTTGAACTCATAATGGCCAACGAAATTTACTGCCAGGAATTTCAATAATTCTTTGGAGGATCAGGTTTTTGAGACTGCACTAAATTAGACATTAAAATGAAATATGACTGTGTATTGAGCTCTTCCTCAGTTATAGCCTGCTCCACTCAATGTGTTTAATTCCAACTTGAGCAAATTTGACCCAAAATGCCTTCTGTTTCTTCTTGCTTTATTTCAGTATTCTACTTTTGTATCTTCTGTTATACAGTTATATACAGTTGTAAGTCCTTATGTATCTGTATTTGTTCTCTTTCTATCTCAAGGGTCAGTTAATGGACAATAACAACATAGTTTTGATGCAATCACAGTGGGGATGGTTTCGTTTTAAACACACAGAACACATTACGAAATTCCAGTTCTGTTGGACGTGGACATATTTGTATTGTGAGAGAAAAGACATGCAAACACAAGGATGAAAATAAGAAAACACAAATCAGCTTCTTCATCTTCATGAAAACACAATACTAACTATTGAAGTACAATTGGGAAAGAAACAGATTTTCAAGACTCACAAAAGGGACATTATTTTTATCCTAGAGAATGAAATATCAAAGGTTGGGTGGTTTTAACAAGCTAACGAATGGGTTTTAGGACCCAAACCTGAATCTCTGGACCTCTCCTCTATAGTCTGGGGTCGCAATAAATACAGAAAAAGACCACTGAGAACTGCACCCAGGTACTCTAGCGGACCTTCTCAATAGTCTTCTTTGTAGTGAGATAATACTGGGCATGTGACTTTCTTCATTTCTGCAGATCCAGTAAAAAAAGACCTTCGTCAACCTGCACCAGTTGAAACAATAAGAGCTCTGCCTAACTCAGCTGTCCTCAAGCAAGTGCAATCATTATCACACAGAGCGTCCATTTCCTGGTAATTTGTATGGAAAACAAGAACACGAAAGGGCAAAGGGCCTCACACATTCCTTCCACCTCTCAAAGAGACAGGAGGATGAAGGCCAAGCGAGAAATGAAAAGACAGAAGGAAAGAGGAGGAGGTGGTGGGAGAAATACAGTGGAGATAGAGCAATCCCTTTGGATTATGGCCTAAAGAACCAGTCTGGAATCCTGGGTTGTCAGAAGACAGGAATGGAAAGAACGCGGCATCAATTTCTGTAAAAAATAAAAAAAGGGGTGGGGTGGGGGGCACAAAACATTTTTTTACAGTGGTGCACCCAGCCAGATAATAATGTAATTGGTTTACACATCCATTATATATTAGGTTTTTAGCCGTGCTAGCAGCATGGCTCTAGGGACGGGTATGATGGTTGGTCAGTGGACCCACCACTTTGCTCCATGCTGAAATATCTCTGCAGCTATTCAATGGGTTGCATGGAAATCTCATCCAGATACTCACACAGGTCTTCACAATGATACTAATAAAGGCTCTGTTCCATTCAGGTCAAACAAAGTCAGGTAGTCATGATAGTTAACATGGTCAATTATACCTGCTCAACATCAGCATGTGATTACTGAGCATGTTAGCCTTTAGCTCAAAGCACGGCACAGCTTCACAGAGACGCTAACTCGGCTGTAGACTGTTAAATGGGATACTGCGATACTAGAAATATACAGTATCATTTATAACATAATTCTCTAATTCTCCATTCCTCTCGACTGTTATTTTTCCAACCCATTTTCTTCCCACTGGCCCAGCTTTCTCAACAGTGACGCTGCAGCTTTTCCAAACTCTGGGCTGCTTTCGGCTCCCTATATAAATGTCACAATCGTCTGGTTTCTAGTCTACTTTTAAATCTTTCTCAAGGCATCATAGATCTTTAAGGGGAGAATCACTCCTCCCGGTGCTCTGTCTCCTCTGGTGCATTCCTGCACGTTCAGCACATATATTTAGTCTCATGAAGCAGACATACATCAAAAATATATATTTTATAATGCTTTCTGTTTGTATATCCCTTCTGTCAGAAAAAGGAAAATAAATCCTCCACTTCAGACTAAAATAAAAACGAAATATGGTGGTTCCATGCTCCCCTTTTAGCTTATGCAAGAACTATTTTTCTTAATTCTGAGGGACTTTTAACCTCCAGAACTAACTTGTTTCCTTTTTCACCTTTATTAAAAATGTATCTCATATACAGAGACCTGCTGTACCTACATACCTGTACCTCACATAATGTTTTTAAGTACATACCCTGTAAGGAGGGTTAGGGTTATTTTTTCTTTATGCTGAAGTACTTTAAGATGTTCAGGTTTACCTCAAGTCACTTTGTGTTTACATGCAGCCAGACTGCAGAGGCTCAGACATGACCGGGCTAAATGTAGCCTGAGTTCATGCCAAAACAGATATGGAGAGGTAAAAATAGAACAGGAAAAG
>NW_023339729.1:26655536-26660289 GCF_004916995.1 Morone saxatilis | reverse complement strand
ACAATGCTGCGTTAATAATTAATTTAATTCATATAATTCTTTTAATTCAAAGAGAAATATCTTGTCAAATACGATTGTTCTTTTGTATATTCAATCATCCCTTTTAAAAGAAAACTCTAAAATATTTTTTCTTAATATTTCAGAACTATAAGGAAAATTAAATCATTATCCTTCCCCTGCTGCCTTTAACTAAAAATGACTGTGCACTGTGATTGTTCATTAGATTTCCAGAGAAGTACCTGTATAAAAATTCAATGAACATGACGTGAGAGAGTTGTTGGCGTGTTGTGGAGGGCAATAGGCTTCCAGCTTCGCTCTCATCTTTTTAGTTGTACAGAGCTTTTAATCTTTCCACTTGATGCACAAGTGTCAAATATCCAGTTTATTTCTGTTTTATTGATATATACAGTCGTGAGAAGTAGGGACTTCTCTTTTTATTAAACCTTCAACATCAGATCTCAATACTAATATTTCGAGATTATGTGCCAAGGTGTATTACAATGACTAAATAAGGACAATATGTAGCACATAGAAAGGTAAAGAAAAAAATGAATACAGTAAAAAGAATGTTTCCCTCAATATTACTATTCCAAAAGTGCTCTTCACCAAAAAAAGTTTTGAAGAATGGATAACTCTTAACATAGACCTGTTGCACTCATAGAAGAATAGAGACTTCCAGGGTGGGGCCCTCTAACAGCAAAAGCCGATCACCCTGTGTCACACACCTGACCTTGGAGTCACCAGCAGGGCTCCCATCTGCAGACCTCAGTGTTCGAGGGAGTATCCACATAATGTTTTAAGTTTACATACCCTGGTAAGAGGTTAGGTTATTTTTTCTTTTATCGAAGTACTTTAAGATTGTTCAGTTTACCTCAAGTCCACTTTTGGGTTTTAAAATGCAGCCAAGACTGAGAGGCTCAGGACATGACCGGGCTTAAATGTAAAGCGGAGTTCAATGCCAAAACAGATAATGGAGAGGTAAAAATAGAACAGGAAAAGATTATATAAAATTATGATATGGAAATGTATAGAAAATGCCGTTTGCATTTTTGTTATGGAAGATGATAATAATGAGAATATTTTCTAAACTCTTACTCTTACTTGCGGTACTTCAGTGTTGAAGTGGCCCTCCTATGAGACGATAACACCAGCAGTGTCCCCAAGCCGATCTGACTTTGAGACCCCTGCCTTAAGACTTGTGTTTCTGTGTATTTTTGATTGCAGTGTTACTGTAAGCTGTCAGCGTCTCCACAGTGAACTAATCAAGACAACTCTGGGAGTTTACTCCACATGATGAATTCAGGTTTTGTCATTCCAACAGCCATGTAGTAATAATGTTTTAAAAAAAGGAAACAATTTCAGGACACTACATGTTACATTCAAAATGTATGACTACTAATTGGATGAGGTCTACTGTGCATTCCTGGGTGAGCTGGTCAGACAGTCAGTCCATATAGGGCTCGTCTGAACTGAGCGGGGCAGGAATGTAGGGAGCAGCCTTCCTGTAACGGGAACTATTCGGAGAGGATTTAGCCTCGGAATCTTAAACTTGCAAGGAACTGCTCCTGTTTACGCCGTAAATGTGTTTGTCAGAGCTGAGATACTGCGGCCGTGTGTCATCGAGGCAGAAGAATCTGCAGGTTTTCACTCCAGGCAATCTGTGCAGCAGGTTATTTCAGTGACAACACACACACAAACACACACAACTCATGTGCAGCAGGTTATTTCAGTGACAACACACACACACACACCCTCCTTTGGTTGCAGATGTGCAAATCAGTGACATCAGCTGGAGACTCCAGGGCCAGGATGACATGAACATACAGTATGTGACCACCAAAATGAAGTGCAGTATGTGTAGATCAGAACATCTCACCCTAATGTAATTGTTGAATGCGTAATTGCAACAGGAGCATTGAGGAAAAAAGAAGCAGGTTTACCCAAACTGTTGCCACAAAGTTGGAAACACAGTACTCGCCTGAAATATCAAAGCTTTTGGAACAAAGAGGGTTGTTGCAGTTACAGCATGTGGTCAGTGAAATGTAATGGCTTTAGTACAGTTAGAGATTTAGTGAAAGCATGTTGATGGTCAGTTATAGCTGCCATTTTAAAAACCCCATTGACACAAACAGATAAAGTGAAGACAAACAATCGTCATTAACGTACGTGTATGTTGGGAAGTATTCAAGAGAATTTGTAGTGTAGTAAATTACAAGATGTGTTTCACATACATCCTGCCAGTTTCCTTCCAGTTTTAAAGTGTATTTACAGTAGACTCTTATTTCCAATGAAGTATACTTCTTAACAATTACTGTTATCTTTTATCTATTATCATCTTTGATAATGACTTTCATTGTAAAGAATTAGAATTAGCTTTAATGGCCAAGTATGTGCACACATACAAGGAATCTAACTCTGGTTTTAAGCTCTCAATTTTACACACAGCTCAAAAAACAAGTAGGATAGAAATAAGAGAGCGAAAAACAACAACTAAGCTGAACCAAGATAATTCTATTTTTACCTTTTAGAAATATATTTGTATATATAGCATTGCTGAACAATCCTGCCACAACTTTTTATTAACTTTTAAATGGACATATTATAAGGTTTAGGGGTTTAAACAGCCAAAGTTTTCAAAGTGACTAGACCTAAATCCTTACATTAGGCTCCCAGACAGCATACCATCAGTCCTAACTGATTCAAAAGAGCAATAAATACTAACAGAAAATACATTCACCAAGACCGGCACAGGTTTTATTTAAACAAACAGTCTCTCTGCAGAGGGAATTTTTTGGGGGGGAAATTTTACAAAAACACTAAAAAATTCTTATTAAATGTACAACATACACAAAATACATTTTTCTTCTTAAATACGAATAGCAAAAAATATAGTAGATTTAATGGCTTCAGAATAAAAGTCCACAAATTTATTCAACTACAGAGAATAAGTGCGGATGACGACACCCAGAGGGACGGAAGACGGGATTTGGTATCAATCCAAAATGTCTTTTGGCGGTGCTGGGTGACGTCTTCATTCAGGATTCATTTTCAGGTCCCTTAGCTTCCAGCTCAAAGCAACCAAACAGTCACTGTGTCCAGAATAAAGAACCTTATAGGCTTTTACATGGGGGCTTAAATTTTGTGCAACATCAAGACATCCAACAACCAGGTTGGAAATGAAAATACATCATCAATGCTCTGATCAATAACTGCTGGTGTGATCTCCTTCACTTCACTCTACATTGTCAGAGGTGTAGTTATGGCATTAGTAAGTCCATGTGTGTCTATCGCAGGGCCGCACAGCAAGGACGTGTCCTGCAGGAGGGACACCAACTCAACAGGCCCAGGTGGACCGGTCTGATTCTGTGCAGGCCCTCTGAGGGATTCAGGCTCCCTGCGCTTTTTACACACCACTTTCTTTGTTTCGTTGTAACCCGTTAGCCTGGAAGCAAGAGATCTTTTGGGTTTCGTCTTCCTCAGCTTCTTCCTCTCCGGGCTGTGGACGACGCTGTGACGGTGGAGGCTCTGTCTCATGGCGAAGGTCTTGCCGCAGCCTGCGTGGGTGCAGCTGAAGGGCCGCAGCTCCTCGTGGAAGGAGCCGATGTGGCTCTCCAGGTTGAAAGTCGTGGTGAACGACCGGTCGCAGTCGTCCCTCGGGCACCTGAAGACCACTCGCATCTCGGAGTGGACGTGCTGATGCTGCTGCAGGAACCAGGAGTCCCTGAAGACCTTGCTGCACTGGTCGCACTTCACGGTGAGCCTATGCTGCTCCTTCCTGTGCTTCAGGTACTCCGTCCAGGTCTTCCCCGTGAAGCTGCAGCCCTCCTCCTTGCAGGGGTACCCTCTGTGCACCTTCTCGTGTCGCTTCAGCTTGCTGGGGAAGGTGAATCGCATGTGGCATCCTTCGTAAGTGCACTGGTACGGTGGCAGCTGGGTGTGCTGCTCACACACGTGGGACTTGAGCTGCTTGTTCTTCTTGAACTCCAGACCGCAGCCCTCGAACTTGCAAGCATACCTCTTCTGCTCCTGCGTGTGAATGCGGCTGATGTGCCTGGCCCGGTTGGTGTTGGTGGTGAAGGCCTCCTCGCAGCCGTCCACGGTGCACTGAAAGGGTTTCACGCCGCTGTGGCTGAGATCATGTCGGGCCAAGTGGTAGGGACTGCAGAAGGACTTACCGCAGCCGTCGCGCTCACACGTGTACGGCTTCAGTCCGGTGTGTTTGCACAAGTGGGCGTCCAGCTTCCACTGTTTGTTGTACGCCGCCGAGCAGCTGGGGAACGAGCAGATGTAGCGTTTGAGCGTCTCGGTTTTAGCCTCCATTGCTGCGGCATTGACGTTAGAACAGCTGATGCAGGTTCAACAACGTTTCCCGAAACACGCTTTCTGTTTTGACACCGGTACTTCCCACAATCCTCTGCAACATGACGCCACAACCTGGAAATGACGTCTTCTCTCCGCTACCCATCGGCCCTCTGATGTAAAGGACGTGTTGATACATACTCTTGTACAGTAGGTGGCGGTACGCACCCAAAACATGCCATTACATTACATTCATAAGAAGAAGATTGGAGAGTGTACTTGGAAAGACAAAAATGCAAAGTACATAATCTTTTAAATGATTATTTTAAAAAAATAAGAGAGAGAGTTTAGTTTGTTTAATACGGAAGTGTATTGCATTCACAAAATAATTTATTTTTTGGTTTGTTTTTTGAATATTTACTTATTTGTATTTACTTTATGTCCTATGTTTATA
>NW_023339729.1:26648813-26655436 GCF_004916995.1 Morone saxatilis | reverse complement strand
CGCGTTTTTCTGGAGGGACTGACATATGCAGAAATGCTGAGCTGACATTGGCCGGTGTAATAAAAACATTTAATGCCAGACCTTCCCAGATAAAGACAGGAAGTAATGGTAACCCATGTGTTTGTGTTTGTGTCCATTAAGGTTTGAGATGCCCTACAACATCTGGTGTGACGGCTGCAAAAATCACATTGGCATGGGTGAGCTCGAAGAACAACACAACCCGTTCAGGTTCAGTCCCATTCAGCGTCTTTGCATCTCCATGACACGTATGTTCTGCTTGTACAGGGGTCCGTTACAATGCTGAGAAAAAGAAAGTGGGGAACTACTACACCACGCCAATCTACAGGTAAACACAGGCGGACTGGGTTGATTGCTGACGTGAACTTCACACTCTAGATGTGTGGCGCAGTTCACCTCTGACGTACTGATTTTAAAACTTCATCTAAAATGGAAAAAAAATGAGATATTAACTTTTTTTTTTGCCTCCGTAACCAGGTTTAGGATGAAGTGCCATCTGTGTGTCAACTACATTGAGATGCAGACAGATCCGGCAACCTGCGACTATGTGATCGTAAGCGGGGCAAACAGGAAGGAGGAACGCTGGGACATGGCGGAGAACGAGCAGATCCTCACCACAGGTTAGATAAAGGACTTGCTCGGTTCACTGCTTTGTGTCTTGGTGGAGCAGTTCAGACAGCGACACAGAAGGTGCACAGCTCATCTCAAACGGTGGACATGTCTTTAGGCCTTTCTTTTCAGGGTTGATATTATTTTCCACAAGGAGACAGTCTGCTTCTGCCACCAGCGTTTTCTTTTGCATGCCTGTTTGTCGGTACCTGATCAACTCTTACTCTCCTCCGTCCGTCTGTACAGAGCGGACAGAGAAGGAAAAACTGGAGACGGATGCCATGTTCAAACTTGACCACGGTGGGAAAGACAAGGAGAAGCTCAAGAAGGCTCTGCCTTCTCTCTCGGAGATCCAAGACCACCAGTCCGGCTGGAAGGACGATTTCCAGCTTAACAGCACCCTCCGCAGGAAGTTCAGGGTAATGGCCGCTGGTGTTGTTTGCTGTATTAATGCTACCTAACTTGATATTTATCATCAGTTAAAAAGAAAAAGAAGGTTAACTACAATTTTGTCATGTTCCTGTCATGTCAGTACAAACACCAGTGACACAGAATGAGTCCAGAACACAAAGCAATATCCAGAATATGAGTATATGAAGCAGTAATGCCCAGATCAGGTTTCTTTGAGATTGTGTTATGTCACTGCACTGACGGCTCTGCTTTTATTGGTGGTGCAGACAGAGAAGAAAGTTCTGGCTGACCAGGAGGAAAAGGACAACACAGTGAGGATGAGGACCAACCTGTCCATCCCACTGCTGCCAGAGAAGGAGGAGGACAAGAAACTGGCAGCACTGCTCACCTACCAGGCACCCGACTGTAGGTATCAGATATTCTAAAGGAACCAAAAATATCAGGTAATCAGCCAAGTATGAATTCTAATATTAAGACTTCTCCTCTATATCCCCCCTTCTTTCCCAGCCTATGACGACAAGCAGCACAGCAAGCGGAAAGAGATCTCCTCTCGTTCGTGGTTCAACGCCACCTCAGCCCCACCCGGAAGTCCTGCAGGCAGTCTGCTCCATAAGCTGGGCCTGCAGGGGAAAGAAGCGGCAGTGGCCAAAGCCCTGGGCTCCTCGCACAGCCCCCTGATCCGCAAACGCACAGGAGGACTGGGAATCAAAACCGAGCCCTGCGCCACCATCACTCGCAGACATTCATGTGATGGAGAGAAGGTCGCACAGAGAGAAGAAGCCCCAAGTATAGCAGCAGCACAAGTGGGACAGGAGATAGCACAAACAAATGGCGGTGGCTCCAGGGAGACACATGCCAAAACTACAGAAGCAGATAAAGGACGAACTAAAGACTTTGGGAAGGAGAAGGAACCGGAAAGACCTTTAGCAACTATCACATCTCTGGTGGCAGACTACAGTGACTCAGATTCAGACCCTGGACAATGAGGCTGAAGGATGAACTAAATGGGACAGTTTCTGTTCCCAGTGAATGGAAGTCATTAGCAAATGTGTCATTTTGTGAAAGTGAAACACAAAGTGGAGATGCTTTTTTACAGCTGCAGGCATCAGCTATAACTTGTGTTGCTTTTAACTTGTTGAAAAAACAGTAGTGGTTAACGCACCTGTCTGGTTTCATTTCAGTATTCTGAACTCTAAATCAAAATGTGTGGGATAAGATTTTAATTTTAAGCTTTGTAGTCTGCAGAAAGCTCCGTCATTAATGTGTCATATGATAATATATCCTGTTAATAAGGCCTTTGTTCAAACACTGCAGACACTTTAAAATGTTATCTGATGGTATTTTGATTGATTCTCACACGTTTGATCTTACAAACTCTCAGCCACCTTGTAAAATTAAATGCAAAATACTGTATAAAAAACTGTTCAACTGTTGTCGTGTGTTACCTGAACATTACATATTGTTTCAACTGTCTACATCACATCTACATCAGACTCAAAATCAAAGAGCAAAACTGCCAACCATCTTTCAGCAACAGATAATATTATAATATTATATATTATATTATAGAGCAGATAAACTAGTTTGTCCAGCAAAACACATTACAATTTAAAAGTTATGCTCCAGTGTGCTAATTCACCCAAAGACAAAACAAACTCTTTTAACAAGAGTAGCATCTTCTGATGTTAATGATTTCTCCACACTGTGAGTGGTCAAGTAAATTTGGCACATCAAGAGAGAGTGAATACTTTTTATCTTTTTCTAACAGTGCTGTTATTTGGGGAGTTTTTTGTGTTAAAGGGCCCTGCACATCCACACGGGTATTTTCAGTTATTGTTGCTGAGTAGAAATTGGAAAGTTCAAGGCTCAGATGCCATGATGCCACCAGTCTCTACGTTCTTAGAAAAATGGTGAATAATTAAGTTGTCCTATAAGTTACACAAATGTCAATCAAGCGCTGTCTGTACAGACCCACACAGTCCCGAGAGTCATGTGAAACAAGTGACCGGATCTGTGTGGTTGTGATCTGGGTGTTTAGGAGCTTCAAATATTCACAGCATGTCAAATATCTGTTGCTGGAGAATTTATAGAAGTGCAGAAATGCACTGTGGGTAATTTTGTAACAAACATAAAGAATCATTTTAGCTCATAGCTAATAAAGCGTTGGTACTGCCCTCTAGTGGGCATCGTTCTGGTCACAGAAATCTTCATCCTTAAATATGCAGTATGCCAAGCTGCATGGAACGATTTAAGTGCATCAGAAATGAAAGCTTTCCACATTTTGAAGCTCGGGCTCCATCAAGGACCCCCGGTTGTTTGGCAGCAGACGGAGAGCTTGCCGACCCACAATCCCGCTGTGTGTTTTTGTGTCTGGTTGTTGTTATTGATCAGAAACCGTGGCTCCTCCTCTTCCTGTTGAGTGTAGGTTGTCTGATGAGGTAGGAGGGGGGCTTTGGGCTCATATAGTAGTTGACTCTCTCTCTCCTGACCACAGTCCACTGAAGGTCCCAGTCAGTCAACATGGGTCAGTGGACGCTGCACAGCATTTTATTTCTTGTGCTTGTTTGCCACTCCAATGGACAGTTTGACAATATAAGAAGGTAATTTTCTGTTTTCTGCTGACTGTTGGGACCGTTTCTATCTTTGAGGTTGTGTTTACTAATCAAATTGTGTTCTTTACAGACCCCCCTGGCGAGACAGGTATGTATGTGTGTGTGTGCACTGAGGTCATCAGTTGCAACCTAGTTTCTGATAGTTTAAGTTGTTATTTTCTAAATCTTCTCCCCAGATTTACACCAATAGACAGATACTGGGACCTCCATGAGTAAGTAACCAAAGCTGAACTTTATATAAAATGAGATTAACTTTGATTAATTCACCTCTGCTAATTATTAGAGCTTAGTGGTAGCTGACCATCTTTGAGATATCTGATGTTTCCCACTCTTGTCATGGTGGCACATCATTTAAGAAAGATAATGACACTTTCTCCTGTGAAACTCAGAATAATGATTTATTTTTATTGTTAGCCTCTTTAGTTGTAACATATATGATGGGATACACTGTGTTTTCCATGAACAGATTACTACATAAATTCCCTTTTTTCCCTTCCATTAGAGGGTATTTATCCCCACACAAATGTCATTTATTTCCCCCTCTCCTCATGTTAATTTTCATATGTTAATATACTGAAGCTGAATACCCTGTGACTTCTAATGCCATGTTTATTTTATCCCTGCCTTAGTTGGCAGTGCTCTGTCGTGACTGAAATTAATACTCGCCCTGTTTATTTGCAGAATACCAGAGCGGAAGACAGTTAGTACTGCACCAAGGTACATTTGAATGCCCGATCCTACAACCATTGATACAATAATCTAACTGCTACTAGTTAAAGGATTGGTTAAGTTTTACTCCATATATTGTCTTACCTCTATTGTCTACCTCTTTTATTCTTATACATACATCAAACTTTTACAAAAAAGAAATTACAGCTACCTGTTTGATCCTGCCTATAAACTGATTAGGATACTGTAGGAGCTCTGAAATAAAGATTGACTTTATATCCACCTACCTGGGGAATGAATACTTTCCTTTTTGTGGTGTTTTCCTGCAGGTTCACCTTGCTGGCTCCAGACCTTCTGAGGACAGACAGCCAGGAGAACATCTACCTACAGGCAGATGGTGTGTCCAACCCCATCACCGTTTCCATCTCTATCCAGGACTTTGGAAAGACCACGACGCTCCTCGAAGACTCTGTCACACTCAATCTGGAAAATGGATTCTATGTTCTCAAGACTATACAGGTGACTCACCAAAAAAATACTTATTTATAACATGATATTGACTTAATAGGATCATAGGAGCATTATTTAAAAGAGAAACAGTGAGAGGAGAGTCATCCTCATTATGATGCTTTTCCTGATTCTAAACAACGTCCTGTATCCGATCAGCTCCCCTCTGATCGTCTGAACCGCGAAGAGAAGACGAACAAGTTTGTTTATCTGAAGGTGACCTTTGGGGGCTTCCACTCTGAGGAGAGGATACTGATGGTGTCCTTTCACTCTGGATACATCTTCATCCAGACAGACAAGCCCATCTATAACCCTGGAGATACTGGTGAGCACTGAGTAGGCTGATGAAAACTTAAGTTAATGGTACATGAATGACACAAAACAACCACCAAGCATAAGATAAAGATATGAAAGACCACAAGTAGGATTTAAACTGCTGGTCCACCTTGGTTGATGAGGTTTGTATAGGACTGTACTATTGTTAGACTGATGTACAAATCATGAAAATTAAAGTTTGAATAATTTTCTCACTCTCTCTCCGTCTCCAGTTCGGTTCAGAGCCTTTGCGTCCTCTACATCCTTTAAGTCCTTTGACAGCTCTGTCACAATAGATATCCAGGTAAGGAGGATCAATTGGAAGAAATGGAATACGATATTCATAATTATGTTTTCATTAGTGTATAATCACTTGAAAATAAGAACTGTTTTTGTTACATTAGAATGAAGTTGTTTTTATCTACCGAGGCTGTGAGCCACCATGTTCTTGTAGTAGCATACAATCCAAACACTGGCACTAGATAGGGTTGTAGTTTGCTTGGAAGAGGATCATCTGCAACTACACTGCTCGATGCCACTAAATCCTACACACTAGTCCTCTAACTGATTAGTCGATTGACAGAAAATCAATCAGACATTATTTTGATAATCAAGTAATTTAGGCTAGCAAAAACAGTCTCTGAGAATTTGCTCTTCTTATTTATATCACTTCTAAATTAAATTTTTTGGGGTTTTAGATTGTTGGTCGTTGGTAATTGAAACAGGAGCACATAACGCTGCTCACAAGGTAAAAACGATGTGCATAATGCCAAAAGTGAAGATTTTTTCGATCGTCTTCAGGTGCAGTGTCATACGTTTGCAGACACAATGAGTCGTGGGTTTTGATAATATTTCTGTGATATCAGGTTAAATTGTAGGTTATATGTATATGTATATATACCTTTTTTGTTTGTGTGTGTGTTTCAGAATCCAGACGGTGTGGTGGTTAAACAGATCTCCAGGACCAGTGCTCTTGATGGCATCTATGGGGACACTTTAGCTCTCTCCGAATTTGTCAAGTAAGATCGGCAAGCCTTGTCAAGAGACTGCCAGGAGATGGTGTTTATTACTTATCCAGGGACGTTAGCTGAGCACACTACACCCGTGTTTTCTACATTGTTTTTCACGGTTTGAGGTCCGACTGATGCTCGTTTACTTACGCCATCTTGTTGTGCCCTCTTTCTCTGGTTTTCCAACTGGAACCAACCCCTAATAATTGCACAACAGTAGTGGATTAAAACAAGAATTTTCTTTTCCCGATTTTCTCGAAATTCAGTTCAAATTTGGGATACATTCTTGGGATGGCATTGTTGGTCGGCTTCAGCTAATCCACAAGTTTGGTCCAGACGGAAATGTCTCAACTGTTTGATGAACTCCTTTGCAATTCATACTGATCAAAGAAGATTCAAGTGTCATCTGAGGGGTGGGGTAAAATCTTGGCTGACTTGGTGGTCCCCTGTAACACCACTAGCAGGTAAAGTT
>NW_023339729.1:26646755-26648779 GCF_004916995.1 Morone saxatilis | reverse complement strand
TAGCAGGTTAAAGTTTTCACTTATACAATGAAATATTTTTACATCTACGAGATAAATTGGCACAAAATCTAAGACAGACACTCATGATTCCCAGACGATTGATCCACTTTACTTTGGTGGTCCCCTGACTTTTCTGCACCATCGTGATACACATTTATGATTTTGAGTGAAATGTCCCAACATCCTATTGGATAGATTGCCAATTAAATATATATTATATCTATAATCTATATCTAATATACGCCCTTTTAACACTATTTTATTACTCAACAGACCTAGTATACTTGGGTTATGGTTTTTAAATTTAACCAATTAAAAGTTTAAAGTTTTAATGTGCACCTATGAAGCATCACTCACCTTATGGTTTATGAGCGCAACATTATCTCTCCGACCTCTCGGCTGTTCTTCCTTTTTTTCTCATTTTGTTGTGACTATGGACCAGGAAAACACATCACTAAACGGACCGCTCTGGAGGGAGCCAGGGCATTTATCTAGGTGGAACCAAGACCCCGCTTGCAATGGCATGAGAAATTCTGCAGACCCATTCTAGTGCAAATTTATTGAGCATTGGATAAATTAATATACTAAAAACCCCGAAAATGTGCTTACCCACTTCAGGTGCTTGTTATGAATAAAATGAGTGTCTTCTGATGATGGTGTGTGGCTCGTATCGGAGCGCGGACGCTGAGAGGAGAGCGGACATGCGAACCAGAGCTGACTGCAAAGTTTGACCACAGTCGCGGAAGCATGCAACACATTTCCACTCTCCAAACGTAAACTGATCGGAGAAGAGTGAGGACAGAATATTCTATGGATTTATCAACACGAACAATCAAATTAAACTTGCTTATTTTTGCTAACTAATAGACAATCACGTTGCAATTTTCCGTCACTCAAACTAACATATTACCAAAACACATCACACTATTTTTCTACAAACATATCTCATAGAATAACAAATTGCGCATTAGCACATCTGTGCTACCAGGGATTTTATGGTGCTCATTGTTGTCTAGTGACATCTCACTGCTTTCACATAGCATTCTAACAATGGCATAATAACATTCCACCAAAGATTATTAAACAGGCACATTTAGAGATCGCAGACCTCAGTGCAAACTAGCCTATTCTTCCGAGAACACTATAGTATTTAGAGAGAACTGGGTCGGTCATGTTAGATCATCACACCGACACACTGTCGCCTATACTTCCACATGCAACAAATATCATAATCTATAAATCGAGAACTTACTGATACACCATATGCACATTGGTATTGGCAATTACAACATGAACATTTATTACACACTAACAAGATACATCACACTCAATCTAGTACCCACTCACTAGAAGTGAAAACCATATTAAGCCCACACTACATCAATATGCCACATACCTGGGGCACAATTAAGCGTCTTTACTTTAATGTTGATACTATTAACCACAATGATACCTGGGACCGAGCACCTATATCCTGTATTCAAGTTAATATGACATAAAACACCATAATTACCTAATCCTGTCTGACCTTAACTCTAAAAACCCATGGTCCTAACCCTACTCACCACTTACGCATACAACCAGGTCGTCGATTCCCATGAGTTAGTTTCCTGTTCGATAATGGACTCTCTCCTCGCATACGCTGTCGTGTACATTGTGTTCCTGAACAGGGTCGAGAATGTTGGCACGTTAATGTAAAAGCGCTTTGAGTGGTCGGAAGCACCTTAGACAAGGCGCTTATTTTATCAGACACGAGACTAGTACCTACCAGGTCCAATTCTACCCATTTCAAACAATTCCTAGCTACATTAGAGAAACACGCAATGCAGTAATCGCGTGCATCTTCTAATTAAACCTTACAATGCTCTGCTCAGTTACTTGTTGTTCTCACTTATGATCACTGATTTGGGAGACGACCAGTTCCAGGGGACACAGCACCGCAATTTTAACGTATGGGTACTCACTCACTTGGAGTGAAAAATCTCTTCCACAATAGCAAGAGTGGCCACTAAAGGACACTGATT
>NW_023339729.1:26636593-26646730 GCF_004916995.1 Morone saxatilis | reverse complement strand
ACCAACCCCTAATAATTGCACAACAGTAGTGGATTAAAACAAGAATTTTCTTTTCCCGATTTTCTCGAAATTCAGTTCAAAATTTGGGATACATTCTTGGGATGGCATTGTTGGTCGGCTTCAGCTAATCCACAAGTTTGGTCCAGACGGAAATGTCTCAACTGTTTTGATGAACCTTCTTTGCAATTTCATACTGATCAAGAGATTCAAGTGTCATCTGAGGGTAAATCTTGCTGACTTTTGGTGGTCCTGTAGTACACCACTAGCAGGTTAAAGTTTTCACTTATACATGAAAATATTTTACATCTACGAGATAAATTGGCACAAAATCTAAGACAGACACTCATGATTCCCAGACGATTGATCCACTTTACTTTGGGGTCCCCTGACTTTTCCTTTAGTGCCACCATGTGATACACATTTATGATTTTGAGTGAAATGTCCCAACATCTATTGGATGTAGACTTGCATTAAATATATATCTATATCTATATCTATATATATATATATATATATATATATATATATATATATATTTACTGTGGACCAAGACCCCGCTTGCATGGCTATAGACTCTGAGCCTTGTCAAATTATACATGTAACACCTAAAACCCCGAAAATGTTTCCCTCTGCTTTATGTACTATCTCTGATATGTTTGTCTACGGCAGTGAAGGAACATGGACGGTGACTGCAAAGTTTGACCACTGGGAGCAGAACACATTCACCTCCAAGTTCGAGGTGAAGAAATATGGTAGGTCAAATTAAACTTGCTTATTTTTTGCTAATAAAATCAGTTGCAATTTTCCGTCACTAATAATTACATCACATTTTTTAAACATTTTGGAAAAGACATTGGAGCCCACTATATTTTAATGGTGTGTTGTGTTTCAGTGCTTCCTGCATTCAATGTTACCTTGACGCCCAGGAAGTCCTTTCTCAACCTTGATGACAGCGAACTGGTTTTAGAGATCTCGGCCAGGTCGGTTATGCCACTGCAATTTATTATACGTCCTTTGCCCATATTCATTCAATATCCTCCTAAAGTGAACTTTAACCCACACTACTATTGATTGAACTCTTTTTTTCTGTTGACTATTAACTTGCTACCCCGCACCAATCCTGTATTCAGTTTAACCTAAACCTAATTACCTAATCCTGACCTTAACTCTAAAACCATGTCCTAACCCTAAACTAGATCCAGGTGAATGAGTTAGTTTCTGTTCGATGACTTTGCCATCGCTGTGTGAATGTGTGTGAAAGGGTGAATGTGGCACGTAATGTAAAAGCGCTTTGAGTGGTCGGAAGACTAGAAAGGCGCTATACAAGTACAGTCCATTTACCATTTACCATTCCTAGTACATTAGAGAAACACGAATGAAATCGGCTCATTTTTAACTTACCGTTGTAGTAATTGTGTTTCAGTTACCTGTATGGGGAGCCAGTCCAGGGGACGGCCTATGTGGTGTTTGGAGTGAAAATCAATCAAGAGAGGATAAGGTTGCCTTCAGTGAAGCAGGTGTCACATGTAAGTCACTGCTCCATCCCCAAATTCAGCGCTGATTTACACTGTCACATATGTTTTCTGTTTGGTTCAGTGCAGATCGGCACTTTGACCTTGTTTGCTGGAAATTGTTTCCTGTCGCTTTTATATGGATAGTAGATGAGAACCATGAGACTCAACCATGCAATCCATGTGCAACTGTGTGACCTGAAATAGGCTAAAAGCTGCATAGAACTACTGTTTAGCTCAATTTCAAATTAAAACAATTACAGGTGAATTGTTATTTTTGAAATTTAAAAAAGTCTACTTAATTTCTTTTTATAGAGCTTTCAACCACACATCACAGCCTTCCTCAGTGGATAAGGTGTTTTTATTATATAATATTATATAATATATCAGTATCAGCTGGTTCACTGAGCAAACTGGAGTTTTAGCTTGTAAATGGAACATAAGCTAACATTGTTTTGTCAAAATTGGAAATATTAGTTGCTAATTATTTAAGGTTCATAACAGTGAACATAACAGCAAAATAGCCTTTATTTCTGACAAATGTTTTGTAAAGCACTCTCTGTGTTCCTGCAGCTGGATGGAGGAGTCGTTAGACTGAGCATGGAGGAGCTCAAGAGAGCTTACCCAGACATCAGATCTTTGGTGGGCCACTCTGTGTATGTCAAGGCCTCCGTGCTCACCAAATCAGGTAAGAAACAAATGACAAATTATTTTATTATAAAAGAAGAGACACATCTTTTCAAAGTAATTAATTCAACAAAAAAATAACTGAAATATAAGCATAACAAAAGATCACAAAGTGTGGGATGTGAATGTCAGTAGGGTCGGTAATGTAAAGTGTGCACAAGGGTAATGTGGGATGTTGTGTTTGCTTTGTTCCTTGTACCACAACCTAGAAAGACCAAACTCCTCAAAATGTTGTAATCAGACCACAGTTTGTTTTTTACCCTGTACAGCGCAGATCAATGGTATCAATATGACCTTTATCCCTCTAGACAAACTCAAGTCATCAAAAAATGTATGACTCTTCGCTATGTCTCCACTTTTGGGAAATGTGGGACACTGCACAAAACTGCAATGAGTTTGAAACTGTGAGGAGTGATTTTAGAAAGCAGCAGTCCTGTTCATTTTCTGCAATATATAACAACACCAGCCATTGGATTAAAACTATTAGTTTTTACCCTTTAAGATAATCTGTTTCCCTTCAGGTACTGTAAAGAAAAAAAAAATTGTTTATAGAGTGACATAGTATAATCAGTGAAAAATTTCATGAAATTATTCAGCTTTGTTGTTATTGGAAGTGATTTACTGCTGATTAACCCAGATTTACTCCTCTGCAGGTAGTGATTTGGTTGAAGCAGAGAAGACTGGAATTCAAATTGTGGAGTCTCCCTATGTTGTATCCTTCAAAGACATACCAAAGTACTTCAAACCAGGCCTGCCCCTCGACTTTACAGTAAGGACCACCCTCTGTCTTCTCAATCTATCTACTAAACCTAGATATTTTCTCTGTTTTCTTTTTTTTGTCCAGTAAAATGAATACCACAACCTGGATCTTTTTTTTTTTAAGTATATTTTTTGGGGCTTTTAGTGCCTTTATTATAGTGACAGCTGAAGATAAAGAGAGCCCGCCAAAACCTCGATCTTCTGTGTCTTAGAGTGTCCTTCAGCTCGCTGTGACTGAAAAACTGTTAAATCTATAAAATCACAGAAAAATTTTCCCCAACCTGTCCAGATCCAGGTGAGTCACCATGATGGTTCCCCGGCCCATAATGTACTGGTGAAGGTGAATCTGCTGGACAGTCCAACGGTCGTCTCCTCCGGCACCGCCAGAGTTACCATCAACATGCCCAGAGATCAACTCTCTCTACAAACTATCACTGTTAGTATGACTACATATTCTTTTTAGACAGCTTTTACCCACCAGCTTTAAAACCAACAAATGTTGTGATAAGTTAACTTTTTACTAATGTATGGCACCTTATCTGTTGAAAAGAGTGCACTGCTTTATACAGTATACTTTATTTGCCTAAATTCTAAAATAAAAGGTACAAAGTTGTAAAAGCCGGAAATATAAGCGTCTTCAGAATACATTACAATGTCAATAGTAATTGGTAAATATGGACATCCTTGTCATAGACCCTTTAAATATATAATTTTATATATGATTTTGTGATTTAAGGCATTAAAAAAAATCTTTCGTACTTTGAGATGTATATTATTCTGGATTTCTGTGTGTTTGTATTTTTGCTGTCTGGGCTTTATGTCTTTATGTTATCCACGAGGCTGTTGGACAACAGGACATTTATAATTGGATTGTAAAGACAAAACTGCCACAAACGTTGATTTGTTTCCCAGGCTGAGACCACACAGGCTAACCTGAGACCGGAGCAGCAGGCCAAACAACAGATCACTGTTCAGCCATACGTCACCTTTAACCAGCGCCAGCGGAACTACCTCTACATATCTACAGGAACCAACAGGGTGTCTGTAGGAGACGGACTGTCCCTGAAGCTGACCACCGCTGCTGCAGACCAGACACACAGAGACCTAATTAAACAGATCACCTACCTGGTGAGACAATAACACATCGTCACATTTCCCATACACTTGGAAGTAGAACAAGAAGCAAGTGACACAACAAAGACATTAACTTGACTTTTACCCCCAAACTCTCTCAGGTTGTAAATAAAGGAAAAATTGTTGTTGCTAAGTGTGAGAATGTGAACAGTCAGCTGGTCACCCACATTGGACTGACGGTCACCCCGGAGATGATGCCGTCGTTCCGCTTTGTGGCCTTCTACACTATTCCCTGGGAGGGGCGCGAGGAGGTGGTGCCAGATTCCATATGGGTGGATGTGGAAGATTCCTGTGTTGGAGGGGTGAGATCAACTCATTCTCAGAGGTCACTAGAGTAGCTTACAGAGCTGGTTCCATAACTGAAAGGTTTCAGCAAGTCTCTGTGTGTGTCTGTCAATGTGAAAAAAGTGCCTTAAAATTATTTTTCTATAGTTTTAACAAATCCCATGAAAGAGTTCTAGAGTGACCAAGAACACATACACACACCCTTCTGCTGGCCCAAATACTCAATAGAGCACCAAATATGCGTTAATCCACATCTGAAAATAGTCCCCAACAAATACACTATTGTGTTTTTATCTTGTTTGAGTAATGTTTGGTAAAAACTAGTGTCCAGAAGTTTTGGAAAATTACTAAGCCTTTTTAAAATACAAAACTATATAATTGTGACCTGTTTTAAAGACATATTATTTCAGTAGGAATCGATGGGTTTGGTCTGGGTGCCACAGACAGGGTTGGGATGTCAGAAAATATTGTAATACTATTTGTATTGACAATAAGAAAAATATAGAATAATGATTGCCCTGTTCTTAAATTCTGATTTACTCCTGTGATCCAATTTTTTTCATTTGTTGTTTGCATCATAGTGTTGAATGTGGCCGAGACTATTTGTTCTGTTCTTCAGGCTTTTGTTCATCTTTGTGTCGATGTACTAATTCTCTTACAGCTGACAGTCGGCCCGGTGGACAGCATACATCGTGACTACACCCCTGGGAGGAGCTTTCATTTTAAGGTCAGAGGTGATCCTGGGGCAAAGGTCAGCCTGGTGGCTGTGGACAACGCTGTGTATCTGCTCAACAGGGACAGACTTACACAGAGGAAGGTGTGTGTGTTTATGATTGTATTTGACGATGAGATTGTGTTGATATTCTCTCATTTCTTTTTCACCAATTAAGACAGATAGTTATAGTAACAGATAGTTAAAGATATGACAGGAGCGCAAATTTTTCATTTTGCTCCCACATGTTTTTATACGCAAAAATAATCATAGTTGCTTAATTTGTTTGTTGTTTGTCTATCATTTGCAAATATATATGATAATTGTTCGTTTTTAACTGACATAATGGTATACAAGCCAACAGGATATGCTGCTAACAAGCATCATCAGTGTTTTTGTTTTGTGCTATACTGAGAGGCGCCTGGATAGGTCTTTGCTGCAGTGGCCATGGGTTGAACTCCAACCTGTGGCCCTTTGCTCCTATCTCTCCCCCCACCCCTTTCCTATCACTCTTAAGCTGTAAATATTGATTAAAGGCAATAAAAGACCCCTCAAAAAATTAATAATAATATATGTGCTATACTGAAACTTTAAAACGGCTGCAAAAACCTCATGTCACCTTGTCCTCAATGGGACCTTTTCCACAGATCTGGGACGTTGTGGAGCATGGAGACATTGGCTGCACTCGAGGGGGTGGCAGAGATGCCACAGCAGTGTTCTCAGATGCAGGATTGCTCTACGCCTCCAGTGCTGGGTTTAGAACCCAAACCAGACAAGGTACCTGCAAGGGGCATGGAGCAGCTGCCTTGCTTAGCCTTTGTGTTGCGTTTTTGTCTTTCTCATCTCTTGTTGACTGATACTGTTATTCGTTTTTCTTTTTTCTTTTTTTTAATTTACCACATTGTAGATTAAAACTGAAGACATGAAAACTATGAAATAACACATTTGTCTGGTAAACAAAAAAGCTGTATAAAGAAAAAGCAAAACATGTTTTATATTTTAGATTCTTGAAAGTTGCATTCTATTAACCAGCTTCTTGAAGTAGTCACTTTGAATGGTTCTCAACAGTCTTGAAGAAGTTTCCATATATGCTGAGCACTTACTGGCTTCCTTTCCTTCATTCTGTGGTTGAACTCATCCCAATTTTGAATAAATCCCCAACAGTGTCACCAGCAAAGCACCCCCACACCATCACACCTCCTCCTCCATGCTTCACGGTGGGAACCATCTCAGCGTCTCACAAAGACACACCTGTTGGTACAAAGATCTCAAATTTGGACTCATCAGACCAAAGCACAGATTTCCACTGGTCTAATGTCCATTCCTTGTGTTTCTTGGCCCAAACAAATCTCTTCTGCTTGTTGGCCCCCCTCAGTAATGGTGTCTTTGCAGTAATGTGACCATGAAGGCATGATTCACACAGTCTCGTCTGTGCAGTTGATGTTGAAATGTGTCTTCTACTTGAAGTGAAACATTATGTGGGCTCTGCTCTGAGGTGCCAGTGGGGCAATTTCTGAGGCTGGTAACTGTAATGAACTCATCATCAAGATCAGCAGATTTTGGGCTTCCTTTACTTGGGCGGTCCTCATGAGAGACAGTTTCATCATAGTTTTTGATGCTGAAGGCTCCCGACATTGTTGGGATGTCTTGGCTGATACACCTCTTCAGTATCATGGGAGTCTGATCATCCAGTTCATGTGGTTTGGTGGACTTGGAGAAGGCTTACAACCGTGTCCCCCGGGGAATCCTGTGAGGGTACTGAGGGGATACTGAGGGAGTATGGAGTAGCAGGGCTGTTCATAGGCAGAATCTCAAGGCACAGTCGGGCTGAGATAAAAGTGGAATTTCGTCTCTGCTTTTTGCAGATGACATGGTTCTATTGGCTTAATCAGACTGTGACCTCCAGAACGCACTATGGTGGTTTGCAGCTGAGTCTGAAGCAGCCTGGATGAGAGTCAGCACCTCGAAGTCTGAGGTTTAAGTGACATTTAAGCGAGTGATGGTAAAATGAAGTGGGCAGGCGGATTTGTGCAACGTTCACCAGTGATGCAGGCTTTGTCCTGGACTGTTGTGGTGAAGAGGGAGCTGAGCCGTAAAGCAAAGCTCTCGATTTACCAGCCGATCAATGTTCTAGCCATCATCTATGGCGATGAGCTCGTGAGTGACCAAAAGAAGGAGATTCCAAATACAAACAGCTGAAATGAGGCTGGGCTCAGCCTTAGAGATGCTTTGAAGAGCTCAGACATTTGGAGGGAACTTGGAGTAGAGCCACGGCTCCTTTGCGTCGATTCCTCCTGGAGGCCTTTCCCATGCATGTCTAACTGCAAGGAGACGTCGGGATCCTGAACTCGCTGGAGGGATTATATATCTCACCTGCTCTGGGAAAACTTTGGAATCCCCCAGAAGGAGCTGGACAGTGTTACTTGAGAGTGTGGCGTCTGTAGTGCCTGGCTTGCCTGGCTTGCCACTGCAGCACGACCCCAGATGAGCAGATGATGAATGAATGGATAAATAGATAAAACCCCCAAAAACTGCTATTAGTACTACTTCCTTTACCAAAAATGACAATAATCCTAATAACTACAAGTGGTTGACTAATGCAAAATTGCATATTTGTAAAAAGATTGTACATAAGAGAAACACACTATCTTCATCTCTCCTTAGCCCTGCAGTGTCCAGGCAGTGCCAGAAGGAGGCGCTCTGCTGAACTGTTGAAGCGTAGAGCCCAACTGGGTGAGTATCAATGAGGGTTTTCTGTAGCTGGGAACAGGTGGAAGGGAGCACATCTGATTGTTGATTATCTCCACTAACAGAAAAATATCTGGCTTTTTTAGCTGCTAAATTCCATCTCTCTTCACCAGCTAGTCACTAACTTTGTCTGGTGTTTGATGCTGGGTAGGTACTGTAGCGATCAGTCACAACAAATAGAGCTTGTTTTACAGAAAACAGCTGCCTTTTTTAAACTTTATTAACAAAGTAATATTGTAATACAACAGTTTTTACATTTATACAGTTTAGTCAAAGGTGTTACCAAAACAAAACCCTTACAGCTTAATTATTATTAGTAACAATAATTATTGTCATTACTGCATTGTAAATCGACATTTAAATGACTCAGTGTAGGTCGAAGACACAGCAAACGTGAAAATCGAAATGTGCAATTGTTTTATGTATTAAAGGACCAGTGTGTAAGATTTAGTGCCATCTAGTGGTGAAATAGTAGATTGCAATAAACTGAACACCCCTCATGTCTGTATTGGACGACCTCAGAATGAGAACGTGCAGTAAAGTGTGTAGGAGTATCTGCGTAACAAAAACAACAATTCCTTTATACAGGTGATACGATACACTAATGATAACATACCTATATAATATTCAATTTCTGCCAATAGATCCTCCTAAATGTTACACAGTACCTTTAAAAATGTAAAAATATGCAATTAAAACATTTGATTATAGACTAAGGTAACCAGCATTTTCCAGGAGACGCTGAAAGACAATCCCTGTCATTGAAATCTAAGAAGTTTTTCATCCAGACGAACAGTGACTGAACGCATCTGGAACTGCTGTGGCTCTCTGGCTCAATGTCTTTCACTCATTACTAGTACTGCTGACTCTGCTGGTTCCCTCTCTTATCCCTTCTGTCTCCAGAGAGTCATTACAAGGAGAAGCTCCAGCATCGCTGCTGTAAGGACGGCCTCAGGGAGATCCCCATGCCGTACTCCTGTACTAGACGCTCCTTCTACATCACAGAGGGCTGGGAGTGTATGCGCGCCTTCCGCTATTGCTGCTCCACTTACAGGGATCAAGTGTTTGACACAGAGATTCCCACCACCCCACCACCCATGACCACACCGCCCCCAACCACCACACCTCACCCAATCACCGTCTTCCGTTTTGCGATAGAAGAGAAAGCACATGGGCGACACATTCCACTCTCCCCGCATACATTTGGTAGTTATTTTTTACTCAACCTCATCTTTCCATCGTTTTTGATTTTTAGTTAGCAGGATATCTTGGACACATTGCTTTGAAATTTTGGTTTATGATGTTTACCCTGTTTGTAATTTGTTAGATTTAATGTGTTAGCATGCTAACATTAATCTGATGATCGTGTTAGAAGTCAGATCATTACATCATGAGGGGGACATGAATGTTTGAACCAAATTCCATGGCAATCCATCAAGTAGTTGTAGTTGGAAGTCAGCCTGCTGGTGACTTTAGGAAAAAGTGATGAAGTGACCGACTGATACCAACCGAACAGACCATCCCTAGAGCCATGCTACTAGCATGGATACAAATCTGAATAATTCCATCCACGTAGCTCATTAAAGGTACTTTACAGAGTATTTGACCTCCAATAAGCACTATGGAGTTGTGTTTTTATGTGTGGGTCCTGGTTTGTGTACGTGTGGGTGAGGCAATTTGCATTACTAGCAATGGATTCACACTTTTACCCTGATTTACGCCCCGGGAAACACCAGCAAAAGCAGGGAAAAGGAAGACTGCAAGCTAGTAAACATGGATGTCAAATACTTCAATAAAATGGCTTTGCAAATGTTTCACAATGAAACACATTTTTAGACCTCATGAATAAACACAATATGTTTTGTTTAGAAACACTAATGTAAACATATATGTTGTTTGTTTACAAGAAACTCCAGGGGCACAACAGCTTCTAGGTTGATATATTAGAGTTATTTTATAAGACTAATTATATGTAAATGTGTTTACGTAGATTGGACTAGTAGAAGTGTGAACCACGAGCATGGACAACCTGTACTATATGGACTACCTGGACGGGTTGAACAACGACCTCAGATGACCTATACAGATGCAAACAGGGCAAGAGAAGAAGAAGGAGATCTGCTGTTTCAAAGGGCAGTGGAGGAGGAAGAAGAGGGGGAAGAGTGGGAAGAGTACCTGGATGAGACTCAAGTGTATCTGCGATCCAAGTTCTATGAGTCTTGGCTGTGGATGGATGTTAACCTGCCCAGCCAGGCAGACAGAGATGGGTGAGTGAAAGATTATAGTATATATGGGTGAACC
>NW_023339729.1:26635763-26636487 GCF_004916995.1 Morone saxatilis | reverse complement strand
ACAGCAATTATAGTGTAAACTGAGTTTGAGTGTCTATTTGAAAATCTTGTCTGCCCAGTATCTGGATATTTAAACAAACAGTCTACAGTAGCATGCCCCTGTGTCTGTTGACATAAAGTTGAAAATGCTGGAACGGACCAGCAACTGGTCCCTAAAAGTCTTATCCAAATCCAGCTAGTGATATTTGACATACGAAGGTTAAAAAACTGGAGCAGGGATGATCCAAAGTATCTCACTCTGTTTCATCATAATGCGAGACAAAACAGATAGCACTGTGAATCCCTCGTGTTGCATCATGTTTATTTAGTGATAACCACTAAATAAACAGCTCAGAGTGTCCTTTACAACAGCATGTGTGCACATGTACATGCAATTGTATTCTATACTAATGAAGATACCTGTATGTGTTGCTTATCCTGTGCATTGTGTGTTTGCAATGTGAAATGCATCAGTCAACCCCAATCACCACTTTAAATCACAGGTCTTATCTTCACTTTAATACAGTAAAATAACATTTGTACAGCTATACCATACCATTTTTGTTACATCTACTATAAAGAGGCTGCTGTTTTGGACCTCCTTGCTGGTGTTAACAGAGACATGAATCTGATCCACAGGTTGGCGTCTAAGAACCTTGACAAACCCCTACCTGACAGTATCACAGAGTGGGGAGTTCTGGCCATCAGCGCATCACCTCATACAGGTAGGAGGAGGAGGGTGACAT
>NW_023339729.1:26633249-26635715 GCF_004916995.1 Morone saxatilis | reverse complement strand
ATCATTAGGAATATATGCATGTTTATCAATTCCATATTCTTTTTCTTAAGGAAATCAATTGTGTAGTGAAACCACTAAATTAAAACATTGCATTAAAACAAGCAGGTAAATACAATCAGGTGGCACAGAAATGTTGGCTAAATCAACCAATGAATGAGAGATTGAAACAGATCACACCAGGTCAGTTTAGTTTTACTGAAGTGCACCCATACAGGTCAATAATATCGAGAGTAGGGCTGAACAATTAATTACAAAATACCGAAATTGCAATATGGCAAAATGCAATATGTAAATTACAGAAGCTGCAATTTTTTGATAAAGGTAAAATGTGTAATAAACTGTCATTATAATGAAGTACTGTAGTTCTGCAGAGATAGCCTGGCCTACAAACCTTATTCCCCAGATGTAAGAAAACATGTTTGTTTGGTACAGACCCTGAAATATTTCACATCATGATCTTCAAATTGAATGTATGATGCAAAAATGATCATTCCCACAATAATTGTGAATTATATTGCAATCGCAATATCTGTCAAAATAATTGCAATATGATGTTTTACCACATAGTGCAGCCCTAGCCGAGAGGAAAATAAATCTCAGAGGACCTCAATAAAAGGGTATCAGCACATTTGTCTGTGGAAAGCTATACATTTATCTAAAATAAAATTTGAACTCCATCAGTCCACCGTGAGGCAGCCAAACTTTTGAGCAGCACTGTATACTCATACACATTCACTCACGTACAGAAGACCCATCACTAACATGCCTCTGAATGTCTGTAGGTTTCTGTGTTGCCGAGCCTTACAACATCAGAGCTCGGAAGGATTTCTTTGTGGACCTCAAGCTGCCGTACTCAGTGGCGAGGAACGAACAGGTCGAGATTAAAGCTGTGGTCCATAACTATGGCGACGAAGACCTGCATGTAAGAAAGTCACCTCAAAACTAGCCAGCACAGCCACTTCTTTTGTATTCAGCCAATGATTTCAGTAAATATAGAAAATTTATTCTACAATAGGAATAGCCCGAATCTCTTTCTACAGAAATTATAACAAGACTATGAATCTACAGCCATTCTAACTGCTCTGTGAGGCTATACAGATGATGCTAACATGCTGGTGTTTAGCAAGTGTCATGATCACCATCTCAGTTTTGCTAATGAGCACCAAAAAGAAATTACAGCTGAGGCTGATGGGATTGACATTAGTTTTTATTTGATCATGAATCAAAGTAGTGTGTATTTGTTACCAAATAATGGCACTAAAAAAAAAGTGAGGGATCACCAAAGTTATAACAATTTATCCTTAGGAGAACCATCTAATTCATCTAGTCCATCTAATAGTAATTGAGGTATGTTAATCTAGACCAAAGTGATGAACGACAGACTGTTAGCATGGCTAAAAATATACTGCTGGGTCTGCTCTGTTTCCTCTCTGCCAGTTCAATAAAATTACATGAATCAAATAAGTCTCGAGCATTAGTGAATGTGCTGTGACTTCTTTCCATTCAGGTGAGGGTGGTGCTGATGAAGACAGAAAACATGTGCAGCATTGCCTTCAAGGACAGACACACGCAAGAAGTGTCGTTGCCGGCCGGCTCTTCGGTTGTGGTGCCTTACACCATCGTACCCCTGGTGGTGGGGAAACTTCCTCTGGAAGTGATGGTGGTCAGCAGAGACACGAGAGGAGACCGCATCCAAAAACTTCTACGGGTGGTGGTGAGTCACCCTTGATGAGGAAGATGTCATGGCAGTATATTTACTGGACCCAGTAAAGTTTGTCTTCTCCGTCTGCCTCTTGGCAGTTTCTTTGTTCTTTTAAAAGCAGAGTCAGCTGCTGCAAACAGGAAAGTTGATATTCTGGATTCTGCTTTATAGACAGTATGTAAAACAGAAGTAAATAGAAGAGGTGTTAAGAAGGTAACATAGATTTAAATAAATATCTTCTTTTATAATACATTTTTTCCTAACCCAAACAGATGGATGGAGTGCAGAAGACTGAAGTTTGGAGTGCGGTGTTGAACCCGTCTGCTGAGGGAGGTAAGAAGATCGCAGTGATGCATGATTTCGTATTATCTCCTCTTAATTACACGGTAATACACCACATTTTTATATCTGAGTTACAATAAAGTATTAACCAGTTCAAGTGGAGCTCACAGTCTTGAAGCTCAAAAAATATATTCTATTCTATTCTATTAGTGTTAATACAAACATAAACGTAGACTTAAATTGCTACAAGTTTTGGGATTGTGCAAAGTGTTGATTGGCCCATAAGGATCCTAGAGTGTGGTAACAACAACAATGTCCATTCCCTTGAGCCTCCACTTCCAGATCAAGATTAGCAGGCAGCTACAAAACAAAATTACAAATTACAACATTACAAACTACAAAAAATTCTTCATAACTTCATTGTCTTTTAGTCATGTCATAGATGCTGTGTGTGTTTTTGTTCCTGTTTTGCCAGCCCTAGC
>NW_023339729.1:26621582-26633190 GCF_004916995.1 Morone saxatilis | reverse complement strand
CTTCAAGGTTTGGGCTAGATTGTATGAAGTTTAACTTTATGGCTCTGTTTCCGTCCACGACAGGCACGCAGACGGTTCGTGTGGGCAGGATCGAACTGGAGTCAGTTGTTCCAAACTCTCAGCCAGAGACGTTCATCAATGTCAGAGGTCAGTCCCTGAGAGAGTTATGATAAGGATTTATAATGAGCCTAGGAGAAAGGACTGACTCTTGATTCTTCCTCTCCACTCTAGGTAATGTGTTGGCAGACAGCATTGATAACTCCATCAGTGAGGACTCACTGGCCTCTCTGATCCACATGCCCGGTGGCTGTGTGGAGCAAAACTTGGCCAGCATGACTCTGCCACTCATCGCTACCCTCTACCTGGAGCGAACCAACAGCTGGGAGACTGTGGGGGTGGAGCGCAAGGCTGAGGCTCTCCGATACATCAGGAGAGGTGAGAGAGATGCAAAGAACCCATGGATAAAAGGATGGAGGGACAAAGGGTATTCCCAAAAAAGTAAAGATGATGCATGATTGAGGGCCATTTAAATGAGTGGATACAAATTAAATGAAAAGAATAAATAAATTGAAAGGACTGCTGCATGTACAATGAATGGATGGATGGTTGGATGGATGGATGAAATAATTTTGAATATTTATTGATTTGCTGGTGTATGTGAGTAAATGCATGGGTGGGTGAATTGTTGATGGATCATATCGAAATGTGGAGGGATGGGTGAATAAGCACACGGATTGTTGGATGGATGGACGAATGGATGCATAGTTGAGTACATTTATGGATGGAGAGCTAGCTACAGCAGGGATGGATGAAAAATTGATGGAAGAATTGATGTATAGTTAGAAACATGGGAGCAAACATGCTGGGTATTACACTACAGGCCACATTCACTTTTGTTATATTACTATTGTTAAAATCACTCCTTCACATCCCCTCTTTAAATGCTTCAATGTTGTGTTTTCAGGCTATGAGAACCAGTTGGCATACAGAAAAAGTGATGGATCTTACCCCCCCTACAGGAGGGAAGGTGCAAGTACATGGTACTGTCAGAACTGTACATTTTACATATTTAGCTAAGTCTCTAACCCGTGAGATTTTCTAACAAAATCAGGTGGACAGTGACTTCAGTTACGGTGATGATATGTTGGATTTTCTTAATCGATCTGAGATGTGTTACAGTTTTTTGTAACAACATGCATTAATGCGTCACGCATTAAGACATCAGATTTAAAAAAAGGAGCCAATGTAATATTTAAGAGGTTTGAATGCATGCACTGTGCCACATTCTGAAATTAAATTGAGAAAGATTGTAGAACAGCAGTTAAAAAGTCAGTATGTATTGATATACGTATTCATTTCCTTGTTACTTCATCTGTTAAATAGTGTAAGTTAGATAGTGTGTGTTAAAAAGTGCTCAAATGTAGGCTAATCTCAGTCCACCTGAATGTCAGGATCACGGCGTACGTGGTGAAAGTTTTCTCCATGGCTCACTCCATCGTCGGCATCAGTGAGCAGCAAGTGTGCGACCCCCTGCTCTACCTAGTGAAGAACAAACAACAACATGGGGGGAACTTCGTAGAAAGCAACCCAGTTTACAGCACTACCATGACTGTAAGAGACACACACACACACACACACACACACACACACCACGTCATGTATCAGATTTTTTTTTTTCACAGGTTTTTTTCCTCTTTCTCTCCCCTTGGTCCCTCCATCCTTTCCACTCTCAATAACAAAATATCAAAATACTCTATAATGAAAGCACAACTGTAGTTTTGGATCCATTGTTGCTTGATGGTGCTGTTCAGTTTCAGTCTGACACCTTTTCAGCAAATAAAACTTCAACATTGATTGTGACTTCTTCAGGATCTTTTTAGAGCTGCCATTTTTCATCAAAAGTAAACCCTCATACAGGACGAACTCAGTCCTAGAAGACACACAGAAACAAATGTGTCATTCTGCTTCAATAGACCAGAATGCAATGAATCTTTGAAAGGCATTTTGGGAAAAGTTTATAAAAAAATGTTGATACTGATTTACAGACATTGGAATGAACTGGTGTTGTGTATCCAATGGTGTTTTTTTCTCTCTCTTTTCAAGATTTTAATAAAAAATACTCTTTTTTTGTGTGTGTGTTTCCAGGGCGGTCTCCGTGGCGATGACCCTGGGGTGACCCTAACAGCCTTCGTCCTCATAGCGCTCGCTGAGGCCAGGCAGGCCGGGATCTCCTGCAGTGATCCAAACGTGGACACAGACGTAATTCATACAACAATCTGAAAAATTAATTTTATATGCTCTGTTTGAGAAGTGTCCTGAGATAAGCTTTGCTATGATTTGGCATAATATAATAATAATAATAATAATAATAATAATAATAATAAAAAAATAAATAATAATAATACATTTAATTTATAGAGCGCTTTTCAAGTAACTCAAAGACACTTCACATGAGTTAAAAAGGAAAAGGAAAAAGAAAAAGAAAAGAACTAAATAAAATGGAAATGAACTGAAAATCTGCAGAGTTGGCTGTGTCAAGCAGTTAAATTGCATCTTTAATCAAATGTTATTTGTGACCTGTAAACCACTTTTGTGCGTCACTGCTATAGGGAGTTATCCATAAGACAGCTGAATACCTGAAGAGATCACTGGTGATGAGCGGGAGGAGACCGTACACCGTGGCCATTGCCTCGTATGCGCTGGCTCTGGCGGGGAAGGCACCGCGCTATGACCCGACACAAGCTTTACTCAGAGCTGCAGCTCGAGGTATCCTGTAAACTCAGGCTTGTTTCATTTGTACAGTACAGAGAAACTTACATCAAGTTACTCATTTCCCCTTTATATAACTGTTTGACTCACTTTATATTTTGTCAAATGTCAGATCTGTTATGAACAAAAACAATGTGTTAAAGCTGACATATTAGTGCCATATTTTCCATTCCTCCTTTACTGTATCCCACTTTTTTCTCTATTCCCTTTAGGCACATTGCAGATGCTCTTATTTATTACAGATACCAGAAATATCCAAATGATGCTGTCAATCTGGAAGTAGCTGGAGAGTTTATTTTGATAACTTGTGAACTGTCCTCCAGGTGGCAGCCACTGGCCCGACAGTAAGAACACCTTGTTCACGCTGGAGGGGACCGGGTACGCCCTGCTGGCTCTGATCAAGTTGCGACACATGAGGGAAGCTGCAGCTCCGTTTAAATGGCTGAACAGCCAGCGGAGGAGAGGAGGAGGCTTTGGCTCCACTCAGGTAACTGCGGGGCGAGTCTCAGCTCAGCTCAGCTGTAATCTATTAATCCAGCGATTTATAACTCGTCTTTGCCTACACGGTTGACTGTCTGTTACATTATGGTGAGGCAGAAGTTTATTCAAGACCATTCAGATTACGGAGACCAAGCCTTGTGGACCACAGTTCTGTTGATGGAGTGAAGGATATGAATTTGTACATTGTCAATCTATATACAGTAAATATACAGCCTACACTCAGTTTCCAGTTTGTTAGGTAACATCTATGAAATGAGTACAGTCCTACAATAAATAGAAGCTACATAAGTTATAATATTCAGTTTTTGTCGAAACAGTTTAAGAGAAGTGTTGTAAGATCATTTTGGAGGATGTTGAACTGTATTGCATTATACAGAGAGGTGTTGTTGTGAGGTGCAACTCACTGTCTTCAGTATATTATGATGCAGTTAACCAGAACCTGTGTTCCTAACAGGATTTGTGAGCTTTTTGAATAGCAAAGTATTTTACAGTTGAAGCCACACTATTTCACTGAAGATGAACCTTTTAAAAATGAAATCTACTACTGTCTTTATTATCAATTTTCTGTTTCGCTTCTCTATCCCCCCTCAGTCCACCATGGTGGTGCTCCAGGCGCTGTCAGAGTACCTGATTAACAGACCTCCTCCTGGTGACCTCAGTCTGGATGTGGACGTCAGGATGACAGGACGCAAGGAAATCCGCTACCATTTCAACCCGGAGACCGCCTATGCTGCTCGCTCTTCCAGGGTGAGAGACTTAAACATTTCGGGATTTAAAAATGCTACTGGGTGCAATTTTTACAAAAAAAGAAAAATCTTTTGTTTCGTAGCTGCCTGCTAATGTTGATCTGGAAGTGGAGGCTCAAGGGAATGGACAGGGTATACTGGAGGTACGCTCACATTTCTATGCATATGCACATATACATGAATGGAATCAAAGGTGCAATCACATGACAGGTTGTAAATGAAGAGTGGTATCATTCAGTTAGTTTTGTAACTTGTAAAATCCATTCAAAATGCAATTAATAAATACAGCACGATTTTCTTTTTAAGTGGCTTAATTCTTTATATGGCTTTTTTATATGGAGTTTTTTTTACACTTACTGTTTCTCTTGTATCTCTCTTTTGTTTTACATGTTGTGTGCCGTCCTGTTACTTGAACTTTGACATAAGGTTGTGACTTATTACAACCAGCTGCATGAGGTGGATGAGAAAATGCCCTGCAAAGACTTTGAGCTCAGTGTCAATATTGAAGAATCCAGCGGTAACTCAAGTTATTCCTCTGTCTCATATATGAGTGATGTCTCTTTCTTCAGTGTTGTTGTTTTCTGTCCTCTTACTTTAGGTCAAATTAAGTCACGTTTACAGCTTTAAAGGAATGAAACACTGTACATCTTCTCTTGGATTGTTCCATTTCCTTGATATGTTGAAACGTGACATAATTACAACAATATATAACAAACAGAGAAAAGTAACAATTGATATTTGATTGATATTTTTAATGGAAGTCATCATCTTACATAACAACATAAAACATAACATTTAAAATATTAGTAAGTGTTAGTAAGCAAATGTACTAAACTAAAATTATAAAGTGATTTTTGAAATAAAAAAGATGATATTAACAAAAATAAATAAGTAAAACAAATGTAAAAACAAATAAATACATTCATGCAGTTTAAGATATTCTTTGTAACATATCACAACACACCTTCAATGACCTTATATACATTATTACTTGATTATTACAGTAGTAACATAAGAATAAAATAACATACTGTGCCATAACTGATTAAGATAAAGTATTATATACATTATGTCTGTAGGATAAGAAACCCAACCTCTGTAAATTTTTCTTTGTTTCTGTGACATAATAGAAAAGCCTCCAGCAGATGTAGAAAAATCCTACCAGATCACCATCAAAGTGAGGTGAGTTATGTTTAACCCTTTCAACATTTAAGTTTGCTTTACTTACTTAAATTTTCATTTTAAGGTCCAGCTGATATTCTGCTAACAACCTCTTTCATTTAGTATTCTGTATCAGTGCTGGTCTCTTTCTGTCCCACAGGGCTTTAGGGCCCAGAGATGTCAGGATGGTGGTTCTGGATATAAGTCTGCCCACTGGCTTCACCCCAGAAAACTCAGACCTGGAGATGGTAAACAGTCTCCTTTGCAATTCTGGTCTTAATCTTAAAGGTTATACAGTATATATGACATTCACTGCCACTAGATGAGTGTGAGGTCATTTTCTGTTGAGGACACCTTTACTCCACTATATCTTTACATAGCAAGTTATTTGCTGCTATATTCATATTCTAAATCTTGCATATATAAAATCCTTAATGAGTAAATGTGGGCTGTGTAGTTTTACTGATGTGCAATAGTGAAGATGAGACTGGTCGAATGTTTGGGCCACGGTTGCTAACTGATTCTGTATGTGTGTGTTTGTCCAGTTGTCTAACTCAGTGGACCGATACATCAATAACTTCCAGATTGTTGATAACCTGAGTGACAGAGGCTCTCTGATCATCCACCTGTTCAAGGTAAAATGACTACAGAGACAAGTCAGATTTACGTGTTTGACTGGCTGCTTCATGTCATTGACTTCAAATTCTAGGTTGTCCTTTCAAGAAGCAGGTTTGCTGAATTATCTGGATCTAGATTGTAAGCAGCACTGTCACACAGATAACTCTGTAAATCAGCTTCTTGGACCAGGACCTCATATTTGGGGAGCTCCGGCTTGCTAAATTAATTCTCACTGGCTCTGTAATGTTTATGCTTCTCTTCAATGTTGCACTAAATTATCCTCCCATGGCCTTCTCTCAGGTGTCTCACAGAGAGCCAGAGATCCTGATCTTCAGGCTTCAGCAGAGCTTCAAAGTTGGCCTCCTCCAGCCATCCTCGGTTACTGTCTATGAGTATTACAACCCAGGTAGGAGAGCACATGTGGTGGAAGTGGAAGTGGAAGTGGAAAGGCTTCACTAACATTTCAAACAATGGTGTCATTGTAGATCAGTCTTTAGTCCCACCTTCTTTCCTCTGAGCTGGTTAAGACCCACTGCAGACTACCTCATTATGAAACATTCCATAAATTGTTCACTACCAAAACATCTTAAACATCAGTGAAAACCCAATCTGAGACTTGGCCCTCACCACGCATAGTGACGATGTAGAATGCGTCCCGTTTATTTATTGTAATATTAACAAATAATATTGCAGCTTTCAATATGATGGTGACAGGTGTCATACCTCTGCTCTCTCTCTCTTTGCCACAGATCACCGCTGCAGTCGTACCTACTCTCCCAGGGAGGACAAAGAGGGGCTCACTCAGATCTGCAGGGACAATGTCTGCCGCTGCACACAGGGTGAAGAGTGCATGAGTCTGCAACAGTGCATCAGTGGATGTGTATGTTGAAGGCGTCAGTTATTTTCAAAGTATTTTTTTATTTTCTCCTAATCTCCAGGTGACTGCTGTGTCGCCAAAACCGATGATGAAAACTTCTCCAACAAAGAACGGGAGACATTTGCCTGCAAGAGTTTACACCACGGTACGATACACTGTCACACACTCATATCTTTAACATATATGCAGTCTCAAGTCTTTATTGGGTTATTGCAGGTCAAATGCTTCTATAATATCTATACCTTGAATGATTACAGTAACATTAATGAGAGAATAATATGAGATTAACTTTGCAATTAGTATTTTATAGAAATGACTAACAGCTCTTTAGCAATCAAGAACATAAACAAATAAGAAAGGTGTCTGGGAAAATGAAACTGAAATGGTGGAAATTGTCAAGCTACCTATTCGTGGGAATTCATTGATTTGCTGGTAGGATTAGTGATAAGACAATATCTTTATTATTATGCTGTATTAGTAAAGTTTGCAGCATAGGATGCACTATTTCTTGTATACATTTAAAATATTTGACCCCGTTGTAATGATAGAAGCCCGGTTAGGTTAACAGCAAAAAAATTAGGGTTCATCCTCTCTGTACCATAAACTTCATTAAAAAAATGTCATGGTGTCATAACCACAGGCCTAATTACAAATGGTGTAAAGATTATACATTTCTTCTTGGGCCTCAGTTTTCCAGGTGAAGGTGCTGAATGTCAGTCAGAGTTATTACGACAAATACGAGATGGAGATCACACAAGTTATCAAACTGGGTAAGTCAATGCAATGGATGTGTGTCTTTTATGGTTATCTGCCTTTTTTTCAAAATAAATCAGCTGATACAAATCTCAGTAGTAGAATGCTACTACCTAAGATACTTAATACAATGAAGAATTTTCAAACAAATAGCATTGCAATAGACTAGTATGTAATCCAAATAACTTGTCAGATGGACACATATTGACACATGTTGTATTTTAAGCTCTATTTTCTAGTGCAGCTATATATTCTCTGAATCCCATCCTCCTTCCATCCAGGTGTGGAGTCTGGAGTTGAAGTGGGCCAGAAAAGGTTGTTCATGTCTCATGGAGGCTGCAGAGATGGACTCAGCCTGAAGCAGGGCTCCCAGTACCTCATCATCGGCCCCAAAGAGGACCAGTGGAACATTGATACTGACAGCAACAGGTACGAAGAGCAAGAAAAAAATAAATATACATGTCACAAAAAAATTATAAAACAATGCCGATTTTGGAAGGTCAGGTTTAATTTCAGCGCAGTTATGCTCAGGTAATCACTTTTATCAAGTGCATATAAATTACCAAAGTATGAGAAATTGGGATTCTTGCAGTCTAGTTCACAAGAACTAGAAACTGAAACTAAGAAGTGCTTTTAACACCTTTATTCATTGTAAAAACTACCAACCTTAGTAAGGTAACAAACTAACAAACTCTGGCTTAAAGAGGCTACTTTATTTTCATTTTACTGTTAGAAGAAGGAAACCCTAAAGATTCCAGCTTGCATTCAATCAAAAGGTTAATAGGAATAGATACATTTAATTACACTGGTGATTTTAATTAAACTGTTGTGAAAGATGCAGCATAACCATTTTGAGACAAGGTGCAGAAACAGTCTTCTGATCTATTAAAACACAACCTAAACCCCAGTTTTCTATCCCTTTTTGCTCCCTGTCTGTCAGACTCATCTACATGTTAGGAAAGGACACCTGGGTGGAACGCTGGCCTTCATCTGCAGAGTGCTCCAGCAATCCCAGCCTGCAGGCAAAATGCAAGGGCCTCAGTGATAATGCACATGAACTGTCTGTCAACGCCTGCAGCCTGTAGAGGGTTTTAAGCAGCAACTGCATACCATCCTCCTCCTGTGCCATTTTGGTGCAAAGATGGCAAATAACGGTGCACACAAAGATTCACTGATCACTTTCACTCAGCCATTGCAATAAGGACATAAAAGTAGATGTGTTTTCACTGTGGAAAAAAGAACTGAAAGTAGAGCTAGATATAGTAATACACCCACAAAGTTTGTTTGTTTCTACTGTAAGGATATAATAAGAATGAGGAAGAACTAAATACATCTAGCAGCAAAAAAAAAGAGAAGTGCACCAAGCAGCAAGGGTATTGTAGCTTTTATATAATGGTTCAAATACAAAACAATATAGTGAATGTTTCAGAATGTCTACTGTCTAACATGAGCTAAAATCAAATGCATTGTTAAGAAAAGGGTTTAATTCAACATACTGTAGCAAAAGACATCATCATCTTTAAATTTTTACAGTTCAAGTTAAAAGTGAAAAATGCCCCTCGAGGAGCCCAGTTCCCTCCACATAACAATCAATTGTAGCAAGTTATCTATCTGCTGGGATTTAAACAACAAGTCTTCCAAAGAACAGGGCAACCACTAATTTAAATACTCTTCAGGAAATATGCAATACATGTGCAATTCCAACCTGTGTTTGATAATAAATAATTATAACATAAATCATTCTAAATGTTTAAGTTTGTAAATTGGGCTTAAAATGTACAGTTGTCTCAATGTTGCATTCTCTCATGACAGATCTGTCTTAAGATATATATTAAATACCTGCTTAAATAAACAAACTACTTGATATTAATACCAGGCTGGTATGCTGAACAGGTTTTGTTGATTGTGCTGTACAATGCATCTGAATCCTCCCCAGCTGACGTCTGACCTCTAGTTTTGAAAGGGAAAAAAATATTTTTTTTCTGCACACAAGAATTGAAATGATACAAATGGCAACAGTTATGATATTGTTTGAATACAAAAATAATTATTAACTGTTTCAAACTAATGCAATTTTGTTGATGAAGGACAAAGGGAGACCAGCTGCTCACCTCAAAGCAGTACTGCAACTGGTAAATTTGACGGAAGTGTACTCAACACCCTCGTCTTCGTCCTCCTCGTGTCTGAGGGTCTGAGTTAGTCCGATGTTGGAGTAGAGAGGATCTGTATGGTTCTTGGAGAACTGGAAACTGGCATAGTGAAGCTCATCCTGCCTGTCATCCAGCTGTGTCTGAGTGGTAGATATTGCATAAAGAATGATTATTCATTTTAGGGTTGTATGATTTTTACAGAAAACCAAAAGCAACCAGAGTGCTGTTACTGTTGTTGCACAGGACTATGTGAAGTTCATAGACCAGCCAGATCCCCCCTTAAAACAATCTTGGGTTGTATAACTTCTTGTTTGTGATCCTGACATTTTTCACTGTTTATCTGGGTTTAGTCACAGTGGTAGCTAAAGTAGCTAAGCAGAAGCCCAGATATCCTTTTACCCAGCCAAGTCCTGTGTTTCCTGGTGGATATGTTATCCCTCTATTATGTTTTGCGTCTGCTCCAACATCTCATCCCAGCTGTCTGTGCCCAAATTGGTACATACAAGTCTGCTCAGACCTCTACGTCAACAATCTAAACTGCTAACAGTGTGTGCTGAGGATTATTAAACATTAAATATTGTTCCTGAAAGACACACACTGCAATACAGTTGGTGAAATTGGATCACGTCCAGGAAGGTAAACATTAATAACACCTTCATATTGTCATGGATGACCAACATGACTAGCAACCACCAAAATACAAAAGGTTTTGAATGTATTGCAAAATCCATGTCGTGAAAAAAAGAAGATCAAAGAAGGGAACGGATGATAGAGGGGAGGACATGGTTTCTTTGTGAAAATGAGCCAGTGACCCAGATGGCGGCTAGCATGGACGCAGTGGCCCCTCAGGGTCCAACCATAGGACCGCGAGACACAATATTTCATTCCTGTGTACTCTGTGTTCTGTATGTGGAAATTACAACATTGAACCTTAAACCAGTCTGAATTGACCTGTTAAAACAGAGTGAATTTCTTTTGCACTGGAATTGTTTAACTCTTCATCCTCACCTGATCCCTGTTATCTGGTCTCTCTTCAGGCTTCAGTGATTGCTTGGAGACCCACTTTTTTCTGGTAAGGACAATTAAAAAAAAAAACCTTAATGAATAACTCTAACCCTTAACTCTGACAAACTGACTGCTAAAAGGATTTAATGTTATTAGTAATTTAATAAATGGGAAATGCTTTTTTTGCAGTTTTGGTCATCGTCCTTTTTGGTAATAGTAACAGTATAAAAGTTAATTGCTAATATCTGAAGTACAGTCAACAAAGGTCTCAAACAAACCTCCTGGTTACCCAAACATATTTGGAAATAATATTAAGGAAAATGTTCATTGATGTCCCCCAGTGTTTCCACATTACTTTGGTGACTACAGTATTGCCATAATTTGACTTTAATAAACAATGATTTCACAAAGGTAAACTGCTTACCTAAACAATATGAAAAGAGAGAGGAGGATAAGAGCCAGGACAACAGCAGTGGTTGTTCCAGCGGCTGTAGATTTCCATGCTCCTAGGCAGTGGTGATACAATGCCAACAAGGACAGTTAATTAGGCTGTTACAAGATGTTTAGGCCCACTGGCCTCAAAGAGAGATTAGAAAATGACAGTACAAGAATCCTGGCTGCCCTAAGACAAATAGTTGAGGTCTTCACTGGTCAAAAATATGTAACCTGATCAGACCTCTGGGAAACCTTCCCAATCCTCAATCCTCAAAATCCAATGTCATGTACACTATACAAGTTAAAACGTTATCTTTTTTACTTTACTGTGATCAATAATCCATATGTATTAGGGCCCACATGTCTATATGTTTTCTAAAAACTCAGGTTTCCTTGTCAAAACTAAAACACATGGCAGGTGTTTTCAGATGTCTTTACTGTGGAGACCATTCCACATTTTTCATCATCATCATCATATTATTCTTAATCTTCTTATCTCTGCTGCAGTGTGTGCAGGTGAATGGAAACTTACCTGCTACAACAATCAGATGTAAGGTGGAGTTATGGCGTCCTCTTCTGTTCTGGGCTTCACA
>NW_023339729.1:26618776-26621482 GCF_004916995.1 Morone saxatilis | reverse complement strand
CTGAACACAGTGGGAATTATTCCTGTGTAGCTCACAACAGAAGAGGAAGTCATAACGCCACTTTGTATTTGACTGTTGTGGCAGGTACGTTTTTCAATTCGCTTGTACACATCAGATGTTATAATACACCATATGATGTAATTAGGGATTTTGACTAATTTTGTCAGGATTTCTTGTTTTGGTCGTGATGTCCATGTGTTCCCAGACCTCTGCAATTAAACTCAACTTTGTCATCAGAAATATAGGCCATTTTGCACAAGCACAACAAGCAAAACAAAATGTTGGTTTGTACGGGTGCAGTGTTTCTGTAAAAGGGCTGAGGCAAATTAAAAATCAGATTACTGAGCTTTGCACTTCCACATTTGAGTGAAACCACTTGTGCACTGAAATATCAAACAGATATGCAAAGTGAAATTCAAGGTTAAAAATATCAATATGTCTGAGCTGTGTCTGGTTGTAGCGCCACCACAGACAGAGAAAGCTAACATTACTGATTCAAACAGTAAGACTGCTTCACTTTATGAGCTCCACAATGGACAACCTCAATAATAAGCCAAAGCACATTTTCATTTAAAGGATAAAATTGACACGATATCAGGGTGACATGATAAGGTCACAATGCAGACCTTGAACATACTTAATGGGTTAAATCTCCCAGCTGGTCATAGGGAACTTGGGGATCCCACAGGAGGACTGTACTTACAATACAATCTGTCTTCTTCTTGATTCTTACATGTACAAAAATAAAATGTTAAATCCCTCTATGGGGCCATTGGTCTTAAACACCTGAATTAAATGTGCTATTTTATCACAGTTTCCCCAGTAGTCTGGAAATTAGCAGTTATTGGAACAGCCCCTGGTGTTTTCCTGGTAATCATATGGCTCTCTGTCTTCCTACTGATAAGGTGAGAGAATCAGTTATACTTAAGCAGTTTACATTAAATATCTAAAAGTTAGTCTTGTTAGCAGTCAGTTTGGCAACTAAATGATCTATCCTTTTGTTTTTAATGAATTCTCCTAACCAGAAAAAAGAGGACCTCAAAGAGACCATCTGAGCCTGGAGAAAAACCAGATGACAGGGTGAGCAAGGAGAGTTAAACAACTCATGGTAGTCTTCTGGCAAATGCTGGATTGCCTCATCTGTTCAGGAATGAGTTACTGCTTCAAGTGAAAATGTTCTGTTATGTTGAGGTTGTAGTCATGAGCGAGCATAAAATGGAGCATTGTATCATCACTAGATTGGAGCCTGATGGTGAAACGCTCAGTTTACTGTCAGTCTCTATTCCACTCCTCACCTGTGATCATAAAGTCTGGGTAGAATAGGTTTACTAATGAAAGCGGGTGAATTCAGCTTCCCTCTGTGTGAGTGTGTTAGCTCGCTCTTAGGAAAAGGTTAAGGGGATCTAATGCCTGGAAGGGGCTAAGAGTAAAATATTTTTGTGGTCCAGAGAAGGCCTTAAAGTTAACTAGAAGGACTTGGATGACATGGCTGTAAAAAGGGATTCTTGGCCAACGTGACTCTGACAAGGGATAAGTCAAATGTAATGGATGCATGAAGACTCAAGAACATGTACTACCCCGGTTGCTTACATGGTGTGCCCGATGTATTAAGGTTGAGCCCCCAACCCAACTCGTTGCTGCTTTACTGCGGGTTCTCCCCTCTCTCTCCCCAGTTTCTATATTCAGCTCTGTGTCCAAATAAAGTATGAAAGCCCCAAATTCTTTTTTCAAAAAGATTTTAAAAGGTTATTGCTACAGATGTGAAATGTAAAAGCTATTTTGTCTTTGCAGTATCTAGCCAATCAGTCGGAGGAGCAGGATGACCTTCACTATGCCAGCATCAACTTCTCCAACATTCAGGCAGATCCTGTGTACGCCAACATCAGAGCAGCTCGGCCCCTCAGACACAGACAGGAAGAAGAAGAAGTCATTGAGTACGCTGCTGTCAGCTTTAACAGGGCCAGTACTGCCCCGAGGTGAGCAGCTCTTCACACAGGAACATTATCCTCACTAAAACTTCTAAATGTATTTTGTAGAATTGATGATGAAATATAAGATGTTTACACTTTTATGTTGTAATTGCTTGGTTTGGTTTACATGTTTGCTATCACAGTTGTACATTTGTATTAGTTGGTAGTATATCTCCATGATCCCCTGATTTATTTATTTTTTCTTAGAACTGGAGGTCCAGAAACGGATGGGGATCCAGCTGCCCTGTACTCTACAGTCAACAGAACTGTTTAATGCAACAGAAATCTCTAGTTCATTTTTTATTTTATTTTTCATTTTCAGCCATACTAGCAGCAAGTGTCTGGAGATGGGAAAGTTAATCGGTCAGTTGGTTAGTCGTTTGTCTGAGACTTTGGTGAAATAGCTCAACAACGACTCAATGGAGTGCTTTAAATGTTTGTTCTCACATTCATGGTCCTACTGTGTTGGTGATCCCCTGACTTTAACTCATCAGTAACAACATTTATATACCCAGAGGATAACTTAAAATGACTTTTGTGATCCCTTAACATTTTTACTTGTTTTTCACGCTTGAATTTCCCTCTGGATAAATAAAGTATCTCTCTATCTCTCTATCTCTCTATCTCTCTCTCTCTATCTCTTCAGGATAAGAGGAGATAGGGACGAGATAGGAAGGATGATGGTTTTTCTATCCGAGGGAAATTCATAGACGTTAAAACAGTTAAAAATGTTAAG
>NW_023339729.1:26616771-26618751 GCF_004916995.1 Morone saxatilis | reverse complement strand
AGAGAAAGAGACGAGAGATAAGGAAAATAGAGAGAGTAGAGAGAATTACTTATTTACTCCAGAAGGAGAATTCAAGCGTGAAAAACAAGTATCAAATGTTAAGCTCTCTCTCTCTCTCTCTCGACCTTTGATCTCATTTGAATTTGCTGTTTAAAAGCACATTGTGGTATTAGAGAGGAACATGCATTCTGTATATAGTCTTATTTTCACCACGATTTTTCTGCCCTCCTTTTTCTTACCTGTTCCATTATCACAATTTGTTTTATTTCCAGTTATTTCTACTTCATTACTGTTACAGCTCATTAAAATTGTTCATCTTTCTTCCTTTTTTATACTTTTTATTATGTCCCATCTCTTTTGTTCTGTACTGTTTATATTTTTCCTTGTCCTGTTCTGTATTAGTTCTGTTTTGCTTTAATAAAAAGATGGGTTAAAATTCACACAGCTGATTTCCTGACTGAAGGCCGTAAACTGTGATCATGGTACATATTGCTTCATTTTGAGGGGTCGCAATAAAACAGGTTGGGAAGCAATGGACTGGACATTAACCTACTAGAGTTTCACTCCAGCAGGAGAAGTCTGTCAAAGTAGGAGAACTGCAGACTCTAGAAACAGAAACAGGATGAACACGGTAAAGGCAGACTGCAGACAGATTGCTGCAGTGGAGTACAACAGCAGTCCAGCTCATCACTGTGGAAGATACGAATGGTTTTTGTTTGTGCTGCAAACTGTAGTGCCTATTTGAACTACCTAGTTTTGTTTTTTAAAATGCACTTTCTCCTTCATTCATAATATTCAGAATAAACTTATTTTAAATGTAAAACCTAAAATAATGTATTTCTTGCTCCTACAGTGTGTGACTCTTTGCTGCCATTGTTTATACGGTACAACTAAGCCATGGCATCAGTGAAATGTCTCATTGTGCACTGAAGTGTGAAGTAATGTTTCAGACTTCTGTAGTCTCTTAAGGAACTTAACTTTACTGCTGAGAGAACTGAAAGAACATTATTTCAAATGCTGAATGAATCATAAAGCTTATAGTTTGCAAAACAACATGGATATGATAGCAAAGTCATATTATTGGCCATCTGGTTCGCTATGCATAGTAATAATGTGAAGAGGAAGGAAGTCTGGTGTATTTAACAGTTTACTTTCTGTCTCCTGCTTACACCCCCTGACCAAAGAGGAACACAGAGTTCAGACACAGCGCACAAGTACAATATCCTCTGTACATGAATTACCTTCTTATGAGTTTTATTGTCTCTGAAGCCTCACAGAGAGATGAGAGGAGCAGCTATGAGTTTAAGTGCAGCAGCGAGTGGATTTGTTGTCTTCCTTCTCTCTATGCCAGGTAATGTATGTCCACATTTACATTGTAGGGCTTTTAGCACACTTATTCAAAGCAACCTTAAGTGGGATTAAGACAATATTCTAAATAAACCCCAAGAGGTGTCTTCTGTTTTTTTGATTGTTGCATTATTAGCGTTAGTGGTTTTATTATGGTGATTCTTACATCTGCTTATTTTTTTACACACGAAACATCTTTCTGTATCCTTTCACTTGAAATAGGAAGAAGTGTTTTTTTGGTTTTTGTTCCATTAAAGAGGAACGGGGAAGTAGATATAACATAAATTGAAGAAGCCAGAAGGCTACTGGTAAAGATTTAACTAATTTACCAAAATGACAAATTACCTGAGGTTTCAAATGTAGGTAAATGTGCATGTGTGTATTTGGGTCTCTGTGAACTGATTTTTTTTTAATGTCCTCTTGTGTTACAGTGGTACAGGGTCAGAAAGACTGGGGAGTGATTTACACTTCTAGTTCGATTTGTGCCTCAAAGGGATCAACAGTGGACATAGGATGCACCTACCAATACCCATCAGTAGAGAACCCTGCAGCTAAAGTTGTGGTTGCTAAAACAATGTGGTTTAGAGTAAATAGTTATGAAACTGTGGGTCTAAGAACAGACCCAGAGTATTC
>NW_023339729.1:26615436-26616729 GCF_004916995.1 Morone saxatilis | reverse complement strand
CTGCACTCTGAGAATCACAGACCTGAGAGAGAGCGACTCAGCTGAGTACAAGTTCAGATTCATAACAAACCAACCAGGTGGGAGTTATACTGGTTCACCTGGAGTCACTTTGTTGGTCACAGGTAACATTTTCATTTTAATATTTATTTTGCTCCAAATATTCAAGATCAAGGAAACGGTACTGTGAATGTTTGATTAAGAAAATCTAAGCTCAGAGGTTTAGGCATAAATGGTCACATCATAACAAGTTGTCATATATATTCCTCTCTGATATTTCTCCGGACTGGTTTTGTGCTGTGTGTTGCTCCTCACATAAACACAGATGTCATGTGATGTAAAGTTCACAGTTTGGTTGTCAGTGGCACCTAATCCAGCTCTGCTTGCTGAATGACGACCAGTAGATGTGACTGAAAGCTCTGAATCATTGATAAGAGTATGACTTAGAGATTCTTTTCACCATGTATTGTTCCCAAGGGGCAAACATGTACATGCAGTGATATTGTGAATGTGTTTGAGTATGAATATAAATCAGATTTGTATTCCTTCTTCACAAATCCAGGTCTACAGGTGCAGGTGATCAAACCAGTCCACCAGGGTTATTCCAGGTCAGAGCTCAAGTGTCAAAGCAGTTGTCGTCTACCTGATCATCTTCACTACGTCTGGTACAAGAATGGACAGAAGATTTAGGAGAGGAACATCTTCATATTCAGACTATGTTTATCCTGCAGACAGCTATTCCTGTGCCCTTAAAGGACTTGAGGATTTTCCCTCTGACTCAATGTGTGAGTTTACTCCACAGTCTTCTACTAATAGATCGGCATCTGGTGGCACATTTAGCCTATTGTACTGTCAGTAACTGCAAGTATTTTAAATATTACCACACTTCCCCTATCTATATTAAAACCATCTTTTTTGCATTGAGCTCTACAGGATCACTTCTGTTCTTGTTAACTCAACAATACAAAGTGCTCTGTCTTACTGCATTGAAAGATGTAGTTGTAAAAGTCGGGTTTAAGAAAGGTTTTATCTTTCAGGTGTCCATGGTCAATTCTGCAACAGAGTGACGTACCTTCAGAAAAGCATTTGTGTCTTGAAAGGCTTATCAGTGGACATTATGTGCATGTACAACAGTCATCAAACTATCAGATCTAAATTCTGGTTCAGTCCTGAACGTAGTCGTCAGTGGCAGAGTCCCTCACAGTCTGAGGACCTCAGTGAAGACTTCCAGTATGCAGGTCGTGTTCAGGTCCTTGAAACATGGAGAGGACGCTCCACTCTGAGAATCACTGACCT
>NW_023339729.1:26613765-26615412 GCF_004916995.1 Morone saxatilis | reverse complement strand
GATTCAGCCCAGTATCACTTCAAATTTACAACAGGAAACTTTGAGTGGAGGAGTAGTTTACCTGGGACAACTCTGACAGTCACAGGTACACAAACTGATGTTATATATACAAACATTGATACTGAGAATATGATTTTGTGTACTCACCCCTTTACATTTTTGTGAAACTGTAAGTTACTAATGCTCTACTTATGACTTATAAATATATATAACAAATATTTATAAACCATATGTGTTATTTTGATATTTTTTACTTTGTGTTCATATGATCCTAGTAAAAAACAAATACATAATTTCTTTAAAGATCCAGATCTGCAGGTGGTAGTGAGGAGGTCTTCATATTCTTCCTGGGCAGAGCTGAAGTGTCACAGCAGTTGTCGTCTACCTGATCATCTTCACTACGTCTGGTACAAGAATGGACAGAAGATTTGGAGATGGAACATTATATTATTCAGACTCTGTTTATCCTGCAGACAGCTATTCCTGTGCTGTTAAAGGACATGAGGATTTCCCCTCTCCTTCAGAGTGTAAGTTTTCAGTCTTCCACTGACATATGGCCATCTGGCAAAGCCTGTAACCCATTGTGTTATGACTTTGCACGTATTTCAGTAAAAGCTGGTGACTCAAAATGTTTTATTTAAGGAAAATCATGTTGCTGATTCAGCATAAATAGACATAGACATGTTGCATTTTTACATACTTGCACTGGATGATTAAAAATGAAAGAGCTTACATTTCATTTCAACATGTGTTACACCAACATTTAGTCATTGCGGAAATTCCGTTGTCTTGCTCAATCTGTCAACCAGCCTCTCTCGTTGTATGTATTAACAATTATTTTATCTTTCAGGTGTCATTGATCAATCCTGCAACAGAGTGACTTACACTGACAGAAGCATCTGTGCCTCCAAGTGCTCATCAGTGGACATTTCTTCCAAAACTACAACAGTCATCAAAACTATCAGACTAAATTCTGGTTCAGTCCTGAACGTAGTTCATCAGTGGCAGGTCCCTCACAGTCTGAGGACCTCAGTGAAGACTCCCAGTATCAGATCCGTGTTCAGGTCCTTGAAACAGAGAGAGGACGAAATCCACTCTGAGAATCACTTTTACGCTGAGAGAAGAGCGATTAGCCAAGTACCACTTAAAATTCACAGCAGGTAAGCTTTGAATGGAACAGTATTTTACCTGGTACAACTCTGACTGTCACAGGTACTGATGGACACTAAACTGATATTCACAGCACCACAGTTTAATGAAAGCTTTTTCTACCACTTTCTATAAGGTGCCCCTAAAAAATGGGTTTAAAGGTTGTGACTTTAATAATATTAGAAAATAGTTAACAATTTTCCTTTATGCTAGCTCTAGTGTTATTGGCAGATTCTTCTGTGTGATCAGGTTTTTATGATTTCACAGCTTTTGTATGGAACTCCATCAACAAATTTTTTGGGTAAGTTTTAAGTTACTGATGCTTTAAACTGTAAAGCTTATTGTGGTTTTTTTTTTTACTGTTAACAATTAAACTTTATGGGTTTCCTCGTCACCAAGCTCTCCAGGTGCAGGTGACCAGAATAAAAGTCTATCAGTCTTATAGCTGAGGCAGAGCTGAAGTGTCACAGCAGCTGTGGTTCAGCTGGTCGTCTTTTC
>NW_023339729.1:26613243-26613665 GCF_004916995.1 Morone saxatilis | reverse complement strand
AGAACAGTTACGTATATTATTCTAGAAGAAAAGAAAACCCATTCTGGTTGCTGTTCATTCATACTGCTGAGTCACTCACTGTCTTCTTCCTTCTTCAAGGAAATTAATTTCTATCACACTTTGATTCTCCTCTTGACCTTGTACATCCAGAGGTTTTATGCTTTCCTTGTAAATTTCTTTACCTATAACTCTTTTCTTTCATACAGCAACATGTTGGTGAAGTAGAGGTATTTGTTCCATCTTTACCACATTACATTCATTTGGCCATTTGCAATTGTCAACAAGAATAGCCAATTCAAATGAAAGACCTGCTCATGTAAAATGTGGAGCTGAAAGTCATTTAGTTTGTCTACCTGATCAGGGACAGCCGGAGGAGCAGGAGGACCTTCAGTACGCCAGCGTCCACTTCTCCAACAACCAGG
>NW_023339729.1:26611409-26613092 GCF_004916995.1 Morone saxatilis | reverse complement strand
ATTAAAATGACATTACTGTGAAATCAATTTATTGCTTTTGCATTTTCCAGCCCTGTTTTAATGGTTATTGTTGGGATACGATGGTAATTATTTCATTTATTTCATCTTTTTTTTTATCAGAACCAGAGGTCAGGAAACTGGAGATTCAGCTGCATTGTACAGCACAGTCAACAAAACCCGATGAGCACAGCAGTCATTGTATTTATAGTTTATTTCTTGGGAAATTTTTGGCTCCACTTTATTTAGGTAGTCCTTTATTTAGGTAGTCCTAAATAAAGATATAGAGTATCTGTAGGTGGACTATTCATTTTCAAGGTTGTGCATTCAGGTGTTTTTTATTCTTCTTACTAATGCTGTGCTGTTTTTCCTCTGAGGTGTAGCTGCTCGGCTCATCTAGAGGGGGAACCAGTATAGAGGGGGCAGGGACTTGGGTTCTGCTTCTGTTTCACTTTCAAGCCCTGATCAGCAGCAGTTATGACAAGAGTTGTAGTGAATTAGACTTCATTTTGTTTTATTGTTTCTTTAATTTCTGATGGAACAACTTTAGTGTTGTAGCTTTATTTCTGTAAGCTAGGTTTAGTTCCTTTTGTTTAGGCCTTGGGTCGGAGGAATAAAGTGAATTGAGTGGATTCTCTTATTTTCTTATTTTGGCTACCCATCAGACCTTTTGTGTTTTTCAGTTGTGTTTGAGGAGATATTTAGTATTATGGTCCTTTTCATTGTTTATTAAATAAATATGATTGTTAAGCATGTCTACACTTCCTAGAAAACTAATGTATAGCATAGAGGTCAAGTGTGTGTTTGTATGTTTAAATTTAAGTGTGTTTAAGTTGATAATGGTAGTGGCAAAAAAGCAATGAATGAATGAATTCACAGACTTGCAGAAGACTTTGTAGAAAGGTTGGTCATGAGCCAGTGGCAGCGGAAAAACCGACACAGACAGACAGACACACACACCCACCATTTTGCTTCATCCCCTTTCATAACTCATGAAGCGGTTGTTGTAGACATGTGTGGGAATACAAGATGATGAAAGTGAAAAAGAGGAAGAAGAGTATATGATAAAACATCCTGTAAGAATGTCAGCAACAATTATCCTGAGATATGCCCACCATAGTATCGCCACCACATCTTTCTGTCTATGAGGTGAAATTTGCAATCAAGGTCAAGGGTGTGTGAGGTTGTGGGTGTGAATGCATTAACATGTGAATGCATGGCAGCTATTGCGAGTGAACGCTTGTTAAAATATATTTCTCAGAATGGTCTCCGCCAAGAATGTACCATATAGAATGATAGAGAGACCATGGAGACTCAAGATTCTTCATGGGGCAGCTTTAAAGAATATGTAAAGTATTTCCTGACTCCATGCATTAAATTATAATGTAAATATAACTTGTGTAACATGCTTTTTACGTCCACCAGTGACCTTTTATTTTTGAATTTGTGTCTAACAATTCTTATTTTTGTTCCAAACTTCCCAATACCAACAAGTAGTTCTTCGAACAACAAGGGATGTGTTCCCTCTCAGACTTTGGAGCTAGTTTAAAGCAAAAATACTTAAACCTAAGAGTCTTATAGCACCCACATGCCCCACATATTGTTAGGAGCAAAGGCAAAGGCCTCAATATGTTTTGTGAGTGTGTAGCAGCATACAGGCGCTACCTGTCATTCAGTGCTGCTGTT
>NW_023339729.1:26611188-26611309 GCF_004916995.1 Morone saxatilis | reverse complement strand
CAGAGACAGTGAAGTGAAAGTGTTAGAAAGCCCACATTGTTGTGTAATCAGTTTGTTTGCATTATACGTTTTATTTGCTTCGTTCCCATAGTAATCTGTTGTGGCTGATGTTAAGACGGTG
>NW_023339729.1:26610584-26611020 GCF_004916995.1 Morone saxatilis | reverse complement strand
TGGTGGGGCACTATGTAATTTTCTTGTTTATACATTTTGATTTAAAATTACAGTCACCTGCATATGAGGACTAAATTGCATTGTGTTTTTTATATAAGTATAGGCAACTTAATTGTATTGCATTGTTGGTATATTGATAATTTCCTTTCATTTGTTACACAGACTACAGCTTAAATAAATCCACAAAACTGGGAAAGTCTGTTTTGTGTTCTTTCATCGGGACACATCTGCACCTTGAGCCAACTCTAACCACCTGATTTCCTCGAGACTCCATCTCCTTTTTAGAAAGTGTCGCATTTTACTCCATGTACAGTTTATATATATATAATATATATATAATATGTATAAATATATATTTCCATACATTGAAATCAAACAAGCCCAGTACTAGCACACTTTACTAGATGTTACGTTTCCCAAGCATTCCTCTTCCTAT
>NW_023339729.1:26609312-26610422 GCF_004916995.1 Morone saxatilis | reverse complement strand
AAATACAGACATAAACCTGCACTGCCTCATTTTTCAACTTATTCTAGATGAAACCAGGAAAATAGTGACACGGGGCACTGAATTTGATGAATTTGTTCTACAGACCACAAATGAGTCAAGAATTAGGTTGGAAAAACAATAGAAGAAAAATTATAGTGTTTCTGGGGGTCTGGCCTCCCTGATTACTGTACAAAAACACACCTTTAAACTTTATTCACTGATTTTGGTGAAAGTGGATCATATTTTATGGATAAAATATTTTCTGGTTTTCTCTCAGATGTCCTCCAGCTGCTCTCTGCCTCAGCTCTCAGTGATTTGTCTACTGGTGGACTGATACCTTTAGCTTTATTGTTGCTAAAGCATGCAGATAGCTTGTTAACTGTAGCTAGCTGAGCACAGTGAGAACACAGACGCCCAGAAACTGAACAGTGAATTTAGAAATGGGTCTAAAATGTGTACGATCAGTAGGGTGAAGGCTCGGTGTCTTAATAAGTGGGTGCACTACTGCATGCTTAAGGCAGGAGGGAACACAGCACGTGGAAAAGAGCTATTTACAGCAAAAACGTGGGACCAACAAAACCTCCTTCATATCTAAGGGAGTTGGCTTTAATTTGGTCATTGTGTAAAGAAAGATGGCCGCGTGTGGCATGACCAATCTGGAATTTTATTTTAGGAGCACAATTGTTGCTCAAAGATCATTGGGATGGCTTCAGTTTGTTGAAACTATTTTTAACAGTTAGTCTACTTGTTGCACCGAGATAACACATTCAGTACACCTAGAATAGCTGTGTGTGTGTGTGACCATAATCCATGCACATGAATGTCAACAAGTTGGGCATCGCACGTAAAGTTTGCACATCCTCACACCCCCCTTGATGGCACTAGGTGTCACATCAGGCACTGAAGTGTAAAGTGATGTTTCACACTTTCCAGTGTCTCTTCAAAACTTTGTTACATTCTTTATTGCTGACAGGATAGACAGAACAGACTTTTACTGAATTGTACCTGCATTTACAGAAAGGAAGACATGAAAAATAATATTCTCTTTAGATAGTGTTAGTGAGGTGCTGTGGATACAGGTTTGATCCCAGTAGGCCACAAAACTCTCTC
>NW_023339729.1:26608999-26609195 GCF_004916995.1 Morone saxatilis | reverse complement strand
TAGTAATAATGTGAAGAGGAAGGAAACCTGGTGTATTTTAACCGCCTACTTCTGTCTCCTGCTTACACCTCCTGACCTCAGAGGAACGTTGTAGTTCAAGACTCTCTCTGCATTGTAAGTAGAAGTGTTTGATGAGACTAATATATATCTTGTGTGCATTCATTATCTTTTTACAGTCTGTGTTTTATTGTCATTG
>NW_023339729.1:26604319-26608974 GCF_004916995.1 Morone saxatilis | reverse complement strand
ATGTAAATAAAGAGTGCTACAGACATAAAAACAGGAACATTTGCTACAGCAGGTCCAAGGTCTTATTGTCTCTGGTGGAGCATGTGACAAACTGGTGGAAGGTTGGGAGTGTGGACGAGAGAGAAACGTGGTTGAAGGCCCCTGTGATGATGATGATGATGATGAAGACCCCTGTGTATAGACAGTGATGGTGATAACTCTGGAAATTCCCGTGGCAGATAACATGGACGAAGTCCGACTGCGACAAGCTCGCTGTCTGCAGACGCTCTTTCACAGAGACGCCCAGGGGTTCCACCACCTGTTGTTACTCACTCAAATGTTGCTGTGACAAGTGAATTTCCCCACTGTGGGATTAATAAACTTATCTATCTATCTATAGTTTTTATGTTGTGTTTTTTCTGAGTGACGTCATACGTATATTTTACTTTGTGTTTATAGATAATTTATTCAAATTCATTCAAACTAATTGTGTGTCATTCAAAAGTGATTTTTGGAAAAAGTGACAGCCCAATTGCCCTCTGGTGGCTAACTACAGTATACGTCATAATGCTCATTGCCTTCATGTTAGCAGATGGGACAACTTGACATTAGTTCTTATCAAACTGATGTTTGTTCAAGTGTTCATTTTTCTGACACGTTCCGTTTTGATTAGTTATTTGAAGCAATTGACAGTTGAGGCCTGCTCACAACTGAGTCAGCCGGGCGTATGGGCGGGACCTTGATTCATTTTTGCACAGTGGGAGTAAGTAGAGATGCAACATCCTTCTTTTATATGTCGATGGTCCTGATAGACATTTAGCGGCCTCATAAAGCCACAAGCTGAAGACAGAGCTTTGATCCCTCAGCTACACTGTCATTTACGTTAAAAGCTCCAAGAAAAGCTGTATATTTCCTACTTAAAGTCTGTTAATGGACCTTTAAATTGAGATTAGTTTGTCACATCACAGTAAGGGTACAGTTAAGTTGAAATTAAATCAGTGGCAGAGCAGCAAGAACTCAATTGCAAATTGCTGCATCCTTCCATCCTCTGGAGTTTGTATTCCTGAGTTTGAACTACACAAGTACACAAGTCTGAGCTTGGCATATTGTACTGACAAAGTACTAGAGGAGTCTGTCACCAGCAGTTTGTGATTTTGCTGTTCAGTTTCTTCTAAGAAGAGATTGTTTTTTTATACCACAACATCACCGCAATAAAAACATTAGTGTAAATATGTAATGATACAGAAAACAAGCTTCAGACTTAAAAAGTGGCCCATTTTTGGCATTATTATTTTTTTTTTTTTTTTTTTTTTTTTTTTTTTTTTTACAGACTGAGTAAGGGAGAGACAGATACAAAAACACCCCTCTCTGCTGTTCACGCTATCTCATTCTCTTGTCTTTAATGACAATAAAACAAATAAGAAAATGTTAATTAATCGATTAATGTACACAAGATATATTAGTCTCAAACACTTCTACAAGCAGAAAGAAGCTGTCTTGAACTATAACGTTCCTCTGTGGTCGGGAGGTTTAAGCAGGAGACAGAAAGCAGGCAGTTAAAATACACCAGGTTTCCTTCCTCTTCACATTATTACTATGCATTGTGAATACAGTAAATGACCAACCAAATAACTTGTTTGTTATAACTATAATTCAACTTCATAATGTAATCTATATGAGACAGAATGAGAGAGAGTTTTGTGGTTTTCCTTTCTGTAAATGCAGGTATAATTCAGTATCTATTCAGTATCTAGTAAAGAATATTCTGTCAATGCAGCAAGGACTGTACTCTTCAGTGCCTGATGTGACGCCTCAGAGTTGTTGCTGGGCGGGGTGTGAGGACTTGTGTGAACTTGAAGAGCGAGGCCCTACTCATTGACATTCATGTGCATGAATTATGGTCACACAGACATAGCTATTCTAGTTCAACTGCACGTCTTATCTCAGTGCAAAATACATTTATAACAAGTTACTGTTAAAAAGAATTTCAATACAAGGAAGCCACCCCAATGATCTGTGAGCAGTAGTTTCCATGCGTGTCATAGCATCAAAAATGCTCTTATCAATGTAAGAAACAACCTTTCACTTACAGCTTATGCTGGTGGGAGTTACATTTTTGACACTGTTGATCATTTTCCTCTCGGATTGCCTTGAAAAGTGGGTCGGCATCAGAGACACTGCCCTAAAATGGTTTAAATCCTATTTACACAACACACCTGTCACGTTGACCGTGTTATATTAACGTGTCAGCATTTGCTAACGCTAATGTAAAAGTTCAGTGATCACCAAAGTCAAGTCATCCTGTGCGGGATATGAATGTCTATACCAAACTTTATGGCCATCCATCCAATAGTTGAGACATTTCCGATTCCAATGACTCATGGAGAGTGAGGAAAGTGAGGGAATCCCATAAATCAACAGACTATAGATTCCTGTTGTATCTAAGTTTTTATGACTGTACTGTACAGTGCAGCTGGATCCTCCACGGTTTGTGGAACTCTGGACCTGAAAGGAAAAAAAAGATTGAAAATTGGAAGAAATTGTGGAAATGTTTTAGTGAGGATAATGTTCCTGTGAGAAGAGCTCACCTGGGGTCAGTAATGGCACGGTTAAATTTGACGGCAGCGTACTCAACGACCTCTCCTTCTTCCTCTCTGTGTCTGCGGGGTCCAGCTGGTCTGATGTTGGCGTACACAGGATCTGCCTGGTTCTTGGAGAAGTGGACACTGGCATAGTGAAGGTCATCCTGCTCCTCCGACTGATTGAATAAATACTGAGAAGGAAAAATTGCTTTTACATTTGTATATGTGTAGCAGTGTCAGCAGTCTTGGTGGCTAATAAGATAGCCTAAATGCCCTTTTCCACTACCACGTCCTCTAGCTCCTGCAGGAACTTAGAAGTAGAAGTTGACCTATAGAGGCCAATATAAATAAATCATATAATAAATATGGATAACTGAAAAACGCACTTAAAGTAAGATAATAAATAAAGATAATAATAAATAATAATTTCCTAAACTTAGATTTATTCATTATTTTAGCAATTATTTCCCCACAAAATTAGTCATTCCAGTTGAGAAGCTTGATCTTACAATGGGATGCAAAACAGTAATGTATAGTAGCGGTGTGACTGGGAGCCATGGTGCCAGTCAGACATGCATGTCTGACATAGATAATATTTTAGTTACATATCTTTTTTTTTGTCCCTTCATTTCTGATTGATTTGCATTCAAAGAATGGTGGTTTTACGTGTATCCCGAGCCTGTGTGAGGGCAGACCCATGGGAACTGGCGAACGGACACACAAGACTGGCAAGCTGCAGATCATAGCAAGGAAAAACTTTTCATTTAGACTATGTCTGAAAATGAATGACAAGCTTAAATCTCGGTGTGGTTGTGGCTCAGGAGGTAGAGAGGGAGTAGGTGGTTCAATCCCCACCTTCTCTGATCCACATTACACTGAAACCCAAATTGCTTCTAATGGTGTAGCTAGCACACTGTAGCTCACTGATGTCATTGTGTGAGTGTGTGTGTACAAGTGAATGAGTGGCAAAAACCACTCAGTCACTCGTAAAGCACTTTGGATAAAAGCCCTAGTATGTAGTATTTTGGGTTAGTTTTGTTTGCATAAATTAACTGGAACCAACGCCAAGGTCACAGTTCACAGTTGGATCGGAGCGGCCTCAACCAGCCAGCATAGTGAGCAACACTGGGGCTACCCAGTTGGGCAACAGGGCTGCAGTGGCAATTAAAGTATCACAGCAATATTTTAGAGTAAAATGGCAACCTCTGGTGGACACCCTGTTTCATTACATTCAAGACAACAGGAGGAAAAAAGAGAGTTAATATAAACAAGAACAAGACTAATTTCTGGAGGGTGGCATAAGAGTGACATTCAGTCCTTCTCAGTGAGGTAAGTTTTGAAGTTGCACAGGAATTTGTTTAACCTTTAACCCACCTGTTCCCTGCTGTCTGGTCTATCTCCAGGCTCAGAAGATTTCCTGGAAGCCCTCTTTTTTCTGGTTAGGAGAATTAATTAAAAACAAAGGAATTACAAAACTGACGGCAAACAAGACAGATTTTCAGGTATTTCAGGTACAATGCTTTAGTAAAACTTATTTACTCACTTAATCAGTACATATACATAGATAGTGAGCCATATGATACCCAGGAAAATAGCAGGAGTTGGTCCAATGACGGCTAATTTCCATAATCCTGGGAAAACTGTAATAAAACAGCAGATTTAATTCAAGGGGGTTTTAGATATTTGACCCCATAGGGTGATATAACAAAATCAAGTTCTTTGCATTTTGAGATAGCAAAATAAGTATGCCCTCCTAACAAATTAAACTGAAGCAGACATTGTAAAGTCAGTAGTCATAGAGTTTTTATTTTTCAATGTCCTAATGTCAGTAGTTAACTGTATGGCGGACGTGGCGATTGCGGCCAGCCGTCCCGTTCTGCACACCGCAGGCTTCCCGGCAACTGGACTAATCTGATACTTTCAATACTGAGGGAGGATAGTGATCTGATGTTACAGGTTAAATGAAAAACATACCTGTTAAAATATTCAGATGTAAGGTGGAGTTATGACGTCCTCTTCTGTTCTGGGCTTCACAGTAATAATTCCCACTGTGTTCAGGTCTGAAGTCAGTGATGGTGAAGATCTGTCCTGATG
>NW_023339729.1:26602956-26604219 GCF_004916995.1 Morone saxatilis | reverse complement strand
TGTAAGTCACTCCCCAGTCATTCTGTCCCTGTACTACTGTAATAGAAGAGGACATCAGAAAACTCAACTTCATAAGCTCATCAGAGAACAGACTTGTTTTTCCTTAATTTTGGTAGAATTACATTTATAAAACAATTGTCATTAGTGTCAAATCATTCGCCACGGAGAGTTAACTGTTGCACGATTTAATCTTATTTTAAAGACTTTTACAGAGGTGACATCACCTGCCAAAGTCATTAGTGGGAATGAAAACCTGCAGACTGTTAGCTGTCTATGGCACAAGATTGGACAACTGAAGCAGTACAGGTGTTTTGGGGAAAGGTATCCTGACTTTAAAAACCTCAGAATCTAATTGACTGCAATCACTAACACAAACACATACTCATCGCTGTAACTACATGAATATTTATCACTGTTGTATGGACGCATATTGCATTTGGTGGTCTGAGAATGTAGAAATACAATACCTGGTACAGTGAGGAGAAGGATGACAAATCCACTTGATGTTGCAGTTAAACTCATAGCTGTACCTCTCATGTCTCTGTGTGACTTCACAGTCAGTGAAACAAGACTGCAGAAGTAAATCAGTCATATCAAAAACACTTCTACCTAATGTGGAAGGAGACTGTCTTGATCTTTCAGTCTGAAAGCAGTAGACAGAAGTTGTTAAAAATAAAACCAACTTCTTCCTCTTTTACATACATAATGAACAAAACACCAGAAGATGTAACTTAAACAAGAAACTATGAACTTCTTAATATAAATCTATAATCTTCCAAAAAGAGTGTGAGAAACTAGTTTTGTGGAAGATCCAAACACCTCCCTGACACAGGAAAGACTATAAAAAGAAAGAGCTTTTTAAAGCATGGTCACAGTTTAAGGTCTGTCAGTGGTCAACTAAACCGGGACAGAGATGACAAATGTGACAGACAGTTGGATGCATCACTTCACACATCTCATGCATGCTGAGACACTAAAACCTCCACACTGTGGGTTCAAAGAAATCTTCTGATCAGTACTTTTTTTTTTAAAGAATCTGTCTATCAAAGAGTAAAGTAAACCCTGAAGTGTTTTTTGGCATGGTGAGAGCAGCACTGCAGCTGTGGTTAGAAACCTTTAGCTGTGGTCTCTCTTCCACTTCCTCACTTACTTACAGACATCGTGGAGCAGCCTCAGCCCTTTTAACTTTGTTTATCACTCGCAGTTCTACTTTCAATGACTGTGATTGACAGAGACTCTTTCATCACACACGTTGGATATCAC
>NW_023339729.1:26599891-26602810 GCF_004916995.1 Morone saxatilis | reverse complement strand
TTGACTGTGCTGTATAATGCAGCATTTAAGGAGCCAGGGGACACACTAATATGGGAACGTTTAACACCACAACAGACAGTAAAACTGAACACCAACATACTGTATGTGGAAACAGCAACAGAAATTACACAGGCAAGAACACTGAATGAATGTATGATGAGGAATTACAATTAGAGGAAGAGGGAGTGCGGTAGCGCATAAATGCGGCCAATGACCAGAATATCATTCATAATAACGCAGCGAAGTGAGGATACAGCCATTTCATACAGGAGAGGAATGCATACATGGAGGGACCAACCTGCAGTTGCAGTTTATATTTAGGTAATGAAAGGCAGTTTACTGTTAATACAGAGAACAGAAACATCGCACTGACGTCAGCAAGCAACACAATAAACTAGCAAGGTGTGGTTCCTCTTTTTGTGTTCTTGGTAAATGTTGTCTTGTTCTCATAAAGGATGTACAGACATTTGTATCTTAACTCTCAAGCCGCTGAATCTTTCAGATGAACCATGAACAGCTCCAGTTACTCACTAATACAGCACTACTCTTACTGTGCAATGACACACTCGACTTTAATGTTCAGGTAAAAGGATGCAGAAAGATGTATGATAATGTAACCTAAATGTGAAACATGAACTAACGACACAGACATGCAACAGAGAAACAAAACTGAATGTGTTATAAAGAACCAGTAAGTAGGATTGAGTGGCGTCTAGCAGTGAGGTTGCAGATCACAATAAACTGAACACGGCTAAAGAGAATAGATCCAATACATGTTTTTGAAAAAAATCTAATTTTATTCTCTGGACTATTAATACAGTTTTCTTTTCTTTTTTTAGAAAAAAAACAACATAGAAAAAATTATTTAAAAGGAAAAATAGTAATATGTATGTATATGTAAGGTAGCAAAATTGAGAATTGATAATAAGTTGTGGTGATAATGCCATGGACATTACAATTCAGAAATTATCTACAGCTGATTGACAAGAAAATCAACTGTCATCATTTAACAATCTTTCTTTAAATGGCAAAAAAAAAGAGATATTGCACAAGATAAATGTACTTTACAAGATGTTGATTTGCTATCACTAAAATATTGCTCTTGAAGCTGTATGAAACTACATCTAGATCTAAAGTTTGTTCATAAATAGCAAATTCCACATTGGGATTTCTGTACATGATGATATATTTGAGGCTGCATGTTATAAACCATGTAGCTTAAAATTGATAAATATTACAGTGTCGTGTACCCACACCATATTACATGAGACTGAGTGGGTGAAAACTATCTGCAGACCCAGGCTTCAGCTCCAGACAGTCGTATCTGTGGCTTGAGTAAACACTGTTGTTCATGTCGCACTGCACCAATATCTGCTGGAAGGGCACCGGCAAGGACACAGGTAAGGTAAGAGGAGTTGATGAAGACCAAATAAGAGCTAAAAAGCCTGTGAAGAATAAATAACGCTTCTCAGGTGTCCACAGAAACATCATACACAAATCGTGTTCTCAATATAATATGTTCTCAGGTAAAGTCATAAATACTTTACTTTGTTAAAGCTGATCTATGCTGGGTAAAAAAAAGCTGTTGAATGTTTGTTTTTTTTAATTTACGTTTGTGTTTGTTTGTGTGTCTGTTCTGATAAATAAATATTCTGTGTAGTTACCTGTTTAATAAAGATAAAAGACTAATAATTACCATGTAAGAACAGTAGATTAGACATTCTGGTTTTCATGGTTTTCTTTGCTGTTCAATGCCGCTGGATCTCCTCCAGTTTCCTGATTTCTGTTTTTGGGAGGGGGAGAATTTTAAAGGATTTTAAAGAACTGATGCACAATTAGTCCAACAGTAATCATGAAAACTAAACACTGTTTTATCAAATTTGAAATAAGATTTGTAAAGATGTAAAGAAATAAATACTTGCTGGATTTGGATTAGGATCTTGTGTGGACAATAATTCTATAACATTTAATATACAAAGACAACTTCCCGGTTGCAAAAAGAGTAAATATGAACCGAGTGTAGGAATTCAGGAGTTGGGGATCTTTTAGTAGCAGATTGCGCAAAGGTTGAAAATAGTAGGCATGCAGGCATGCAGTAGATTGAAATTCGTACTTGGGAAAGGCAGTAATGCTACCTAAATTTATATTGCATATTATGCAAACATAACTTTCAGTTTGCATAATATTCTATAACACTGTTAGGGTATGAATTTTTAGATTCAATAACTTTTTTTTTATTAATCTGGTTGTTCTGTGGTTTAGATGCAACCTGCACATTATTCAAACCCATTTCTCACAAGCGGTTGTGCCATAAACTTGCTGTCATCACCCGGGTAAATTAAATGTTTATAATATTATATTCTGTGAGTCAGAATACAGCCGCTGAAGCCAACTGATAAAGTCCTGCTCAGTTTAAATCTTCTCTTCTAAGTTTAGAACAGAAGCTTTGGAGAACAGGCCAGAACACTCAAACACCTAGTTGAACTGTAATGTTCGTGTGAAGAGCTGCTCACTTTGGGGCAGGACTGTCATTGTTAAATTTGACAGTAGCATGCATCACACTGCCCGCATCCTCTTCCCTCCTGTGTCTTTGGAGATGAACTGGTCTGGTATTGGTGTACGGAGGATCTTCTTGTCTCTTGCAGAAGCGGATGCTGGTATAGTGAAGGTTATCTTTATGCTCTGGTGGTTGTTCCTATAGACATTAGACAAATAACACCCTCTAAAAAACAGAAGTCACAGTAACTGCAAACTCGAAACCCATTCCTCAAAAGTAATCAGTCAATACAACTCACACTACAAACAGAAACACTTCTGATGACAACATCTTTGTACATGAGAAGAATGAATCAGAATGCAGTAACCTAAACCTAAACATACGATCTGTCCTTGGGGTACGACTGCAAATTCACTTTTCTA
>NW_023339729.1:26599255-26599820 GCF_004916995.1 Morone saxatilis | reverse complement strand
TGCACTTTTATCTGGTCTCTCTAGCTCTGGTGGTCGCTTAGGGGCCATCTTTTTCCTGGACGGGGGAATGAATGCAAAAAAACAAATGGACAAATAAATTAACTGTAGAATTGACTGCTTGAAATGACTATTGAAACAATGAAATTTAACAATTCATCAAATAATGATTTTACTGCTCACCTAATCCATAGTAAGACAAGGATGAGTATGACAACAGTTAAAATAGCAGTGATTGTTCTAACTTCTATTAATGTCCACACTCCTGGGAAATGGGAATCCAATGAAAACACTGACAGTCAATTGGGGTGTCACAGACTAATTATGAGAGAGAACTTCAAGAGAAGGTAGGAGTACTTAAATAATATTCTTCTAACTAAATATATTTACATTTATACATCAAAATCAGTTTACAGTTCTTTTGGAGTATTGCTGCGTATGTCTGTCGGTTTAGGCTGAGCGGATATAGCATCAATGCAATGGAATGAATTACCTGCTACTACACTGAAAAAAGTGATTCTGAGCATTTGTAAATATAACATTAATGAAATCTGTGAAATTAACAATA
>NW_023339729.1:26592833-26599155 GCF_004916995.1 Morone saxatilis | reverse complement strand
AGGACTGGATGGACCTGAAGACAAGCTGTGGTTCTTTACTGAGAGGTTCACGATTTGGAAGAGGATTCTTCTTGTACCAGCTGTAATTAGCTACATTGTTGGCCTCACTGCTACAGGTCAGATTCACTGAACTGCCCTCCCAACTATCATCACCAGAAGAAGACTCACTGACACAGAGGGAACCCTGGGAGCATCTGGAGAAAAAAAATGTTTAAAAGATGAGAATAAGTTTTTACTGTTAAAGTTACAGTTAAAAATCTAATTGTTGAAAAAGTGTACAGTAGGAAGTGGATTTCACATTCTGGACTCTTGGGCTCTTTTTAACTTTGGATATTGTTTGTGATACGACACATCACAAAATTAAACTCACACAACGAAGGAGAGGGGTAACCCTCGTGTCCTGTCAAAGCACAGGAGATGTTGTCTCCAGGAGAAAAGCGGCCGGTATAAGAGGAACTTCTTTGCAGAACATTCTGTCCATTCTTGAGCCAGACGTAAGAAAGAGGATCATCTGGACTGCAGCTACTGTTACAGTTGAGCTCTGCCTCCGTGTAAGACTGACTGTTGACAGTTATTCTGGTCACCTTTACCTGGATGGCTGGATATGTGAGGAAGAATGCAGCTGTAACTGGTTACTAGTAGCACACATCAAAGCAATTGTAACAGTAAAGCACTGGGACTATCTAAAAAATATTATATATATTATATGAACTTTTGGTTGGATTATCACAGTGCTTAAAATATCATATCACAATCAATTTTAAATATGACTTTAAATAGTGTCAATATGAGGTTGAAGTGAAATATCTCACTATAAATTAAATTCATAAAAATGAAATATGGCACATTCATGTCCCCCCAAGATAAATTATAACCACTTTTAGTACCATATTCAAGCCAAAGAACCCACAAAATTGATGACATCCCCATCAGCCTGAGCTGTACCTTGTGTTTCTTGCTACTTGGCATATGTTAAGTGTGCTACCAAACTAAGATGGTGAACATGGTAAACATTATACCTGCTAAAATCAACATTGCTGTTTGCTGTACGTCCTTTTAAGTTCATCAGTACTTCCAACAGTCAAAGTTGTACCAGGTAAACAGACTGGGCTGTGCCACACCTTCGCCTCTATCATGCACAACATTTTATAAAAGAGAAAAGAATAAATCTTCATGTTACCTGTGACAGACAGTTTGACTCCAGGTTTACCGATCCATCTCATACCTGGTTTGTTTGTTATGAACCTGAAGTAGTACGTGGCGGAGTCGCTCTGTCTCAGGTCTGTGATTCTCAGAGTGCAGTTTTTCTCATGAAAGATATACTCTGTACGGCCTGCATAATCTGAGTCTGTTGTCAGACCCACATACACTTGAATATACCAGAATTGCTTGACAACTGTAATATTAATGCCATATATACTGGATGGGTATCTGTAGGTGCAGCTTATGTCCACTGTTGATCCTTTTAAGGCACAGATCTCAGTAGAAGCGTAAGTCACTCCCAAGTCATTCAGACCCTGAACCACTGTAACACAAAGCACATCAGAAAGCACAATCAGACACATTACAACTGAGGACAGAGTAGAATATTTTGTGGAAAAGTGCTTTATCATCAGGTTTAGTATCTACATGTCTGGCTAGGACCCTTTATTGGATAACTGTGACGTCCAATATTCTATATGTGAACACTCCAGAGGTTTGGTAAAGTCACTTCTTTCTAAATCCACACACCTCCAGATGTTTTTGTCTTTAGGCTGACTCAGTGTATCAGACCTTAAACAGCTCCTTTGTAGAGCCACAAAAGTGTTTATACTAGTCATTTAACATATACAGTAGTAGGCTACTTCCCAACACTTGTAAACAGACTTTGATGCGTAGAATCAGTGCAGTCCCCGCTACATGCAGGGGCAGCTGCTTTTGTTTAAAGGACAGTGTGTAGGATATTTAGTGGCATCTAGGGGTAAAAGTTGCAAATTACCAGCATTTGAATACAGCTTGGCCGCAAAAGGCAAGTAAAGCCATTTCTGAGTGTAGGAGGGAACTGCAGAGAAGTTGACAGTGAGCTGTATGCATAGTTAATATGCAAATAATAAAAATGAAACATTACTGTAGACTGAACTGGTGCAGATGAATATATGAATTTAAGAATTGTTCAGCCCTTCAGATGAACCAACACACAAAGTTCCAGTTCTATAACACTTTCCTTTAAGGCTTAAAATGTCGCCACCTCACAAAGAGGCCAGTATCTTTTCCAACAAATATTCATTCAACATATGAATATTCGACAAGAGGAAGAAATGTTCTTTGTTTTTAATACATGTACTCAGGTTATGATACTAAGTGGATTATCGAGAAGATTGCAGTGCATCTCAGAATCTATTCTTTTTCACCCATGCTACTCTTACTGTCTTAAAGTGTAAGAAATTTTGTCTACAAAACTCTGAAGACTTTTAAAGACGATTAAAGATTTTTTTCCTTACACTCACAAGAAGGTGCTTTAAATAACTGTGCTAAATTAACTAAAATGTAAATGTAGATTTACAGTACCTGGCACAGAGAGAAGGAACAAAACAAATCCAATGACTGTTGCTGTTAAACCCATAGTTGCTCCTCTTTCCTCTCGGTCCAACCTCAGAGACAATAAAACATCAACCATTGAGTATTATGCACAAGACATAAACCGGTAATCTTCAAACAAATCTTCTTGATAACTTTCCTCTGTAGTCACTACACTTTACACGTTTTTTATGGGCTTGTGCTGTAAAAGTGAACTTACCAATTGTGGCCCCTCGTGCACTTAGTCTGCGTTAAAGTGATGAACCTGTTGTGTTTCTAGACAGAGGTGGAACTAGTTTGAGCAAATGCAGTTCCTCTATTCTAAAAAGGTCCAGTGTGTAACATTTAGGAAGATATATTAACAGAAATGCAAAAAGATATTTACTGGTATGTGTTCATTAGTGTATAATCACCTGAATATAGGAATTGTGTTTTTCGTTACCTTGGAATACCTTCCATGGAGGCCACATAATCATTTTGTCCCTCATTGCAGTTTCAGCACAGACAAAAACATGTCACTTCTTCTTCACCTTCCATCGAAGGGAACTTTGGCCGTGTGATATGTGGATGTTTCTCTAACTTAATCTGTTTTTGTGTATGACAGGTCGTTCACATATATGGGACACTAAATAATTGTAACTTCATAAAAAAAGAAGAGGTTCAACATGTGTACGATATTTTTGTGCCTGCAGATAGATTGATAGACGGACTACGACCATCAGGCATAGAAACAACAGAGTCTGAAAGTGACAATAAAAGGACAACAAAAGTAAACTGTAAAAGTACAACAGCTGGTCTGCAAACACCAACTTCAGGGGCCTCCATCAATACTACAGACAGACACAAGGACACTTTATAGAGCAGAACTGGTATTAACTCTCCCCGTATGACGTGCCCTTGGCCACCCACGTCAGTGAAATGTGAACAAAGCAAACTCTGTTGTGCTACTCAGACTGTACAATCTGATTTCCTGGATTACAGGTGCAACTGAGGAACCAACACTGGCTCACTATGTTATTACCTAAACCTGATATAACCTAAAAGTGAGATAAGTATGTAAGGCATTGATCTGTCGAGGCAGACACCTACCTTGGTCTAACTGCTGGACAGTTTTGGGTAGCGTTTACATTTTTTCTTCCTCTGATTAAACAGTGGCTGTTGAAAATGTTGATGTATAACTCATCAGCGTTTTGCAAAGTATTCCATGGTAATGTTTAATTTAGCTTAAAGAGTATTTTCTATACATTTTCCATACTCCATGGTCTTAATTCACACTTTATGTATAAATGTCAGTTTTAAAAAATTATTTGCGTTGCTAAAATGAATACAAATTAAGTTACAAATAAAACCATAAGTCTAAGATTTTTATAAACTTTTTATTCATATTCATATAAATGTATGGATTGTGACAAAAATATATATATTTAAATATATGTAAATATTTTGCATAGAACTTTTAAAAAAATTTTCACAAGGGTGCATTTAGAAAGTAGTGCCCAGGAGTGGGAACGAAAATCCCTTTCTAGTCACTTTTTGTGAGAGAGAGGCTGTCTACCAAATTAAATTAATAAATTTAATAAATTCAACACTTTGCATAAATGTGTTGCTGCCTAGCTGCTGAGATGTATTGATTATCAATACCTTATTTCAACTAAATATGTGTCTTGTTGAAGGTGAACAGGTATAAATCAAGTCATTTCAACCAATTTAGGCCAGATGTCGACATCTGTCAATAATATTTTATAAATCCGCTCTATTTAACCACGCAGAGTACAAAACAACTGGGAAGTAGGAGACTTTATAAAGCACACCAAAACACTGTAAACAGCAAATACCCTTTCAGGTTTAAGAAGATTGAGACCGAACTATGACTAAAACATCCAAAGTCAGAGAAAAATTGTCACTACTAGCAGAGGACAATGCAAACATAAAGTTACATTTACAAACAGGTTTTGAACAAAAACAGGTGGGCCATATGTGATGTGAAATAAGAATAAAGAAAGCAGCCATATAGACAATGTTACAGTATTCTTACAGCAGTAGAAAATTCAGACAGTCAATGTGTGTAAAGATACTGGCAGATATTTGTGTGAATACCAGTTAAGATAAGTAAACCTGGTGGCAGGAAAATGAAACTACACATAGATTAATGGGCATTCTCCTCCAAAAATCCCAGTGATTGTTTGGTGTTTTTCTTCCCTGTAAGCTAACTGATCGAACCAACAACCTTCTGATTGGGGGACGACCCGCTCTGCCTCTGAGCCACAGTCGCCTTACATGTTACATATGTTACATACTGAAAAACTTGATGGTTGTCAAAATTCTCATCCACCACAGGGACATGGGTTTCAATTCCTGACAGTGGGAGTTAAACAGCTGTCTGTGCTTATGGGTGGGAAGCCGGTGAGGGATAACGTTTCATCATTCTAACCATTTAAAAACAGCTCCTCCCACCTGCCTCCATGCAGATGAAACCAGTCAATATCTGAGAGAGAAGGCCATGAAACCATGTTACACAAGTCACATTCACAATCTGATGTAATAATTCATGAGCACTTTACATATCCTTTAATTATCTATGCTAAGTCAAATACAAAATTGAACATCGTCATATGTTCTGCCTAAATTTAAATTTGTGTTTGACATGTATGGTCAACCTGCATTCTTGGACAAGCCTGATCTGAAGAATAGGTTTTAAAACTCAATGTGGTTTCCTTTCATAAAGACTAGGAGGGAGAAAAAATCTTACCATGGATGGAAAGTAGACTAGAAATTCCTCTTTCCACATTTTTTCGGGGTTTTGTTGATTGTACTGTACAATGCGGCTGGATCCTCCACAGCTTCATGACCTCTGGGCCTGGAAGGGAAATACATTGAATGAAGGGATTCTGAAGATATGGTATCACTGTAAAAGATGCAAACATCATTAATGGTTTCCAACTGTAATAGATTATGTTCTTGTGTAAGGAGCTTCTCACCTCTGGGCTGTATTAGCACTGTTAAATGTTACAGCAGCATACTCGACCATCTCTTCTTCTTCCTTGTATCTTCGTGGCTGAACTGGTCTGATGTTGTAGTAGATAGGATCTCCCGGGTTTTGGCAAAAGTGGACACTGGCATATTGAAAATCATCCTGCTGCTCTGCTGGTTGTATCTGTGGACATTGGACAGATAATTATTTATTTCACATGCTTACCACATGACCCACTGACAGACTGTCTTCAGCTACTTCTCACTTCCCCCAGGCCCATGCATTTCTCAAGCAATCTCCAGACATCCACCAGATGCCCTCAGAATTTCCCACCAGTCTTGCAGACCAAAAAGAATTACAAGTGTTTACATGCTTTTTTTTTTTTTTTTTATTTGAGCAGGAAGTTAGACTAAACAGCAGTCTAGACTAAACTTTGGGTCTACATCCTTACCCGTTCACTGCTGTCTGATCTCTCTCCAGCCCCAGGCGGTTGTTCGGAGGCCCTCTTCTTTCTGGTCAGGAGAATTCAATTTAAAAGTTAAACTAAAATGCTGCACTCACTCCTAAAATTAATACATTACAAATTGCTTCATGAATAATTATTTGGTATAAAAGAACTGCTTACATGATCCATAGGAGAGATGAGTGCAATAGCGAGTAAGAATAACAGGAAATGTGGCAGCAACTATTTGATTTTCCATTGGTCCTAGAAAAATAGCTGATCAACCACACAGACCTAATTAAGGGAGTTAGAAAGGAATTCTGTCCAGATTTTTGCGCGCAATCACAAAAATC
>NW_023339729.1:26586408-26592733 GCF_004916995.1 Morone saxatilis | reverse complement strand
AAAGCACAAGAACTCCGAGGAAGAAGTGAAGTTAGTAACATACATTAATGAGACAGTGCACAATGCACAATGTCACATACTGAAGCCACACTGTAAAAATACTCCACTAAAGGTACAACTCCTGCATTAAAAACCTTACTCAAGTAAATGTGTTAAAGTATTATCAGCAACATTTTATTTAAACTAAATTTTATTTAAAAGATAAAGTACTTATTACACAGAAAAACAGTCTCTATCAGTGTTCTACTATTATATATGGTTTTAGTATTATTGGTGCAATATGTGCAGTATAGTGCATTTTACTACTGTAGTTGTATAAGTCTGTGCTATTTTTAACTACTTTATATACTGGTAGGTAGTTTAATCTACAGTAATGCGTAATGCTCTAGAAGATCATCATGTTTGTCCACGTATCTCTAAAAAGTCAACTTTTCATGACCACGGCTTTGTGACAATGCATTTTCCAGAATATTTGCCTCTGAGACATAGTGGTGAATAAAGTTGCATAAAATGGAAATACTCAAAGTACAGTACTTGTACTTGAGTAAACATACTTGTGTTACATTCCAGCACTGAACACAGACGTGTGAGCATGAATTGACACTCGGCTGCTACTGTGTGTTATATGTAGATAACGAAAGGCAAATTACTGTTAACCATACAAAAAATGGAAATATCGCACTGACGTCAGCATGAAACACAATGAATTGGCAAGTTTGGTGCCAATGAGCTTGTGATTGATGTTATCTTGTTCTCTCATAAAGGATATACAGACATGTGTTACTGAATCCTTACGACCAGCTCCAGTTATACAGTCAACTAAAACAGCACTAATCGTACTCTTCAATGATGCACATCGCCTAAATGTTAAGGTAAAAGGATGCAGAGAGATACTGTATGTGTGGAAATATTCCAATCAGGTGACTTTATCACCACAATAAAACAACCAGCCCTACAACATGATAGAAAAATCTAGAATATATAGATATACAGTACCTGGCACAGAGAGAAGGAAGATAACAAATCCACTCGCTGCTGCTTTTAAACTCATAGCTTATCTTCTTTTGTCAGTGTGACCTCAGATAAATAAAAAACACATCAGCAGGTCAATAATGTCTGCAAGACACACTAATCATATCAATAAACAATTCTACTTACAGATTTCCTCCCTCACATTATTTCTATGCATTCAGTCGGTAACTGACTGTTTTGCAATTCAATTCAATTTTAATTGTATAATTGTAAAATTTATAACACAAGTTATCTCAGGACACTTTTCAAAATAGAGAGAGAGAACAGAGGTAACAACAGAATGAAAGAGACAGAGACAGAGGTGCACAGCAACAACAGTAGCAACAACTACACTAATAGCAGTGACTGATGGTGATAATGATCTTGATGTTGATTATGTAAGAATGACGGGTTAGTATTGTGGGATGCTAGCAAGGGTTTAAACAAAGTCATATTTTTGTCTGCTTTTACTTGTAATTAAGTATTAGCCTAATAATGTTTGTTAGGTTATAGCTCTTTTTGTTTCTTGATGGTAATTTTTGTGTCACTAAGTTTTGTCCTTTTTTCTGGTTAATTCGGTATAAGTCTACACTGAGGAAGGCAGCTGTATACTTACATCTGATAATTATTAACAAAGTATAGTACAGTGGGTTTCAGGCTCCACCAGATGGCGATATGTTGGTGAAAGACGGTGCAGTAAGTTCAGTCAGTAAAACTCCCCCCGGTTGGTCTGTTATGATCCTGTTGTAGTGACAGAACAGCAGTGCATTATATCTGTGAACCTTAATGCAACACTGTACAAGATATCAACGTGCTATTTTTACTCTTCTCTCTGTTCACACTCAGTGTGAACTCTGCAGAGAGATAAACAATGCTGAGGCTTGGCCAACTAATAGCTGTGGTGTGATATATAGATAACAAAAATCCCCAATACTGTGAACCATTCAGTGCATGGAAATATCACACTGAAGTCTGCAAGTGTGAGGGGGCAGGGTTTGTGATCTTTTTCTGTTGAAAACTGAATTGTTCAAATTAATTCCTAACACAGTTCTGGCTGTAATTTTGCATTAATGAACCATTACTGCCTTTTTAAAAGGTAACAAGACTGTAATTTACAACTTACTACTTAATTAAAAAGTTACTGTGTGTCATCTGTAACATTAAAAAAACTTTACTTTCAGCATGTAATTTAAAATAAACAGCAGTGACATTTACGGTTGCAAGTTTTAAAGCTCTGCATCATATCAAACATAAAATTATTAATACATAAAGTATAGGTTGCTCTGAAAAATAACGCTAAATGTAGACATACAGTAAGTGGCACAGAGAGAAAGAAGACAATACATCCTCTTGCTGCTGCCCTTATCTCTCTGTGAGGCTTCAGAGACAATAAAACATGTCAGCAGGTAAATCATGTAAACAACAAATATCATATCGGCACCCAATAAACAATTCTACTCACAATGAAGGAGGATATGTTCTTGAAAAGACAACTCTCCTCTGTGGACATCACAGTTAGTAAGAGATGAAGCTGATCAAGCGGTTAAGACGGGCCTGACTTCCTTCCTTGTCACATTATTAATATGCATGATGAGGGTGTGCTGCAATTATTGGTCTATCACACGTCATCCCTAGGAAAGATACCAGCTGATGAACAACTCAAGATTCAAAATGAGCAACGTGGCTTCTGTCCTGGTCACAGAACAGTGGAGCAGCTTTATTCCATCTGTGTTGATGGTGGTGCTGCAGGAATATGGGATAATAATAGAGGATATAACCACTGCAATCTGTCTAACAAAAAAAAACAGGACAAAAACACATGAGAAAAAGACAGGAACATACATAAACACAACCTGGTTTTTGCTATTGTAAATATCTAGCATCTACTAGTCAAATATGACTCTTTACCCCACTCTAGTGGCAGCAGTAAGAAACTACAACTAGATCAGCACAGTACATTCTTCAAACCCCTCCATGTTTTCACTTTCTGCAAATACTACAGTAGAATATGTTCCTGTTAGCTACCTGAGTTATCCGGAGAAATAACAACACATACTTTATGTTTAGCCTAACCCAACAGTTCATTTTACACAGGCCATATTGGACCGGCAGAGAATAGAAGTTAGTTCATGTCTGGCTCCTGAGTAACTTAACAACTAGCTAACAAGACAATATGATATCATGCTATCACTGTAGAGCACTTTATTAGATCTAATATGTTAGAAGATAATAGCTTACTTACACATCCAGATGACATGATGCAACACTGGAGCCGTGTATGGCCTCTCGGTTTGGTCTTCACCCATCCCTTAAGAAAAGGTCTGGGTCTTTAGCTTATGGATCTCAGAACTTCTCACCCCTTACAGCACCACCAGAACCCTCAGATCCTCCCACTGTGACACTGTGCCCAGTTTGTAGGGTAAAAGGAAGTCAGGGACAGGGTTTTTTTTTCTGTAGCGGCTTCTCGATGCTGGAATATACAGGATGAGTCTGTTTATTCTTCTAAGGAGCAGCTCAGGACTTTTATTCTCATGCTTTCAATTGTGTTTTTATTTTTATGTAGAGTTGCACAATATGGTAAAAAAAAAAGACTCATATATTTGACAGATATTGCAATTGAGATATGATTCAGTGAGGACCATGAAGTCCAATGAATTCATTTTCACAGAAAAGAAATATTAAAATCATGATTTTGTGACACTTTTTAGGATCTGTACAAATCAAACTTTTTTTTTTTTAATCTGGAGAATAAGATTCGCAGACCAGGGCATCTTTGCAGGAATACAATCCTTCATTATAATGCCGCTTTGTCACACATTTCTCCTTTATCAATAAATTGCAGTTCTGCGATTTGGATATTTTGATTAATGTGCAGCCCTATGTTCATATCTGATTCCTTGGGTTCTAAATTGTGTCATAATCCAATCTTTATCTTAATTTTAATCTTTAATCTAAAAGCTTTATTTCCACAACATTTGTTATACACATACATGCCTTGCATACCAGTATGCACATATATGTATACATAGATGTCTGTTTTTGCAAGTTTGCTTTTAAAGTACTTTATGAATGAAATGAACTGAAAACTGAAATTGGCCTAACTTTACCAGGTACAAATCTTTTGCAGTGGTGGAAGAATGTTCTTGGCTTTAGCGTCAGGTAAAAACACTAAACATTACTGTATGCTGATACATATTTAATCATCGGCTTTATAAAATATTGGATATTTTTATCAGGAACAATGCATCATATTATAATTTGTATATTTATATTTTGAGCACTTTGATCTAGCCATGTCAATAAATGTTGTAAATGGGTTAAAACATACTGAATTATAGTGGGGTAGCAGTAGCATTAAATACCCATAAGCTCAAGTAAAGTGGAGTACATCACAATAAATTATTTGAGTAAATGTATCATTTAATAAATATGTTAATTTGTGTTTTTTTTCAATAAAGAGAGTTAGCCTCAGTATTTAAAAAAATATATATTATCTTGTTTATATGATGGTCTCTTACCACTGGCAAAACCAGAAGCTGTATTTCAGTCTTCTTCATTTGTTTTGAAGCTGTAATCATTTCAATTATTAGTTAGCTTAACTTTTAGCAACTTAAGTAGCAACAGTAACCTTCACTGGCCAAAGAATAGCAGACATTTGCTAAGTTGCATTGAAAAGAAAGCACCTTTCATTCATGTTGACCTGTACTGATGCTAATGGTCTGGTTGCACAGCAGACATGTTGGATGTCACAGCAGGAAACTCACAGGTGTATTAATGGTGGCTGCATTCCACTAGTGGAGGCACTGCTACTGTGTTTGCTGGTCCACTGTCACTGTTACTGGGACACTTAATGGAACTAAGCCATCCTTATTCTTATTGAGTCCACCTGTGATCAGTCAAAATGTAGTTCAGGAAGCCTGGGAAATTTCAGTGTCCCAGCATATTTAGAAATGAATATAAAGAAAAATAAAACAGGCCTCTGACAAATTGTATTTTATTTGTGTTTCATTCTTGCAATATGCATAAATTATGCATGTTACCTGGTATATTCCTGTGGCAGTAAGTCATACAGCGTTGTAATACAGTGTTGTCTTCCCATGCTTCAACTGAAGTTTAGGTTTCAGGTAATTTGTTTAGAGAAAAGGCTCAGTTCACCCAAATCCTCAAAACAAAGGAAAAACCCTGGTGGTATTTGGCAATGCAGACGTGGACAAATAAAACCAAAACTATCTGCTACGTTGTGAAAACATGTGTTTTTATTTTTGTCAGTTGCCTTAATGCCATGTCCAAAACTATGATCTATGATACTGAATCTTGAAGTGTAAATGCAATCCCTACTTTCACCAGCAGAGGTCTGTATAATTCAAGTGTTTCCATACATGTGTTTAGATCACAGGCCTCAAACTCAAATTGGATTGGGGCCACTGCTGGTGTTCTCATCTCATAGGAGGGCCACTTCAGCGTTCAAGTACTACAAGAAAGCACAATATTTCTAAAAATATTTCCATCAGTAACATAAACTTAACAAAAAAAATTACAAACAAGTATTCACATAACCCACATGTTTTTATTTTTGTCGGTTGCCTTAATGCCATGTCCTCAGGAATGCACAATAATTCTACCTGCTCGAAGAAGGTGCACAGACAAATCCACGTTCAAACAAACCACAGATTCATGTTGTGCTCACAGTGTTTTTGTTGACTGTGCTGTACAGTGCACATGAATCCTCCACATCTTCTTGGCCTCTTCTTCTGTGAAGGGCAAAGTAAAAATTAACACTGACAGTTTCTAAACCCGATGTGTATATTTTTTATTGCATATGAGAGGAGCTGCTCACCCTGGGCCACTGCTGGCATTGTCAGTTTTGATAGCACTGTAGATAACCCCACCCTCCTCATCCTCTGTTCGTCTGCGGGGCCGAGCGTATCTGATGTTGGAGTAGAGAGCATCTTCCTGGTTTTGAGGGAAGCAGATGCTGGCGTAGTGCAGGTCATCCTGCTGTTCTGCTGGCTGTCTCTGTGCTGCAGCCGGACTCATGTTTGGCTGACGGGACAAACAGAATTCATTACTTAACCTCTGCTGCCCTGTTGCTCACCATGCTTGGGTTTGGGGTGGAATCAGGGGAGGTTGCTCTTCAGTGTCACAGCTCTTGATGTTCTTCGTTGTGAAACTAATCCTACTCTGATGAGCCCAACTATGATCCAGAAGCTTGAAGTGTAAATGCAATCCCTACTTTCACCAGCAGAGGTCTGTATAATTCAAGTGTTTCCATACATTTGTTTAGCTCAAGGGCCTCAAACTCAAATTGGATTGG
>NW_023339729.1:26586206-26586385 GCF_004916995.1 Morone saxatilis | reverse complement strand
TAGGAGGGCCACTTCAGCGTTCAATACTACAAGAAAGCACAATATTTCTAAAAAACAGTAGTTTCTATATTTCTTATACCATCTCTCAACAACAAATAAACCCCAAACCAGATCTCTTCAACTTATAACTAATAAATAGAAAATGTATATATAGCAACATTTAGGAGACTCTATTGGCG
>NW_023339729.1:26583766-26586106 GCF_004916995.1 Morone saxatilis | reverse complement strand
CTGTAAATGTTATAAGGAGTTCGGTCTAGACCTGCTCTATTTGAAAAGTGTCCTGAGATAACTTCTGTTATGAATTGGCGCTATACAAATAAAATAAAATTGAATTGAATTGAATTGAATTGTGACATACTGGCAGAAATTAAATGTAATATTCACAGGCATGTTTTCATCGGTGTATAATCACTAAAAATAAGAATCCCTATGTTTTCGTTGGAATGCGTAATTATTTTCAACAGCTGGAGTTGGTCCTTTTCTACAGAGTCCGCCAGGTTTAAGTGTCTCTACTGTAGCCTAGAACAACAAACAACACCACATAACACAATAAACCAAATACTGCCTCTAGATACAGCCTTTTCCACCGTAGTTTCCCCTACATACTAGATGCAAATAGATTTTAATAGAATTTATTTTAAAAAGTAAAAATCTGAAATCTATTTCCTGCAGATTACCATGTTGAAGAACCTCCATAGATTTTGCTGTCTTTCCTCTTTTGTTGTGAATTTGACTGATGTGCTCTGTGTTACAGTGGTACAGGGTCAGAATGACTGGGGAGTGACTTACACCTCTACTGAGATCTGTGCCTTAAAAGGATCAACAGTGGACATAAGCTGCACCTACAAATACCCATCCAGAATCGAGAAAGTTGTGAAAAAAATGTGGTTTACCAAAGGGCCTAATGATCAACCTACGGATCTGTTAACAGATTTAAACTACACAAGTCGTTTGGAATATAATGGCCATGATTGCCACCACACTCTAAGAATCAGAGATCTGAGAGAGAGTGACTCAGTTATATATAAGTTCAGATTCGAAACAGAAAATAATGGTTATACTGGTTTACCTGGAGTCAAGTTGTCTGTCACAGGTAACATTTTCATTGAAACATTTGATTACAATTGGCATATAGGAAAGACCTGTCTGCTCGCCTCTGTTTACTTTGATGGTATAGTTTTACATTTCGGTTCTTGGCATATCAGACCCAGAACTCCAGGTGCAGGTGGAAAGATCATCAGCTCGGTTGGAGGTGAAGTGTTACAGCAGGTGTTTTGTACCGGATACTGCTTCATATGTCTGGTACATTAATGGACAGAAAATGGATGAAGAAACCTCTTCTCAGAGAGTCTCTGTTAATGACACCGGCAACTATTCCTGTGCTGTTAAAGGACATGAGGATTTCCCCTCTCCTTCAGTGTGTGAGTTTACTACACAGTGTAACTAACAAAATGTAAAACTTAATTAAATTAATTAAATTTAATATGACAAAATCAGGGAAGACATTGAATTAAATACAAAAATCAATGTGAAATGTGAATGAAACAGCAAGCTGTTTAATGAAATGATAGGATTTGCACATTTCTGACTGTTCACCCACTTTTAGGGTCAGACACATTTTCATACTAAAGTTGATTTATGTTCTTATTTCTTCCTACAGATATTCTAAATCTTCCATCAGTGTTAGTGAGTCCCTCTGGTGTGATAGTGGAGGGGAGTCCGGTGGCTCTCATCTGTAGCACTAATGCTATCCCAGCACCTACTTATACCTGGTACAAAGAGAATGGAAATCCAGACCTTCATCCTCCCAGTAAAGAACCACAGCTTGTCTTCAGGTCCATCCAGTCCTCTGACTCTGGAGAGTATTACTGTATGATAGAGAACAAGCTGGGGAGGAGAACATCTGAATACATCTCTATTAATGTGAAATGTGAGTGAAACAGCTCTTTTGAAAAGCAACATCTGGGTGATGACTTTCAGCATTTTAGGCTTGCTTTGCTGATCATATCTGCTTTCTTCTGTAGTTTGGGTTTTTCATTGATTTGCCCTGCTGTTAAGGACTTTCAAAGCATCAGTAATTCACAAAACCAGGCTTTGTCATTATTTTATATTCAATTCATATTACTAATTCTCCTCCTCTATGTTCCAAAGCTCCCCTCTGTGTCAATGATCCCCACTGGTGTGATAGTAGAGGGACAGTGACCTGTAGCTGGTGAATCAAAAATCTCTATAAAGGAGACTAATTCTTAAAGAACACGAGCATTACTGCGCTCGTTCCTTGAACGTTTACTCCACTGTGCCACAAGTGTCCAACTTTTGCCCTAGGTTACTATACAGCTTATCACACATAAGATTTAATTTTAACTTAAGTTGAAATATGATATTAGTAAGGAAAACCAGTCCTGTCAAGTTAGTGTGTGAATGAGTGGAACGTGTAATGCAAGTAAGAACCAGCAGGTGGAGGCCTGGGTGGAAGAGAATTAAGATACATAGAGATTACAATTTGGAGTTTATATTCATTTTTATTACTGATTTATGCTTCTCCAGATGCTCCGAGGGTTCCCTCTG
>NW_023339729.1:26582991-26583741 GCF_004916995.1 Morone saxatilis | reverse complement strand
TGACCTGTAGCAGTGATGCTAACCCAGCAGCTAATTATACCTGGTACAAGGAGAACCAAACACTGTCTGACAGAAGGCACTTATCATTTCACCTCCATCAGCTCTGAGGACAGAGGGATCTACCACTGCAAGTCTGAGAATCAATATGGACAGATCATGTCATCACCTCTATCAGTAGATGTTCAGTGTAAGTGCAACACAGCATGGTCCATTTATACATACAGGAGTTGTAATTCTTAACAATAAGGGAAAAATCTAATATATATCACACACATCACGTTTCATAATAGGAGTTGGATGAAGTTTGTTTCTGTACATGGAGAGAGCATCAGTCAATGGTAACTATACCAGTGAGATGTTTCATTTTTCCTGCCAGAAAAAAAATTATAAAATTATAAAAAAGAAATTCTAAAAAGCAATAAGTCATGCAGATACGTGGTTACAATGTGTAAGATTTGAACATGTCTTACTGTGATAATATCAAGACTGAACAACAGCAAACATAGACTACTATTTTTTTGTCCTCAGAATAATATGAAAAATACTATAATCTCTTATTTCTACACACAGGAGCTTTAATCAGACCGTTTACAAACCCATGGAACCTATTAATCCTTCATATAATTCACCAAACAGAAGCTCTTACATATTGTGTATTGCAATATTTGATCCAATGTCTTTCCATACCATCCCCAAGATGCTCCGAGGGTTCCCTCTGTGTCAGTGAGTCCCTCTGGTGAGATAGTGGAG
>NW_023339729.1:26574941-26582891 GCF_004916995.1 Morone saxatilis | reverse complement strand
AGTCTGGAACTCAATATGGAAGATCAACTCTATGGCTTATTTATAGGGATGTCCAATGTAAGTGCAAATATGTATTCTTCCAGGCCGTCTCATTCCCAGAGTGGACAACTAATAACAGTTTTGTACATCCCTCTCGTCTTTCCATACAGACACAACTGCAGGGTTTCATCTAATGCACTCTGTAACGTGTAACCCATCCACATCAGCTGACATAGTGTAAGGAGCAATAAAGTCCATGTAACAGGGTGGATGGTGTTCTTTCAGAGATCGGTACGGTGTTAAATTAAAAGTCAATGTTGACTTAAAGCCTAAAGTTTTATGTTAATAATGTTACATTCGTGACTTGCCTCACGTACATTCTTATTTTCCTAACCCAACCAAAAGCACTAATATCACAAACATTAACCATGTTTTCAAAAGGCATTTCATACACATTCTGAATGTGTACAGGACGTGACAAAACGATGTCTGGAATTTTGACGACCTTGGGATGAAAATGTGGTTTGAAATGTGTGTGTCTATTAGTGGATACTGTAGCCTGCACCTAGCTTTGTGGTGGCAATGGCCTGTCTACCAATCAGGATTTCTAAAGTAGGTGATAACCAACCACTGGGGAAACCTGAATAATTTATCAAAATAATTATACTTGCACCTCCTAGCTTGTGGCTCCCATGCCTAAAAACAGGTCCTGTAAATAAAAATGTACCGTAAATTGTCTCTTTTTTTGTCCACCAGATGCTCAAAGACTCCTTCTATCTCAGTGAGTCCCCATGGGTGAGATAGTGGAGGGCAGTCATTTGACTCTGAACTGCAGCAGTGATGCTAACCCAGCAGCTAAATACACCTGGTACAAGGGAGAAGCAAACACTGATTCACGGACCCAAAAGGCATTTTTCATTTCACCTCTATCAGATTAGAGGATAGGGGCATCTACTATTGCAAGTCTGAGAATAAATATGGACGGATCAACTCTACAGCTGTTCACATAGATGTCCAGTGTAAGTAAAAAACATGAAAAAAGGAATACTTACTAATTATTATTTTTAATACTAGTCAGATATTGTATTATAAAATGTTGTTGGGAACTTTTTTCCTGAAACTGGGCAAAAGATTAAACAAAAGCATGAACTTGGCACAAAATTTTACCCGTTTGGTGGCAGCAGCAGAGAGGCTGAATACATTATCAGTCGGAGGAACACAGAATCAGCAGGTGGAGTTGGAGTAAGCCTCAGCAGCATCCAATTGTATCATTACTTCTCATACGATAGGCCTGTTTGTCAGATACCTTAATATGTTGTTAATTACTTAACTTCCATGTATATAATAATGCTATAAGTCTAAAAACTGCAACACTGTGAAATTTCAATAGGCAGAAAAATGGAAAACTCCCTGAAATAATATCCAGGATACAATGACAAGATTATTCAGATTTTTTAGAAGAAATGAGGTTTGGATAATTGCTTCAATTAGATTTTCCCCGACAGCTTTTATTTAGCATTCATCCCGACAGTACCCACTATACACACTTCCAGCCTCTCATTCCCAGAGCGTCAATAACTGACGTTTTGTCACCCCCCTCATCATCTCTATCCAGACACACACTATGTCTCATCTGTTTGAGACGCAGCAGGCTTTCATCTAATTCACTCCAACGTAACCCATCCGCATCAAACAGGCCTAAAAACGGGCCTGTAGATAAAGATTTACTGCAAATTGTCTCTTTTTTGTCCCCCAGATGCTCCAAAGACTATCTCAGCGAGTCCCCATGGTGAGATAGTGAAGGGCAGTCCATTGACTCTTAACTGCAGCAGTGATTCTAACCCAGCACCTAAGTATACCTGGTACAAGGAGAACCAAACACTGATTCAAGGACCAAAAGGCATTTTTCATTTCACCTCTATCAGATTAGAGGACAGAGGAATTTACTACTGCAAGTCTGAGAATAAATATGGACAGATCAACTCTACAGCCGTTCACATAGATGTCCAGTGTAAGTAAAAACACATCAGTAAATCACTTTGACACTGTGTATTTATGAGTGATCTGTTGAGCTTAGTTTTTATGACTTGTTATCTATTCATCCATCTGTACCTTTTGTTGTAGAATGATAAATAAATTAACCTTGTATCTTAGGCCGGAAGAAAGGATGTCACGTTGTTAAGTAGCATCACAGGGAGTTTCATGGATTTAAAAAAAAAACATTTCAAGACTATCTTAGATGTTGTAACATTAAGGTGGATCTATAGGAATAGGCCTATAATATTTACTGGTATGTGTCCATTAGTGTATCATCACCTCAAAATAAGAATTGTGTTTCCGTTACCTTAGACTGAGCCATTTTTATCTACAGAGGGAGAGGGTCCTCTTCCACAGAGGCTGCCATTTAACACCCATGTTTCTACAGCAGCCAAGCCAATAGCTCTAGATAGAACCTTTCGCTGATTTTGTGGCCTCCGTACTTTCTCCTACACGTTTGGAAGGCGAGCGGTATTCAGTCGGCTGCAATCTGCAACTTTACAGCTAGATGGCACTAAATCCTATGCACTGGACATTTAATACTATACTCACATAGATAGATAGATAGATACTTTATTTATCCCGAGGGAAATTCAAGTATAAAGTTATACACGGCTAGTGTAATCTACTGAGTTAAAAGTTTTAAGAAAACACATAGATGGATAAGCGTCCTGCTCGCGCCGGCGCCGGAATACTATACTCACATACTATACTCACATGGAATTTATAGGTATAGTTTATAGTTTTTTGGTGGCTGTAATCATTCCAATTGTTCATGCTGGTTACCTTTGTGGAGCAACTACACTTTAAGAAATGGATGTCAAAGGTCAGTGTGCAGTTGAAGTTCAGCTGGAGCAGATACATTTAGTGTATTCAGAGTATTAGTTTTATATAGTTCAAATTCACGTTTTGTGTTTGTCCAGACAGAGATTTTTTGCTCTTTGCTAAAGGAGGAGGGATTGCAGTAAACAATAACTATTTAAATGTCGATATAGCAAGTATTGGATTAAGATATACTTATGGTAGGTTTGTTGAATGATGATGTGTCATTCTGCATACTTTTTGTGATGTTGTAAAAAACATTTGTTTTAGATATTTTCATTCTTTCAGCCTACAGCTGTGAAGAGTTAGGAGTAAATGATCATGTAAATCCCTCTTCAAGTCCATTCTGATATAGTAAAACATGGCAACACTGTTTAACTAAATACCATTGATGCAAGCTAGTCATTACACGGTTGCTCCCCTGCCATGTTAAAAAACCTGCAACACAGCTTCATGATACTAGTTGAACATCAATAGATAGGACATCAAATAAATGAAATTGCCTGTTTATGTGGTATCAATGTGTTTCTTTGGTGCACCTCACAGTAAGGGGCACTCAAAACAACAAGCTAGGTTTTTTTTTATACAATTGTATATCTATACCTGTTATCCAGATGGTCCAAAGCTTCCCTCTGTGTCAGTGAGTCCCTCTGGTGAGATAGTGGGGGAGCGGCAGCTTCAGTGAATCTGACCTGTAACAGTGATGCTAACCTCAGCATGCTACTTATACCATGGTAAACGGAGGCAATGAAGACTCACCAAAAGCATCAGGACATGATCTTCACCAATACTTGACATTCAGATCCCTGAACACAATGGGGGAATTTATCTACTGTTGAAAGCCCAGAAAGAAAGAGGGGCGACACCATAACTTCCACATGTACATCAAAATTGTTTGTCACGTTAAGTCATGCTTATTAACCTAGACACTCCAATGCTTCTTTTGGCTTCCACTCCTTGAACTATGACTCCACAATGATCTAACTTCCTTAATTGGCTGATCCAAAGTCCTCTCCCTCAACTCAAGAAAGCAATCCAACTGTTGTATACCAGCAGGACTATGATGGCTTAGAGTCTTGAACATACCTGAACCTCAACTGCTTCAACAGCTGGGCCATCTTAGTGCACTGCTGGAAGTCAGAAACCTGATGAAAGTGTATCTGTAAAAAGTGGACAAGGCGATACAATCTTGAGGTCACCAATTCCGAGCAACACTGTCCATCCTACTGCTGGGCCTTAGAAGATGTGTGTCCAATCAAATCAAAATCTGAATCATTGGGATAACAGCCCTGGCACCCATATTTTACCCCAACAGTGACACCCAAAGCACAACCCAAGGCCACACAGTTCTATGGACAAGTAGGATTGATTGGCAATTCCTAATTCATTAAAGATAAATTTATAAGAAATTTGCATTCTATTGCTTTTCCTTGAATCAACGGTTGGTGGGCTGGAAATGTCTAAACTAGCACCCTGAACAAAGGCGCTCTTTGTGTACCCAATAATTTCAGCACAGATACATTATTAGAAGATACAACTTCATCACTACACTTGCAAGTGACCTTGTCAGCCATCACAGCACAGCAATATATAAATGAGGTCTTACCCAGTACTTTCGCCACTGTGGAACTTTTTGACCTACTTCTAGTAGATGTGACGGGTAAGGCTTCCCCATGAAGTGTTCAGCTCTCTTTTTCTGCAATATGTTGTTTTGTGTTCCTCAGAGTTTTAACCCACTGGCCGACTGCAATCCCCCAAACAAGAATGAACAGCCTTAGGAAAGGGACGTCTTTCCTACAGTTGTCTGATGGTTTGCCCAAGAATTTTTTTGAGCCTTATCTATGCTCCCCGACCCTTCCCTCAATGAAAAGTCATGAATTTAAACATGGCTGATTTAGATTCCATTTTGCCAACTTTTCCCTGGATGCAGAAAACATTCCTCAGGGAATGGGAGTTGAAAACCTTGCCAAGATGTAACCAGATGACCCTCACTACACGTTTGGTTTAACAAGGTCTGTCTGGCATCTTTTCTCATCAGGTGATCACCACTAGGTTGGAATCATCTGACAGCAATATGGTCAATGATTTTTTGAACACTTGACAAATAATTTATCTTTAGACTAAAGTTCACAAAATAATCAGTTTGTACAAGCATTAGGACCAGCAAAGTATTGACACAAAGTATGTTACACTGCCTTGAAACGCCTTGTTTTTTGCTGTTTTGGGGACGTTCAAGAAAAACTACAAGCAAACTACAGTTTTATTCATTCATCATTTACTATGCTTCTGTTCTATGATTTTTTGTCAAATTATCAGTTTCTAATGGACCCAAACAACCTGCAGTTCCATAATTAATTGTCAGTGTTTTTGTTTGATTGCTGTTTCCCAGGTTCAATGAAATCAGTAGCTGCTGGATCAATCACAGCAATTTTTCTTGCTATCATAGTCCTTTCTGCCTTCCTACTGATTAGGTGAGCGCTTCACTTTCACTGGGATTATATTCAGTGGTGCATCTTAAATTCAGCTGTTTAATAATTTCATATGGTGATTCATTTGCTTGTTCATTCATTCTCCGATCTAGAAAAAAGAGGTCATTAAAACAAAGCACAGAGCCGAGAAAGAGACCAGACAACAGAGCACAGGTGAGGACAAAGAGTTCAGGGATTAGTCCACTCTCACCTGAAAACTCCCCCCTTGCCATTAACCTTGAAGATGTTTTACCACATAGTCATGTCGTTACAAGTCAATAGAAATCATACTTACCCACTTAGCTATGTAGCAAAGTACTTGAACACTAACTGTGATGTTTACCCTTCAGTTAAACATAAATCCAGTGTACGCCAACTCTTCAGCAATAGCACAAACAAAACCAGCGGAGGAGGACGACGACATTTCCTATGCCAGCGTAAACTTCTCTGAAAACCAGGAAGATTCTCTCTACTCCAACATCCGGCCAGCCCAGCCTAACAGACACAAGCATGAAGAAGAAGACGAGGACGAGGACAGTGTGGAGTACACTACTGTCAACTTTAATAATTCCAGTGCATCCCCACAGTGGGTTCATTAACATTTGTCTTTGCTACACAAAGTTTGAAATTCCCACTCTTTTGATTGCTGTCTGCTTTTTTAAACCTGTCCTTAGTTATTATTATGTTTCTTTATGAGTAATTCTACATTATGTACTTTTTGTCATTCACAGATTAAGACATCGAGAGGCTGTGGAGGATTTATCTTCACTGTACAGTGCAATCATCAAAAACCCAAGACTATAAACACAACATGAATCAGTGGTCTGTTACTTTACAGTATTTGAGCAGGTGTCCACACTATCATCAGGTTATCACAAAAGTTTTCTTTTTCTTTTTTATAAAGGACGTTGGCCGTGCAATATGTTAAAATGTTAAAGGAATCTACACATCCAAAATGAGATGTTTATCTGCACAATGTGACATTATCTCAGGAATTCACTCACCAAGTTCCTTAAAAATAACTATTTACTAAACAGATGTTTATGCTCTTGTACAATGGTTCTTAACCTTTTAGAGTCACAACCCTCCATAAATGATCAGGTTGGTGTTCATAACCCCCCAGAGACTGTTCAGGGATTACTGTATATAATACACTTATAATGCATGTAAGCTACCAAACTCACACAGGAGGATAACTGCTGTGCAGACAGAACAAAAACTGATACAATTATGGCTACATTCACAGTTAACACTCAAAATGTCTACTTTAAGCCTAAAATAACAATAACATATATATACATATTACTGAGGTAACTGGTAACATGTATAAAAACTGGTTAACACCTAGTATTTAGTGTTTTTGAGTTCTTGTTCCATGTTGACTGTAAAGCATTGACAACACTGAGAGCTGCTCCTGTCTCTCATTCCACACTTTTTGCCAGTTTCCAGAATATGTATTTTATTTTATTCTCCACCAACTGTTCTTTAAGTTTAACTCTGTTTCATTTCTCAAATATTCTCAATATTCCTATTAGTAAATTTGTGTTTTGTTTAAGTACTCATCTCACAACTTAAAGACCGTAATGTACAATTTAGTGGCATCCCTTTCCAAACACGAAGGCACTACGCTGGAAAACTACTGTAGAAAACATAGAGACAGAAACAGAAACAATGGCTTGGTGGCCTCCACGGAGGGCGACCTGCGGTGCAACAAAAACATAACAGTTATTATTCTAGGTAGTTATACACAAATGAAAACATACCTATGATATTATATTCCATTTCGCAATAGAGCCTCCTAAAGTTACACACTGGAGCTTTAAATTGCTTTTTGTTACTGTGGTTGTGTTTTTTAAGCTTGTGAAATTTTGCACAGTGACTTGATTGTAATGATTTATGTTTAAAGTAATCTGATATTTTATTGAATAAAGATATTCAGTTAAAAAATCCTTTCTCCAGGCTGTTGCACCTGTCAGTATGTTCATGCAAGATGTTTAGTGTTAGAATTACGGCAAAATTGGGGGGGGCACAGCTCCCCTAAAAGGGACCTAAGCTTCACCTGAAAACAAAAAAAAAATTTAGTTTGTGGAATCTCAAAAAACTGATAATATGGTTAATGTGGTCATGTAAAGTGATAGCAAAGATGCTATCAGCCAGGGACGGACATTTGCTTTCCTGACCACACCTCAGCCAACCCTTTCCTGTCAGGGTATGACAGATTAGTTTTGAAGAAACTAGTATTGTGATACCAGACGATTGGAGATCTCCCCACCAACCTTTCTAATTGTTTCCACCTAGTTTTAGCACCAAAATCAAGTAGCAAAGTATGTCATGACTGACTGCTAAAAAGAAACAGGTATGAAGGCTCAGAGAATGACAGGCTGGAACCCAGAAGCACAACTGTAAAGCAGTAGGGAGTAGTTAGATCTGATATGGATTATGATTATGCATTTATGTGTACTTTTTGAATCTGTAAAAATCATTCACATCCTTCATTATTTTTATTTTTTCTATTAGCTACCTTCATTGTTCTATATTATTAATCTCAACAAATCTCAAAACATACATATTTTCTCAGGAAATCAGACGAGCTGCCATCTTCAGTTGTTACAGCCTCTGTTGGTCTCAATGGCTGATTATTATC
>NW_023339729.1:26573380-26574824 GCF_004916995.1 Morone saxatilis | reverse complement strand
GGCCAGCGTTCATCAGCCATGGACCACATCCTTAAAAAGCGCTGCGTCTACCATCTATTTTAACAGACATATGAGCGGGACAGCTATGAGTTTAACTGCAGCAGAAAGTGGGTTTGTTGTCTTCCTTCTCTCTGTGTCAGGTACTGTATATCTACAGTTACATTTTAAGATAGCATGCTTATTTTAGTGGAAGGACTTTGAGTGATTACCGGTAATTGTTGCCGTAGCCATTGCTTCTTACAAAATGTGGTGACTAATGTTCAAACCACTGGACTGGCTGCCATGCTAAGGGTGTAAAGCTGAAAAATTAAGGATGAATATTTTTAGGCAGTAATGTATGGTATGGGTACATGAATCATCGTGAATTCATGCATGTGTGTTTCACATTATGTTGAATTCCAAGTGTTGTAATCATGATTAACCGAGCATGACTTCTTGATTATTTCATCATGTTTATGGCCCTTCAAATAAAGTCAGTCCTTATTCTTAAGTATACCAGTTTATTGTTATAGTGATAGTTACTGTTATATAAAGTTTTTTTTTCTAATAAAATAATTGAAAATTGAATTTGAATCCAATATGACCGTATATACTGTTTATACATATATGATGAAGATGGAAGATCCAATACCATAAAGTGTTACCAATAAAGCTTAAAAACAGTGGAGTGCTCCTTTTAGAAAGAAAATATAGATATAGAAGAAACAGAAAATCCAGCCAATGCCATTAAATCACTTCAGCCACTCTCTGAATAGCTGTGGTTATTTCTTATTTTCTTTATATCTACTCGCTTGTATCAACATTTCATTAATATTTTACATTAAACGTTGTAAGCCCAGTTCATGTGAAGATGTGTCCACCTCAGTGTGCCAGTTCGGTTACATTAAAGACTTCATATTACGACGGAAAAGAGTTTTACATCCGTGCTCTGCAGTCTTCTGTAGTTTCACACTCCTGACCTGAGCACAGACAGGAAACAAGCCAAGCAGACTATTTTTAACACACTGCACCCCTGTAGAATTGTAGAATTTAAAATAAAGTGTGTATGTAACTTCATCTATTGACTCCAGTAAATCTTTTTTTTTTCTAAATTTTTATTTATTTTGTTATGTTTTTATGCTGGTCCAGGTTACCTTTCCATAAGTTTACAATTTAAGTCTATCCTCCGGTGTTTTTTAAGATTGTGGCTCCTGATGTGCTCTGTGTTACAGTGGTACAGGGTCAGAATGACTGGGGAGTGACTTACACCTCTACTGAGATCTGTGCCTTAAAAGGATCAACAGTGGACATAAGCTGCACCTACAGATACCCATCCAGGATAAATGACCATGATACTACAGTTGAGGAAAAAATCTGGTTTAATAATTTGCAGGGTGAGGAACCTGTGGATCTGAGAACAGACCCAGAGTATTCAGGTCGTGTGCAGTATATCTGTGGTAACAAC
>NW_023339729.1:26572945-26573355 GCF_004916995.1 Morone saxatilis | reverse complement strand
GGAAATATACTGGTTCACCTGGAGTCACTTTGTCTGTCACAGGTAACATTTTTATTTGAAATTATGTAATTTAGTTCCAAGTGTTCAACACTTGGAAACTCCACCGCAAACCTTGATGTGTCTTATCACATGTGTATGCTAACAGTACATTTTTGTTTCTTACTAATCCAGGCTTCCAGGTGCTGATAAACAGCTCAGAGCCTTGCAAAACTACAACCTGTACATGGTCAGACCTTAGATGTCACAGCAGTTGTCGACTACCTGATCAAACTTCCTACATCTGGTACAGGAATGAACATAAAATTACCGGCAAAACATCTTCAGACTACTATTTCTACTTTTATCCTGCAGACAGCTATTCCTGTGCTGTAGAAGGATATGAGAAGTTCCCCTCTCCTCCAGTGTGTGAG
>NW_023339729.1:26570769-26572933 GCF_004916995.1 Morone saxatilis | reverse complement strand
TTACTTACAGTCTTCCACTAACATAACTCTGTTTTGATATATTATGTTTTTCGCTAAGTTAGATTTAGTGCCATCACCTCAACCTGTAAAAGTTGCATGGGTGACCCAATCCACAGTAATACAACCAGTTGTGAATTATTGCAGTAAAGACTAGTTTTCATGATAATGATCAAAAATATAAATTTTTTTCAGGTGTCTATGGTCAATCCTGCAACAGAGTGACTTACACTGACAGAAGCATCTGTGCCTTCAAAGGCTCATCAGTGGACATTTCTTGCACGTACAACAGTTACAAAGACGCTGGTGGATCAAAATTCTGGTTCAGTCCCAAACGTAGTAGTCATTGGAAGTATCAGTCTGAGGACCTCAGTGAAGACTCCCAGTATGCAGGTCGTGTTCAGGTCCTTGAAACAGAGAGAGGACGCTCCACTCTGAGAATCACTGACCTGAGAGAGAGCGATTCAGCCCAGTATCACTTCAAATTCACAGCAGGAAGCTTTGAATGGAACAGTATTTTACCTGGTACAACTCTGACTGTCACAGGTACTGATGAACACAAACTGATTATGTAGGTCATGCAGCAGAATTAAATATTAATAATAATTAATATATATATATATATATATATATATTATATTTTATATATAGTCATCATGAGATTTGTGCTTTCTTATTGTAAAGGAGGATTTTGATATACAGTATGCATGTTAGGGTAAAAGTGAATTTTAATTCAATGCAGTTGTTTTATATTATATGTGACATTCTTGTTCCTTGTTCACAGATCCAGATTTACAGGTGCAAGTGATCCGTTCTTCTACTGGTCCAAAGCTGATCTGTCACAGCAGCTGTCTTACTGATCGTGCTTCCTTTGTTTGGTACAAGAATGAAAATAAAATGCAGGAAGAAACATCCCCTTCTTATAAAGGATACGTTGGTCCTGACGACCGATATTCCTGTTCTTACGAGAGTTTCCGCTCTTTACCAGTTTGTGAGTTTACTCCCCTATGCCACGAACAAAATGCCATGTGGTGAAAACAGCTCTACTCACTATTTTTACAGTAGCAATGGATCATGTGACTTCTTGTATATGATATGATATGTATTAGCTGCTGAAGAGACACATATTTCCATCAGGACTTGGTGGAACTAAAACCAGCTAAATGGAAAATGAATATCTGACAGCTTTGTGTCTGCTGGATGTGTAAGTAGGGCAACAGTGGTGCTAGCATGTCTTACGCATGACTGAACTTTAATATGGGTCTGTGCTTTCCTAGAGTTGTTTGCTGCTGCCAAGTGGCAAAAAAATGAAGAAGCAAAAGAAATTGTATGTTTAACCAAACAAGCGTTTACAGTCAAAATCACAGAAAAGGCTCAACATATTATATCACCCCAGTCTAACTAAACATAACATTACTTTAATTAGCAGCATCCACTATCAACATAACCTCTAGAAAGACTTGTTAGTAGTTTTATGTTAACCTCATACTTAATAGGACCCCCACAACAAAGGGTTGGATGAGGTATAACATAAATCAGATTTTATGGTAATCAAATAATAACAATTGCTCCTTTCAGAACTGCTCTGCAAAACTATTTGACAAGGCTGCCAACATATGGCACAACAGTTAAGCAGTCATTAAAGTGTATTAATGGAGCTCATGAAAGCCTGGTTACCATGTTTCCCATGGCTGTTTACAATGTATAAACACAATTGCACCAGTTAGTAATTTGTGACTGAAAGTACGGCAGGGTAAAAATTAAAGGCACAGTACCCTGTGGAGTGGTCAAGAGCAATGTTTTTTTTAAATCTTGCATATGTACGGGGATGCAGGCTTCTTGATTCACATTGTGCTATTGGTCATGCTCAAAGAAGCATAACAATGTGTCAGCAAAGACACAGAAGAAGAAGTGTTTTTTTTTTGATTGTCTGTGAGTCTGTCAGTAAAACTGAATAAAACACATACTGTATTAATGTATGTTCATATTATCTTCTCTAGATGCTCCAGTGGTCCCCTCAGTGTTGATGAGTCCCCCTGGTGACATTTTCAAGAATAATTCAGTGACTCTGACCTGTAGCAGTAGCAGTGATGCTAACCCAGCAGCTACTCTATACCCTGGTACAAGAACGAATGGAAATCAATACCCTTCCAACCTCTCAGTAAAA
>NW_023339729.1:26568567-26570744 GCF_004916995.1 Morone saxatilis | reverse complement strand
GAATAAGGAAGTGGAGTCACCAGAGGAACCTTTAATTCCGGAGATGAGACAGGTGGAGGAAGCTAAGAAGGGAGATCCAAAAGTGATACAACCGGTACTGGGGCTACCGGTGGATTCTCGGTCCCTTGAGGGTGGGATCCAACAAGGATTAGGGCGGGGTGGGGGTTTAAGAAAGGGCGGGGGGGTCCGTCATATGGCTGATTTTAGCCTCGGTCCAAGGAAGATGACATCGTGCTCTGGCAGAGTGTTGAAGGATAAAGGGATTTCAGGAAAAGCAAAGAAGAAAGTGGAGGAACAGACTTTGGAAAAGTGAGTTGGAACATGGGAAGAGGAGGCTAACCTAGGGGGTTCAATTGATAACCCGAAGGAACAGCGACAGCCCAGGACTAGGTCATTAGGACAAAAGGTAGGGATAGGGAGGCCGACTCCTCCGGTGGATTCTCTAGCCGACTCTCTACCTCAGCCCATTCCGGGTCCCCAGGGTGAGTTCCCGGGAGAACCCGCGGGTCCTTCTGACCCGGATAAAGAGTTAAGAGAATTGGCCAAGTTTATGGAAGACCCTCCAATGTTTGAGAGGCATGAACATGGGGGGGACAAGAATAAGAATTGGTCCTTGAATCCTCGTAGGGGGACCCTCATTTTGGGAGCCTCAAATATGTCTAGGCTTCCCTTGATTCGGGATGATAGATTCCAGGTGGATTGCTTTCCGGGGGCTACTATATCGAATGCAACTCACATACTGAGGAACAGAACACCTACGGGGACGAATGTGATAGCGGTCATTCTGGGGTTTGGACTTAATGATAGGGAAACGGGCAATTACAGCATCCTGAAGGATAGGGTTGGCCGCCTCTTGGGGGCGGCTCATGCTACCTTTCCATTCGCGAGGGTTTTTATCCCCTTGATAAATCACTCGGGTAAGCTACGTCCCAGAATTAAGGAGAATTTGAGAACTTTAAATATCTTAATCAAGGAGACGGAACAGTTTATTCCGCTTTTGCCATGGGAGGAATTTAAGGTGATAAGTGATGCAATTCACTGGACCCCGGAGACAGGAGATGCAATGTGGGAACATTGGCGTAAGGCATTGGGGTAGGGCCTAGGCGGGGGCGAGTTGCCCCAGATTCCTTGGGAAGTCCGTCAGGTGCCACAAAGGCAGGAGAAGCGATAATCAATTTGGCATCGTCCTTTGATTTTTCTCCTATGCACTTGCAGGTATTACAGAAAGGGCTCTCATTCATACCCACGTCCACTGCCTTTAAAGATGTGCGTCAGTCACTATTTGGGCATTTTCAGCAGTATCACAAAAGATTAAAATGGGCGTCTTATTGTGGGGATGCAAATCCGGGGGGTAGTAGGAGGCCATTTTATCTTAAATCCGAGTGGGAACCACGGGAGGAATCATTGCCGGGGGAATTGTTGGAGTTGATTGCTAGGGACAAGGAGGACTTGGCAGGTCTTCAAAAAATTCCTAATAGACCGAATCTCAGTCTGAGGGAGATGGAGGCTCTTAAAGAGTTAAGATCAATAAAAACGGTGGTCATCAAACCAGCGGATAAGGGAGCAGCGGTAGTGATCATGGATAGATGGGACTATGTGCAAGAGGCCTTTAGGCAACTTAGAGACACCTCGTATTACAAGCCTTTGGAGCGTCCGATATATCCACAAACGGCAGAGAGGGTGGGGGCGATTTTGGATAGATTGGTGGGAGAGAAATATTTGTCCAAATCTCAGGCCTTGTATCTTAGATGGGAAGTTACGCCCCCCCTACCGAGGTTGTTCTACTTACTGCCAAAGATCCATAAGCCACCGGAATCATGGTCAGTACCACATAGGATCCCTCCGGGGCGTCCTATAGTTTCAGACTGCGGTAGTGAGTCCTATGGAGCAGCGGAGTTTGTCAATTATTATTTGAACCCGCTGGCGGATAGGCACACCAGTTACGTGAAGGATACTAATGACTTCATTCTTAAGGTCAAGGAATTAACACTGCCGCAGGACTGTTGTCTCTTTTCAATGGATGTGGAAAGTCTGTACACAAATATAGATACGGAAATGGGGATGAAGGCTATTGAGAAGGCCCTGGATAGATTTCCGGATCCGGGGAGTCCAGATAAGTATATCCTAGAACGCTTATTGATCAATCTAACATGTAACGATTTTGAGTTCGACAGACA
>NW_023339729.1:26567279-26568467 GCF_004916995.1 Morone saxatilis | reverse complement strand
CCTAAGTCACGGTGCATCCACGGTCCAACCCCTAAACAGGCTAGAGGATGTAAAATTTAGAAGGTAGGGAATTATTTTAATCAGTCCAAACCATGTTAGGGACCACCCCTTCCAATTCAACCCCCCGTGTGAGGTGCAGTATGGACTGTTGCATGAGCGGGGCTACACCCCATAAAAATTTGAACCACATACTCACCCCCTGGGCACCTCAGACTAGTTGTTAACACTGCAAGGTAGCTCTGGTCTGGGCCCCCAGGGTTGTAGTCAACCTGAAAAACGTACTCCTGTGCCACCATACACCGCAGGACCCCAGGAGACAATATCAAGAAACTCACGTAATGCTTGAAATGACATCCAACAGACCCCGCCTCTGTTTATTCCAAGCTTATATCTAGGAACACCTTCCCCCTTTGTCGCGAAGCCTAGACTCACCAAAGCCCCTCCACTTTCTCCTCCACAAAAACTCCACAAACCCCTCCAAGGAAATTTACTCCCTAATGCCAATCCCCCCACCAACCACGTCCCACAGCTCCCATCCCAGTCACACATAAGAACCAAGACAACCCGAATTCCCTCCTACCATGTATCCACCAAAGTCAAAAGCCGAAAACCTTCCGTTTCAAGCTAACTGCTAATGCTAACGCATAAAAATTAGTATCATTCCAATCGAGAATCGAACCCCCTCTCTCCATATTGTAAAGCATTAACCTAACCAATAAACCATCCACCTACCAATTTCCCAACAAACCAAACAAACCATATAATAATCCTCCTAAGGTTGGAATAGCACTAAAAACGAGTACAATCGACCCATTTTTAATGGCTACACCCAGTAGTCCAGAAAAGGAATTCAATAATACTAAGGTTAATTCCTAATTCAAGTTAACTTAATTGATACGGTTAAGGAAAAACCCAAGACCCCGTCCCATTCAGGAATTGAACCACTTCTCTCCCTATTTCGGAACCTCAACACAACCTACCAGACCATCAGCCTAACAGCTCTACTCCCACCCAAACCAGGTAATCCTCTTAAAGTTGGAATGGAACTAAAACCAAAAATGAACACCAAAAAATAACAAGCGACCAAATTAGCCGCTCGGATTAAGAACAATTTTTGCTAAAGTTAATTCCTCAATAAAGTTAACTAATTGAAAAGGTATATGAAAAGAACCCCATCCCATTCAGGAA
>NW_023339729.1:26562456-26567263 GCF_004916995.1 Morone saxatilis | reverse complement strand
AACACAACCCATTAAGCCATCAGCCTGCCAACTCTACTCCCACCCAAACCAGGTATTCCTCTTAAGGTTGGAATGGAACTAAAAACAAAACATAAAAAAATAATAAATAATACATAAAAAAATAACAAGCGACCAAATTGCTAAAGTTAATTCCTCAATAAAGTTAACTAATTGATAAGGTATACGGAAAGAAGGAAGGACCCCATCCCATTCGGGAATCAAACCACCTCTCTCCCCATTATGAAACGTCAACCTAACCCACTAAGCCATCAGTCTACCGATTCCACACCAGCCCAACCCAAGTAATTATCTTAAGGTTGGAAATGAAACTATGATTGATTACCAGCAGCGATCGAATTTAATATTAGATTTGGGATAACCGTTAAAATTGGGACAATAGTAAAGTTTCAGATGAGGTTAAAGTAGAGGCTAAGCACCAATTGTTGCCCGCCAACCACATACTAGTTTCCAGTGTCGGGGTGGCCGGCCTTATGACTGTCCCCAACCAAGCCTCCAATTGGTTAAAAAAGCAGGGGGCCTCCCTGTCTCCACCAGACCTACGCACATGAAACAGGTGGTGGTGAGCGCTAATCAAGAGTTTCATCGCCTTGACCATCCGTTGAAAGTTGGTTTTGCTTGGAGCCCCTTCACCCCTCTCCTCATCCCTCCCAATCTCCCCTCTCTCCCCCTCTCCTCATATCCGATCCATTTACGCTCCGCCCGACGACGATCTTGCAATGACCAACCTGCTCTACTTTCCAAACCCATCACCCCTAGACTACCGAACCCATGCTCTTGAAAGTGCTGCACCAAGTACGTATTCCTCTTTCTGCCTCTGAGAATGTTATGCCGGTGTGTATACAGCCTCGTCCGAAGTGCATTACCTGTTTCCCCCACATACTGCTTGCCACACTTTCGACAAAATAGTGCATAAACCACATTCATCGAAGACATAGTTATACCCCGCTGTGTCAGGTACCTTGTCCGATTTTTGATAATTTCTTATAGACCCTGCCCCTGTCATCCGTGGGGCCTGGGGTCTCATCGGTGGGAGCTTAGCCTTCACCAACAAATTGCGAAGATTTGGATTCTTCTTATAGGCTATCACCCTGCACCTTTCCCCAATCTCGTACCTGACATCACCCTCCTGAAGTTATTTTTTAATATCCAATTCGCTCGTACTCCATACTCCGAATACACTGACACGGGGTATTAGAGATTAATTTGTCCTGGCTCCTGGAACCTGACTCACCTGGGCTTCACTCCCCATCACCTCCTTTCTAATTCCATACGAAAAGGACCGGGAATAACCCCTGTTACGCAAAGCCTGAAAGAGCGTCACAATTGCTTCCTCCAAATCCTGCTCTCTAGTACAGATTCTATGGAAGCGCAACAACTGCGACCGTATAATACCGCGAAATGTGTGTTTCGGGTGAAAACTTTGCTTATGGAGAAGTGCATGAGAATCCGTAGGTTTGAAATATACTTTGATGTCCAATTTGCCACTCTGAGAAACCTGTTCCTTTAAACGTAACCGTATCCAGAAAGCTCATCTCCTGACCATGAAATACCGCCTTGAGCTTAATGGAAAGATGATGGATATTCAGCGTCATTACAAACTGGTCAAACTCCTCCTTAGTCCCCAACCACACACCCCAAATATCATCCAGGTATCACAAATACACTTCTGGTTTTTTCGCACAATTTCGTAAGGCCGCTTCCTCCCATTCCGCCATGTAAATATTTGCATATGCCGGTGAAAATTGCTTACCCATCGCCGTATCTTTTATTTGAAGGAACCAATGTCTGTCGAACTCAAAATCGTTACGTTAGGTTGATCAATAAGAGTTCTAGGATGTACTTATCCAGACGCCCCTGATCCAGAAATCTACGCAGGGCCTTCTCAATAGCCTCCATCCCCATTTCCGTATCTATATTTGTGTACAAACTTTCCACATCCATTGAAAAGAGAAAACAATCCTGCGGCAGAGTTAATTCCTTGACCTTAAGAATGAAATCATTAGTATCCTTCACATAACTGGTGTGCCTATCCGCCAGCGGGGTCAAATAATAATTGACAAACTCCGCTGCTCCATAGGACTCACTACCGCAGTCTGAAACTATAGGACACCCCGGAGGGATCCTATGTGGTACTGACTATGATTCCGGTGGCTTATGGATCTTTGGCAGTAAGTAGAACAACCTCGGTCGGGGAGGCGTAACTTCTCCTCTAAGGTACAAGGCCTGAGATTTAGACAAATATTTTTCTCCCACCAATCTATCCAAAATTGCCCCCAACCTTTCTGCGATTTGTGGATATATCGGACGCTCCAAAGGCTTGTAATACGTGGTGTCCCTAAGTTGCCTAAAGGCCTCTTGCAAATAGTCCCGCCTATCCATGATCACTACCGCTGCTCCCTTATCCACTGGTTTGATGACCACCGTTTTTATTGATCTTAGCTCTTTGAGAGCCTCCATCTCCCTCAGACTGAGATTCGGTCTATTAGGAGTTTTTTGAAGACCTGCCAAGTCCTCCTTGTCCCTAGCAATCAACTCCAATAGTTCCCCCGGCAATGATTCCTCCCGTGGTTCCCACTCGGATTAAAGATAAAATGGCCTCCTCCTACCTCCCAGATTTGCATCCCCACGATGAGATGCCCATTTTAATCTTTTATGATACTGCTGAACATGCCCCAACAGTGATTGACGCATATCTTTAAAGGCAGTGGACGTGGGTATGAATGAGAGCCCCTTCTGTAAAACCTGCAAGTGCATAGGAGAAAAATCAGAGGACGATGCCAAATTGATTATCGCTCCCCCACCTTCGTGGCACCCGATGGACTTCCCAAGGAATCTGGGGCAACACGCCCCTGCCTAAGCCCTACCCCAACGCCTTACGCCAATGTTCCCACATTGCATCTCCCGTCTCCGGGATCCAGTGAATCCCATCACCTACCACCTTAAATTCCTCCCACGGCAGAAGCAGAATAAACTGCCCCGTCTCCCTAATTAAGATATTTAAGGTTGTCAGATTCTCCTTAATTCTGGGACGTAGCTGACCCGAGTGATTTATCAAGGGGATGAAAATCCTCGCAAATGGAAAGGTAGAATGAGCCGCCCCCAAGAGGCGGCTAATCCTATCCTTCAGGATGCTGTAATTGCCCGTTTCTCTATCATTAAGTCGAAATCCCAGAATGACCGCTATCACATTCGTCCCTGTAGGTGTTTTATTCCTCAGTATGTGTGTTGCATTCGATATAGTTGCACCCGGAAAGCAATCCATCTGGAATCTATCGTCCCAAATCAAGGGAAGCCTAGACATATTTGAGGCGCCCAAAATGAGGGTCCCCCTGCGAGGATTCAAGGACCAATTCTTATTCTTGCCCCCCCCATGTTCATGCCTCTCAAACATTGGAGGGTCTTCCATAAATTTGGCTAATTCTCTTAATTCTCTATCCAGGTCAGAAGGGCCTGCGGGTTCCCCCGGGAACTCACCCTGGGGTACCGGAGTGGGCTGCAGTAAGGAGTCAGCTGGAGAATCAGCTGGAGGAACCAGTCCTTCTACTCCTACCCTTTGTCCTAATGACCTAGTCCTGGGCTGCCGCTGTTCCTTCGGGTTATCAATTGAACCCCCTAGGTTGGCCCCCTCTTCCCATGTTCCAGCCCACTTTTCCAGAGTCTGTTCCTCCACTTTCTTTTCTTTTTCTGAAACCCCTTTATCCTTCATCACTCTGCCAGGGCCAGATGTCACCCTCCTCGGACCGAGGATAAAATCAGCCATACGACGGACATCCCCACCCTTCCTTAAAACCCCAACCCACGTCCCAACCCCCTGCCCTGATCCCTCCTGGACCCCTTCCTTAAGGGACAGAGGATCCGCCGGTAGCCGCAATACCGGCTGTGTCACTTTTGGGTCTCCCCTCTTAGCTTCCTCAACCGGTCTCATCCCCGGAACCAAAGGTTCCTCTGGTGACTCCACTTCCTTATTCTCTCCCAAACATTCCCCTTTTTCTTTTCCCTTTTCTTTTTCTTTTTCTTCCCCCTCCCTCACCTCATCTTCAACTTGAACTACTCTTGTCAACACTATTGTTGGAGGGGCCCTCCGCCTCACCCCCTTGCCTCTTCTCCTAATCCCCAATTGAGAACCCCGTTTAGAATCCCCCTGTTCCAGACCCAAGGCTACCTCAGGCTGGACAACCTCTCCTGTCTCACCGGCAGCCTGTGGCAAAGAGGACGGCCCTTGCTCCCCCTCCCTTGAACCTCCCACTATCGAACCACCACCCAATTCCTCCCCCTTTCCTGAACCCATCCGTCTGGCAGTTTTACTAGCTGGAGCCAATTCACTTGATACACTCCCTGGTAGGATCCGCCGCCGGGATCCCCCTTGTTCCCCCCGAATAGTAGGCCCACTCCTCCCTTGTCGTGGGGTCAAAGGAATCGGCAATGTCTCCATAAACCCAATCCCCTGCAAATCCTCCACCACCTTCCCAATGGTCTCAGGATGAAGAAGCCTGCACCTCTGTTGTGTCCTTTTCAAGGCCACTCCCCAGGCTGTCTGCCCCTCTTCCTTGGGCAGTAAAGCCATCGTGACTAGAAACCTTTTCATGTTTTCCTCATAATGCTTCTCCAATATCTGCAAGGTCGTATCGGCCCAATTCTGATTATTCTCCCCCAGTCCCTCTCTCGTATCCCTCGTTGGGTTAGGTCAAGATTAAAACGCAGTACTCGGAAGAGTGCTATGAGGGGGCTCTGGCACAAGGTTACTATGATTTGTAAAAATATTCTTATGTCTTTTAAAATAAACCAA
>NW_023339729.1:26558093-26562356 GCF_004916995.1 Morone saxatilis | reverse complement strand
CCGATTGGCGTAATCGGGTGTCATGGAAATAGTTAATGATTACATCACAAATCACCTGACAAGTTTTCCAGCACTCCCAGACGAGGACTTCAAAACACTACCTGACAATATTCAATGGATAATTGTCAAAGAGAAGATGAAGGATACCATCAAAAAAACAACTACAACAACTGATGGCAATGGCATGGAAAGTGTTTCCAAATGCACAAATCATCTTCCCTCAGATACATTTCTCTAAATAACTCCCACCAACAGTACAATCACTCATAGAGGAAACAAACAGCCACATCAGAAAGACCTATAGAACACTCAATTTGCTGGATGACAATGTTTTTAAAGCCCACTCACATGATCCAGCTCATTGGACACCAGAAACAGCTAAAATGATGTTTCAAATCCATTTATTTCAGGTCTGGAAACAAGACAGAATTGGTCGGAGGGATAGAGACTTTTCACTGAGAAAAAATGGACACAGAAACTAAATACTTTTTATAACCCATGGATTAAATGAACCCTAGAGAACAAACACTACAACACGTTAAAAGCTTTACTAAAAAAAATGTGTATTTGAGTTTGACTTGAAATGAATCATGTTTAAAAACCTACGTAAATGTTGTCTGATTAAAAACAACTTTTATTTAAAAACAGTGAAAAATGATACAGGGAAAGACAGATGAAATTTCAAGAACTAGAGTTAAATCCATGGGGTCTATAATTGTCCAAACTCAGCATGGAATAGTCTTATTCCAAATTAAATTATGGAGACCTAAAATAAGTTGTTGAGTTAAAAGCCCAGGTACCAGTGATGGTAACCCGGACTGCAAAACATACACCGTCTAAGGTGTAATAAAAACTTAAAAGGAGAAAGGGACTAAACACCAAGGGGCTGCAGCCCATGCCTTATCTCGGCCAAAAGGTTGAAATTAAAAATCCTATTTCTAAAACCTAACCTGCCAGTGCTGCAGTGCCCTCTCCTACAATGCTCTCTCTTACAACTACAGACATCAAATGGAACATCAGAACCATTCAGTCTTATATCATGGCCATGTGCCAATTAGGACCAGGTGGCTTGATTAAGGGAAATCAGCTGCTGGAGATTAGTTCTCCCATCCCCTCGTTGCATGTCTCTCTCTCTATATATAGTACCCAGTTTTCAGTCTTTTACTCCTCTGAAGAAGCCACAGTGTGGTGAAACATCAGGAGTTTTTTTTTACTTTTTGCTTGTTTGTGAATTTTAATTATAATGTTTTAAGGACAAGAAGTCCTACATTTTTAGAATTACTTGATCCTTTTTTGTGGGAGAGAATACTGGACACAAAACACAAAAGCACTACAGCACTTTCTTGCCGAAAAGGTGATAGAGAACCAAAAACCTTTAACAAGGAGATTCTGGCCCCTTAAACAAAACCTTTGAAGTGAATCTTGCCATGTTGTATATGTGAACTACAATATAGTAGCCCACAGCATTAGCTGAGCTAGCATATAACCTGAAGAGTGGATTTGCCATGTTGTGTGAAGGGTGCAGTGACTTTTAGGATCCATTGATTGATCTGCATTGTCTTAGTATGGCTTCTCTTTTTTAAATGTAAAACTGGCATTATGTCCAGAATAAAATGTCACATATCAAAAACATTAACATTGATTGACTAGTGTTGGAGTCTCTCCTTTCTGAAAAATACAAGGATTAATCAGAAAAAAAAATCAAAAACAATTTGTGGTTTTGATTCCTTAATTTTGATTTGAACAACACAATATAAAAATTTTACAATCTGTCCATCATGCAGCAGTGGTGGAGCGGTTCCAGCAGACTGGGGAGTTTCCTGGGGGGATGATCAGACAGACTGATATCATTTATCAAGCCCTCCTCTCACAGCGAGGAAACCCGTGAAAAAGTGAAGTTGAACACTGAACAGTGGATGCAAACCAACATGCTAATTCTAAAAAATCATTATGATGAAGTCATAGCAATTGGAACAGAAAATCTACCTACTTTTAACCAAGTTGCAATGGAAAAAGCAATTGCCTATGGAAAAGTAAGGTATAAGCATCGGCTAGCAGATGCATCAATAATAAACTTCACAGAACTGATAAGAACAAACTCACAGGTCCCGCTGGGAGAGGATAGGGTGGAGAACTGTCTGGATCCTACCGAGAGGGAGGAGGACTGGTCGACCCTGGGACACAAATGGGGGGGAGAAGCCATATGGGGGCTATTCAGTCTCAACAAACAGAGACTAACCCCCGACGGTTCTCCTCCAAGAGCCGACATATGTCTAGTGGGTCGACGGTCGACCCCCTACCATACATTCCACTTGGTTGCCCCCCAGGGTCTGTTGGCGGTTGTTCCTCTGGCTTAACACCTGTCCAATCCACTCACCCTTACCCCAACCAACTCCAACATCAGACTCCTAATTCCAACCGATCCTCTCACTCTAAACCTAACCAACTCCAGGGCCCAACCCCTGAACCTAGACTGCCTCCGGGCTCGGTTTCTGGTCGGTTGATGAACCCTGACCCTGCACTCTCTACTGATCTTAACCAACCCCAAGGCCTCCTCTCTACCCTAACATGGGTGGGGAGAGAGCTCTGGAGGGACAACTTAGTCCAGTGCTCCCTACTATCACTAGCAGGTTCCAAAGCTCTTCTCATAGCCCTAACATGGGAGGGGGGAGGGCCCTGGTGGAGCTTGATCAGAATAAGAGAGTCAGCAGAATAATAGTGGCGGAGATACATGAGAACGACTTGGAAAGAGAGGAACTGGGAGATCTGACTGGGAGTTTCTTGGCTGAGGAGGGAGGGGACACTCATTTCAGCAATGTGGTGGTGCCGATGTCAGGCGGGATCTCATACTCCCCTGGGGAGGCTGGGAACCGTGGAGGTGTCTTTGGGCCGATGATTGGGGCTAGAGAGGGATTGGAGTCTCTGGTTGACGTGGGCTACCCCATGCTGACTCTCCGACCCCTGGGGGCATTTTGGGTTCTGACAGGGTTTCAGAGACCCCAAGACGGGGACCGACCCATCATCTCAGTGCCCCCCAGAAAATCAAAAAGTGGGTTTCATCCCCTATACAAACACACACACACGCACTCACGTAGACAGAACTGTGTTTTAAATCACATTAGTTTGTCCAGATGGTTTCTGTGTTTCCTGGAGTGTACAGTGAGATTAATCTACTCCTGACAAAACAGACGAGTCAATTAACAACACAGGATGTGACATCACAACTGAAATCTGAATTAGGAATTAAATTATGAGAGACGTACATTTTAAGATGCATGAAAAATGTGCAATGTGTGCTGATGTAATAAAACATGAAGACCCTTAATCTGAGGGAACACTCCACTCACAGAACTGCTGCTGCTGTCACCATCATCGTCATCAATTAGCTGATGATTTACAGCTGATCTGAGATGACCTGCTCGACACTGCAATCATGGCAATGATGGCTGATGGGAAATGAGTGTTAACAGGCTGAGCTCGTTAACAGGCTGCCTATCTGCAGATTTGTTAATGTCTCCTCAGTAATGAAGCATTTTTTTGTTGTTGTTGTTGTTGAAGACAAATTTAAGATTACATCCAAGATAAGACACTCAAACCGGTTACATCAGTTGCACTTTTTAAGGTGCCGACGCATTGTGACTGAATATAACAGTACATGTAAATGAGCAATGGGTCAGTGTTGTCTTGTCAATTTTTTCAGCTGTAAGGTTCATGCTCTTTTCTGACTGTCAGCAACTACAACATTTTTATGTTGGTTTGTTTATAGAGCTTTTAGCTTGCCTGTAGCTTTCTCTCAAAATTAAAGGAATTGAAAAGTCTAAGTTTAGTTATTTGCTTAACTCCATTAAGTCAGTGATCCAAATGGAAACTAAAATAAAACCCTGCTTTCTAAAACCAGGTAGACACATGTCCTTTCCATGAATGTTCATTTTCCTCTAAATCATGTTTAGTTGTATATAAATCACATGATGCTGTATATAAATCACATGATGCTGTATATAAATCATGTGATGCTGTATATAAAAGCAGCAGCAGCACTGTGTGTCAATCATTAAGCACATCGTCCTTCAACAGCTTCTCTTCTACAGTAAGTGTTTTTTCCTACTTTTTGTCTTTGTTTTAATTCGTTCTCTACATTCTATGGGTTAGGTTCTATGTGGTCACTTTTCTTTCTGTTGAAATAATTCTCCCTCGATGTCTTTGTCTCCTTTTTTTTCATTTCATTATTCTGTCTCAAAATTACATCGTTTTATTGATTTTTTT
>NW_023339729.1:26557843-26558036 GCF_004916995.1 Morone saxatilis | reverse complement strand
TGAAAATATGCTATTAGGGGTGAAAATAACTGTTATTGTGATAAGGACTTGTAAGCTTGTACCTTTTTAAGTATTTTTATTTCATCTTTTGAAAATTTGGCAACTGAATCCCAAATTGCTCCTGATGCTGTGTCATCAGTGTGTGAATATGTGTTAGTTTCTGTTCAATGGCTTTGCCATCACTGTGTGTGTG
>NW_023339729.1:26552007-26557760 GCF_004916995.1 Morone saxatilis | reverse complement strand
CAGGTCCATTTACCATTTACTTTGTAACGAATGTGATTTGAAATTTATCAGAGTACAAAGTCAAATGAAGAAGTCCTGATAAACTGTGTGAGAACGCTGGTGTGTTTGTGGCCATACAACAGTAGAGCTCTACATCCAGAGAGACGTTACTGTTTATGTTGGAATGTTTACTGCCACCGTGTCAGGGAGAATGACCCAGCTGCAGAGAAATGTCTATCCACAATGATCATTTCTATAAAGCAAAATAAGCTTGCGATAAAGCAAGAGGTTTTTCTTTTTCATTAGACAATATTTGTGTGTAGAAATGGCACGATAACAGAAATGTAGTGGATACTAATAATAGTGAAATTCCACGATTCTCAAAACCAAATTCTACACTAAAAAACAAAACAATACATCCCATGTATCAACATACACACCTTTATTTAACCCATTTGAACATCACAAACAACAGTGGTGTGTATCATTCAAGTAAGAAATAAAAAGGAAATGCTACTCAACTTATTCTTTATTGCTGCCTGTGTACTTTCCACTCTTTAGTCAATGGTTTGGTTTTCATATAGACTATCTGCTAGGGGTGTAAACATGCGAGAGTAATTTAAATGACCAGAGAATAAAATGAGAAATAAAGGAACAACAAAGTATCGCAAAATGAATGAGGAGTTGACATTCTGACAGTTTTCCTAACTTTGGCATTGACCTGGTGGTACTGTTGGGTCTCTGTAAACGTTATAAGGAGTTTGGTCTAGACATTTGAAAAGTGTCTTAAGATAACTTCCGTTAGTAATTGGCGCTATACAAATAAAACTGAATTGAAATTGGTGTCGAATCTGTTCTCCTGACAGTTTTGGGCTCTAAAGTCTTTTTTTAAAATATATTTTCATGTTTGACAGGAAGTCATCAATGTATGTGATGATGTATCTTCAGCTCCTCTTCCTCAGTGGTTTGTTGTGTGCCTCTTTGCCTCCACCAGTGTTTTCCAACAGGTAACCCGCTCACCTGCTGCATGTGAATCATTATACTACTTACAGTCACAATCACACACACACTCATTTAACAGTAATCTGCTGTCAATCATATGCTCATTGCATTGGTTTGTAGGACACTGTCATTTCTATTTTATATACAGTTTTTTTTTCTAAATCTCAAATGTAAAATCATTTAACGGTGCCTTTTGAGAAAATGCAGCTTTAACATGAATCTGGATGCATACTTAACTCTTTGTTTCTGTTAAGAGTTGAAACAGACGAAATTGACTGGAAGAAGCGATCATCCATTCGTGATGTGGAAGACTTGAAAGTCATCTACGACTTAACCAGGTAAGATTTCCCAATTTACAGACTCATTCATTCATATTAATATTCAATTCTATTTTATTTGTATAGCATAACATAGTATGTATGTATGTATGTATGTATGTATGGCGGGTTAATAACCGCTGTAACGAGTAAACAAGTTTATTTTAGCGTTCATGACACAGCTACAAGACCAAACAGTGTACACAGAGCAGGAAGTAAACCGGAAATGAGTCAATACACTTACCGTAGCTGAGCAAGGGTTCAATTGAGGGAGAAGGCTGCGCTCCGACAGGTGGGTGCTGGCTCAAGTGCTGTTTTAAAACTTAGCTTTTAATAATAAAATTTAAAAACTAACTTGGGTTTGTGAAATAATTAATACATTTTGCTAATTAAAAGGTGAAAGGCAGCAAGCAATCAGCCACGATGTTTTGCACGCCTGGTGCTTCTTCAGGAGGGATTGTGAGGGAAAAAAAAACAGTGTTATATAGTCTTTAATTACGCTCTGTCATCAGGTGACTCGCCAAAGACTTGGTCAGAAGTCATCATTTCGGGTAGGGATATAGACCTGTCAGCTTTCTGTGCAATGATTTGAAAATATTAACAAATATAATGGCACGGAGAATGCAGAGGCATATAACAAAAATAATAATCAGGACATTGAATCTTATCTCATGTACCACAAACAAATCTCAGTCTGCCATGTTGCTCAGCTTAGATGCACAAAAAGCATTTGAGTGGATAAAATGGAGCTTCCTTTACCAAACGCTGGCAAATTTCGGATTTCATTCAACCTTCATAGATTGGGGGTAAAAAAAATTTGGTATACAAAAAACCCAAATCCACGATTAGTCATGGCTTTGCTTAGAATTTTTCATTAATTTTATTTGTATGCGCAATTCATAACAGAAAGTTATCTCAGGACAATTTTCAAATAGAGCAGTCAGACCCGATACTCTTTTTAACATTTTTTCTCACATAAAAAAAGAGGATCAGGCAAAGGATCTGAACCTGTACTGTCTGTCTGTCTGTGTCCTTTATTATTTGACGCAAGTATTGAACCACTGGCTGAGTCAGTAAGACAGAATAAAGATATAAAGGGAAGGAGGGATAGAACACAAAATATCCTTATTTGCAGATGATATATTAACATATGTAAGTGAACCTTCCACTTTGTTAATAGCCCTGGTGAATAACCTGAACGATTATGGGGAGATATCAGGATATCTGACCAAGGAGGCTAAATCAGTAGCTTTGATGATCTCAGGTCAGTGTATAGCAGATTTAGAGAGTAAATCCAAGTTCAAATGGACTAATATAGGGTTCAGATATCTGGGTATCATTATCACAGCTATTTGAAACAAACTATAGGAAACTAATAACGGAAATTAAAAAAGATTTTGCTAGATGGGAGATTTCACCTATGACCTTGATAGGAGGATAGAAACTGTGAGAGAATGTATTACTAAGATTTGTTTTTGTTCCAGTCATTGCCTATTATGGTTTCTAATTCTACTTTTAAAATATTAGACAAAATCATATCAAATGTATTTGGAAAAAAAAAGGCTAGAATTAAATGTAGGACACTTCTTTGTCTGAAAGAGAAGGGAGGTTAGCAGCAGAATTAAATTTACCAGCCCATGATTTTTACAAGTTTTTACAACTTAGACATTACCTTCAGACACGTAAGGATTGGGAGAGTATCTGGATTAGTATCCATCTAAACTAGAAGAATTGGTAATGACATTTTCAGAGGGAGAGACAAAGAAAGGGGCTATATTAAAATTGTATAAGATACTTCAACAGGAATCTAACAATAACAATTTCGATGTCAAAGAAAAATGGGAATTAGAAGCATATATTATAATAACAGATGAACAATGGGAAGAAACATTCAAAGCAGGACATAGGTTACCTAGCAGTCCAACTTGGAGGGAGTTTGATTGGAAGTGAGGTATTTTAACACTCTATCACCTTAAAATATAATAATTCTTCTGAGATGTGTTGTAGGGGGTGTGGATTGGTGGGGGACTTTATACATATATTTTGGGATTGCCCTAAAATTATAGATTTCTGGAAGAATATTCAAAAGAAAATAAAACATGTTTTGGGTATTGACTTTAGAGATATGACCAGATATTGTCATAAATAGGGACCTGACTTTCTTACTGAGAATTCTGCTTTTAATAGCGAAGAAAACGGCTACACACTTCTTGGTTGAAGCCACAGCCCCCCAGTATAAGGGAATGGAAGGAAAGGGTAAAAAAAAGTGTCACAGCAAGGAGTTAAAATCAGTCAGGTTTGATGAAAGATGGTTACCAGTAATACAGACAATGTCAGGACTTTAGTCCCCTCCTTTTTTTTCTTCTCCATTTTTAGTTGTATTTTTACACTTACTGCAGTATAAAAAAAACAATAAATGTATGTAGTTAATGCTACATGTTGCTCATGTTCATTCCTTTTAAGAAGGAGGTAGAAAGATTTGAGGACATGATTATATGTGAGAGCTGAAACTGCAATAGTGTATCCTAATGTGTGTTCCTAATGTATGTTACGTGTATGTATGTATGTATGTATGTATGTATGTTTGTCAGTTCATGTACAATAAAAAAATAAGTTTTTTAAAAAAAAAGTCTGCAGAGGTCCAAACTAAAATGTAGTAATTAGTATAAACAACCGCTTTATTGTTGGACCACATGTTTCATCCACATCTTATTTAAATTATCTTTGTAATGAGTTTAAAAATGAACACGAAGGCCAAAAGCTGAAATGTGTTGGCCTAATTATTCAGACTGACAGCTGAAGCTGCAGCTTCTGACTCACAGCTCTCACATCTGGTTGACCCTGAAGGTTTGATTCTTGCCTAGACACCCGCTGTCATTGTGAGTTTAAGTCTGCAATCTTCAACTCTTTAACCCTGAAAACACAGATGCAACCCCCTATTTTAGCCCTAATATTAAAAAAGGGGGACATTTAAACTAAAAATCCTCAAATACACCCTCTCTGTAGTTTAAAGTGCTCAGTCATTGGAAACTGGACTTGATTGAGTATCTGGTAGATGTTTAGTACATTTTGAATGGGAGGTGAAACTTAACCTTAACCAAAACTGAATTTCTAGATATACAGTGACCTGATGAGTGAACCCTTAAAGATATACTATGACCTGATGACTGTGACCTCTTTTATTGTTTTATTTTATGAAATATATCTACTTGGTATCATTGATTCCTAATATTTTGGCAATCGTGACATTCATTCTAATAAAGCAACTGAATTTAATTTAATATTGTACAAGTCTATAGAAAATATAAGCAACAACTCAATGGGCTGTTGATAGGACAGAGGAAACGACAAACTAATCATTCATTTTGTCTGTAACCGTTTTGCTGTTGTAGTAGGAAAATGTACCCTGGTAGAATGTTTTCTGAGCATGAAGCAAAAAAGCATTTTTCATAACTTTTCATATGCAAATGTATTAATCGTTTAAGAAATTTGAGGCCTCTGCATAGTGAATTCATCTGTTCATGAGTTCTGTGTGTAGAGAAAAAAATACATATACTAATCAAAAATGCTGCTAGTAGGGTTAGTAGAAGGTCACTGACAGGGCATAAATCCAGATGGTATTCCCCTTGATGTCTCATACTTGATGGGCTGTAGCTGTAGCAGAGGAAAATAAAATAGTGTATTTCTGAATCTGAATACGATAAGGGAGAGAAGAATAAATGATAGCAGTTTGTGGGTGTATGGAGAAGTCTAGATCAGGAGGGTGTGGAAGGAATGTTACAGCACAATAGTTGATACATCAATTTCAAAGACAGGAATGCTGTGAGCCTCCGACATGACCAAAAATGTAATTCATGATACTATTAAGCTTATGATAGTGTCTGATCACATAGACCACTGCCAGTATAAAAAGGATGTGATCATATTTTTATGTTCAGTTGTTCTCGAGACAACTCAATTTGCTTGTAATGATGCAAATAAACCTTATGGGCGAGAAGCTGCCTGATTCTAGTGGTCATTTATGAATCTACATTTCTTCATTGTGTTTCTTTTCAGTGAGAGTTTTTCACTATAGTCACATAGCTTTAAGTTTAAGAAACTTGTTTTATTAATTGGGTAAAAAAGGAAACCACAACACTGTTGGAACATGTTCATCTTATTTCATTAAGTGTTCATGTATTCGGGTCATTTCAGAAAAGATCATGTGTTTTTATTTATCTCATGCTGACATGTTTAAACACTATTGGGTAATGACTACTCTATTGAGCCACGTATTCAATTAAATCTTTTATTTGTATAGTGCCAATTAATAACAGAAGCTATCTCAGGACACTTTTCAAATAGAGCAGGTGTAGACCGAACTTCTTATAACATTTACAGAGACCCAACAGTACCACCATGAGCAAGCACTTGGCGACGGGGCAAGGAAAAACTGCCTGTTAAGAGGCAGAAACC
>NW_023339729.1:26548356-26551907 GCF_004916995.1 Morone saxatilis | reverse complement strand
ATGACAAAAGTGAAAACCAGCTAAGAAATGGCTAGAGTTGCCAAGTTTCCCTTTAACTTAACCAGATTATACTGTCAGTGCAGGCAGACACCTGCTCTGGTTGACAGTCTTTTTTTTTTACATAACAAGAAAAAATGAAAGGAAAACAAATAGAACAATTAAATAAAGATGTCTGTGTGACTTCAGAGAGGTTTGTGTATATATGCCTTCAGCAAATCAAATGATCAAAACATGACAAAACATTGAGACTATGCAAAGACACCAGTGCACAAAATACTGAAAATAGACTTCTGAGTGATAGTTTCTTCCAGGTGTAACTGAAACCGAGTCAAACTAAGATGTTTCCCATTAAAACCAGTGTTTATCTGCAGTGTGGAAAACCTTTCCATCAGTCCTGACTCTGATTCCTCCCAGACTGTTGATGACACCATGTTTCATGACATCATCAATCAGCTGACCCTGGTAGGTCACATTTGTTTACAAACACAAGTAAGAACCATCTCATAACAGGTTTATACAACTAAATCTAATTAAAGCTTTCAAAGTGATACACAAAACATCAGCTTGTTATTTTTGTTGTTGGGTGCTTGTCAGGTTGTTGTTGTACTATGAACAGAGCCCGGATTATAATTACTATCAGTATCGGTATCAGTATTACAATAGTGGTTATCAACTGTCTCTAATAACCAGGTTTTCGTCATCAGACTCTGAGTGCCTTTACATTAAAGGGGCCTGTGACCAATCTTTTGACTTTCTTTCTGCTCAATATTAATTGTGTGCTGCTTCAGTCAGAGTAACACGTTGTTAAAATGGAGAGCTCTGAACAATATTAAATAATAATTCGAGCAAAAAGCAGTATTTTTGCTCTAATTATCATTTTATATTTATTTCTGACAACTGATAGACCTCTTACACTTTAAACTTTATACAGCATATTTAATCATATGTCCAATCATGAAGCATACATTTTTGGCTAAAAGTATAATTATTTTCAAAATGTTATTATCTGTGATAAATATTAATATACAAATCATTTTTCACCCAAGTGATCACTACAACGTACTTCTTCAATTGAATTTTCATTTTTATGTCCAATAGAGGAGTCGGCCAACAAATGTTATTATAAATGATTTGACTGACAATGCCACCTTGAGACTTCCAAGATTGACTCACTACTAAGTTATTTTTGGTTTCTACAATACCAGGGATTCCCACCAATGCAGGCAAGTCCACAGGAAAACTCAGAGACGTGGCAGAAATAAAAATATATTTACAGAAATAAATATATAAAGTAAAATCAAAACCCAAATAAAATGCACTCAAAATCAAGACATGCAAATAAGAGTAAAACAAGCCACTTGTTGTACTTCACTAATCCTGTATTATGATAGTACAGTATAATAAAATGGCAACCTAAAACTATCACCTAGTAATTAAATACAAAAGGCAAAAGTGCAATAAAACAATATAACAAAACCCAAACCAAAGTCAAATATTAAAATTAAGCAAACTTCAAACTTTAGCAAAGCAGCAGTAGCAGTCTCTGCAGGGACAGAGACACATTATTAGTCACGGTAACTCACATATGCATACAGAGCTAACAAGGGATACCTTGGCTGTTTTACAAAATTCTAAAACGTTTGCACACTTCCCGAGCCTTCTCAGCAAACACACTGATACAGCAGTGCACAGCACACAAGGACGTCTGTCTAAAATATATTTAGAAGTTTAACCATGCTTGTGTAACAGTACATAACTTAAGCAGAAAGAGAAACAGCAGGGGTCTACAGCAGCCAGGTACCACCATGCGACAGCAGCAGTGGAGGAAGCTACATTGACAAACACTTGAGACACTTGACATACACACACTCAGTGGTCAATGTAACAACACCTCACCAGCATCTCCACTCAAACTTCAAGCTCCCTTAATGAGATCTCTGCGACTCCTGGTAGATCTCAGGCCTCCCCTCCCCATCAGCGAGGGGTTAAAACAGGAAAAGGGAAATGTTTTCCTGTTCCATGGTTGCCTCCATCAACACTTCGGTAACTACAACCATTAAGAATTCCGCGGATCTGGCTTTCTCACCAGGCTAAGCCTCTTAACTAAAGCTCCAGCTGTTCCCTGACTGAGTTGTTTTAGACGATGCATGCAAAATGGAAATGTGTCTGTGGCAACATTTCCTTTCCTCTTGGAATGGCATCTACTTCTATGATGACATCATCACGCAACCCAAGGACATTAAACTTTATACTTCTTCTGTAAGTTTTGGTGGCTACTACTGAGGGAGTCCCTCTCTCTATGCTCCATGAGCTATACCCCATTGTCATAGCAACATTCTTTGGGAGCATTCATTTTTTAGGAAGTCCATACTCATACTCATAGAGATTTTAAACAAAGGTTGTTCTTGTTCTCCAGTCATTATGCAGTTCATACACAGACTCACACTAATCTTGGCTCAAAACTAGTTCATTCTCAGGGCAGTGAAATCTGTGAGTCAGTTTTTTGGGAACCGGAATGATGGTAAAGCGTTTGAAGCAGGAAGAAACTTCACACAACTCCAGTGATCTGTTGATGATGCTTTCCTGATCTTCTGTCTCTGAGAGAGCTGACACACATCCTCTTCACAGATCCTGAGTGCAGGTGGGGGTCAGAGGGTGTAGGTAGCTGTTGGTAGGGGTGGGCTGTGATGTTGGAGGTAGGGGAGGGGTGTGAATGTGGGTTTTCCAAATCTACAGTAAAACACATTCAGCTCATCAGCCAGTTGATAGTTCTCCACAGTGTGGGGGGATGGTCTCCTGTAGTTGGTGATGTTCTGCAGGTCTCCTCACACTGACACAGGATAGTTGGCTGAAAAGCAGTTTTACAGCTTTTTGGAGTATCTCCTCTTTGCCGCTTTGAATTCCTTTGTTAGCGTGTTTCTGGCCTGCTTATTCTTGGTCTGATGAAGCTGCTTGAGCTTTGCTGTAAACCAGGGTTTGTGGTTGTTCTATGTACAGAAGGTTGGCACACACACGTCCTCACAAAAACTGATGTATGATGTCACAGTGTCAGTGAGCCCATCCAGGTCTGTAGCTGCAGCCTCAAACATTCCAATCAGTGCAGTCAAAGCATACCTGTAGTTCCAGCTTTGACTCATTGGTCCATCTTTTCATGGCCTTGACTACAGATTTAGCAGATTTAAGTTTCTGCCGGTATGTAGGGATAAGATGAACCAGAAAGTGATCAGAGAGTCCCAAGGCTGCACAGGGAACAGAGCCATCCTTTATTGTGTTGTAGCAGTGGTCCAGAGTGTTAATGTCCCTGGTGGGACACTTAATATGTTGTCTATATGGCGGCCGCTAGTGAGCAGCACATGGAGTAGACGTGCTTTCAGGGCTTCTTCCTGGCCAATATTTTAAATTATTATTTTGACAGTCTCGTACTTAATTCTCAGGAATACCTTATTCCTTATAATAAATAATGGGGCGGCAGTAGCTCAGTGTGTAGGGACTTGGCTTGGGAACCGGAGGGTCACCGGCTCAAGTCCCCCAGACCACAAAATATGTGTGCA
>NW_023339729.1:26545096-26548256 GCF_004916995.1 Morone saxatilis | reverse complement strand
CCTAACCCCGAAACCTGCTCATGGGGCGCTGGTAACGCGGCAGCCCCATCACTCCACCATCTCTCCCCTTTGCATGTCCACATGTGCATGAAGTGTGCATTTCAGCCTGTGTGTGTGTGTGTGTGTGTGTGTATAAAAAAATGGAGTGAAAAAACAATTTCCCCCTAGGGGACCAATAAAGTATATCTTCTCCTTCTTAACTTTATACACGAGGGGCTTAACCAGTTTATGGCATGTCATGTTTATGCAACGACATGCCAAAGTAGTCATTCAAAAACGTTGAGTCGTCATCAGTGCTAGCGGTAGCCTGCCAGGTCATGACTCCAGCGACACGGAGCATCTGGTGTTAATCTGGAAGAAAGTTTCTGACAAGATCCTTGACCACATCAACAGCAGGTTTGATAAATTAGAGCAGACACTTCAGGTGGTGCAAAGCTCTCAAAGGGAACTATTGGAGAAGGTAGAGTCGGTGGAAGAGCAAGTGCTGGACCATGAGAACCGCATGACCTGCTTGGAGAAGACGGTCGCTAGCCTGAAAGACGAGAACGACGCACTCAAACTAAAAGTGGACGACCTCGAAGGTTCAGTCACTGTTGTGGTCCCTTGGTGTATATGTACACAGAGAGCTAATAGCACTATTTTGATGCTACTTTTCTCATTTAGATAACTGTGTTCAACATTTTGAGAGACTGTCAATTTCATTTCTCTGACTTCGGTCAGGTATGCTTGGCAGAGGAGCTGGGCCAAGTTGGCTATCACAGCTTTAACAGGGAGTTACAGGTTTGAAAACGGGTTTCAGCCGTGCATGTAGTGGTCCAGGGCATGAAGGTATGTCTGTGCTTTGTTTGGGGAAGTGCTTGTGGGCGGGTAGGGGACATGTTCAGGTTCATGGGTTTGTTTGAGTGTGTTACCTCAGGTTATAAGGTAGGTTCTTTACGTGTCTTGTTTTATTATGTTTTGTGCACTTTTGAGAGGATACCAGATTGTTTTTATTCTAGAAATAATGTCAGTATCCGATAGCATAACACATGGCAGTATAAATGATACATTTACATTGTTCTCATGGAATGTAAAGGGGTTGGGTCATGTGGTTAAAAGGGGTAGAGTCTTCTTGCATCTCAAGTCATTAAAGCCAGACGTTCATTTTCTCCAGGAAACGCACATTAGTGTAAATGAGCAGTGCAGGTTGAGAGCGAATTGGATTTCACAAGTTTATCAAACACCTTTTACCCGCAAGTCTAGGGGGTTGCTATTCTTTTCCGAAAAAATATACCATTTTGCCTTGATTGTATGACAGCAGACCCATATGGCAGGTATTTGATGATATCTGGGCACATAAACTCCCTTGTGATAACAATGCTTAACATCTACGGTCCAAGTATTGATAATCCTGACTTCTTCCGTAAAGCATTTGATTTGATACCAGCCTCTACCCCGAATGTTATTATTGGATTTGATTTTAATTGTTATCTTGACCCGGTCCTAGATAGACTTTCTACAAAACTACCTCCTGCAATAACCTCAGTGGGAATTCTGAATGATTTAATTAAAACAAGGAATATGGTTAAAATATGGCAATTGCAGCATCCTACAGATAAGGAATTTTCTTTTTATTCTCAGTCTTCAAGTCTTACACTAGGATTGATTATTTTCTGATAGCTTCTGAATTACTGCCCAGTGATACTAATTCTAATATCTGATCACAGTCCAATTTCTCTTAATTTCAGAAATATCCTGTCTAGTCCAAAATATAGCTGGCGCCTCAACCCTCTTCTTCTTGAAGACCAGTCTTTTATCAAGCATATGAATGCATGTATAGACAAATTTCTTGTTACAAATGATTACAAAAATATTTTGAACTTGGAGATTAATCGGAGAAACTGTCAGTTAGCCAATTTAGAGGCAAAAGGGCTAAACCGGCAATTCACAGGATAAAGTCCAAATCAGTTGGACTCCTAACCAATCTGAGAGAGATAAATGCTTGCTTCAGGGACTTCTATAAGGAACTGTATTCTAGTAAAGTAAAGGCCACTGAAGCAGATTTCTGTTTGCCAATTTAAATGTTCCCCAATTACATAGTGCAGCGAGAGATGACATGGATGCCCCAATTTCTAAAACTGACCTTTTGAATGCTATTCGAGCCTTCCCCTCTGGAAAAACATCCGGTCCAGATGGCTTTGGCCGTGAATTTTGTAAATCATTTCATGACAAAATAGTTCCACTCATGCTGAGAATGGTGAACGATTCTATGAGAAATAAGACGCTCCCCAGTTCATTGTATGAAGCAAATATCTGCTTGCTTCTGAAAGGGGGAAGGGAAGAGTTTGATCCTGCAAGTTATAGAGCTGTTGCTCTCTTAAATTGTGATTTGAAAATTATAACTAAAAACAAAATTAGATAGGCATATTTCCACAATTGTACACCCTAATCAGACTGGATTTATCCCGGGTCAGTTTTCTTTTAAATACAATATACTCAGTGCATGGGAAAAATACACAGGCTGCTGTTTTATCTCTTGACGCCCAGAAGGCATTCGATCAGATTGAATGGCCTTACATGTTGAAGACACTAAAACAATTTGGATTTGGGTAAAATTTTATTGAATGGGTGAAAATAATTTATCTTAAACCAGTATCCTCTATTCTGACAAATTCAGATAGATCCCAAACTTTTGAGTTGCAGCAGGGTGTAAGGCAGGGCAACCCTCTTTCTCCTCTTCTCTTTAATATTACCTTGGAACCACTTGCAATAGGTATAAGGGGTCACCCAGATATTAAAGTAGGTAAAGTTTGGTAATGTTGAAAGCCTTGTTAATCTGTATGCTGATGATTTATTGATCTGTTTATCAGACCCAGTGGTCTCAGTTCCCAACCTCCTGAATTATATGAAATCATTTAGTAAATTGTCTGGGTATACAATTAACTGGGACAAATGTGAGTTCATGCCATTGACAAACTTGTGTCCTTCTTTCTTGAAATCTTTTCCATTTAAATAGTTATTACCCATATTAAGTATCTTGGCCTTAAGATCTCCAGAAACCCCAAACTTTTACTGAAATTGAATTTTTTGGATATGATGGATAAACTAAAAGCTAATATTAGGAACTAGAAGTTTCTCCCTCTCTCAATGATTGGCCGTGTTACGTGTGCATGTTTGCCTC
>NW_023339729.1:26540445-26545071 GCF_004916995.1 Morone saxatilis | reverse complement strand
CCTGTCACGACAGATGCAGAAAAACTAATCCATGCATTTGTTACTTCCAAGGCTGGATTACTGCTACTCTTTATTATCAGGTTGCCTAATAAGTCCATTAAAAATGCTTCCAATTTAATCAAAACGCTTGCCAGCACGAGTACTGACAGGACTAGGAAAAGAGATCACATCTCTCTGTTCTGCTTTCTCTGCATTGGCTCCCTGTAAAATTTAGAATAGAATTTAAAATTCTCCTCCTCACCTATAAAGCTCTTCTGGTCAGGCCCTTCATTATCTTGAGGGCTGATAGTACCACTATTTACCCTCTAAGAACACTACGTTCTCCTGAATGCTGGGCTACTTGTGGGTTCCTATTAGTCTCTAAAAGTAGAACAGGAGCCAGAGCTTCAGTTACCAAAGCTCCTCTCCTGTGGAACCAGCTTCCAGTTGTTGGTTCGGGAGGCAGACACCCTCTCCACATTTAAGAGTAGGCTTAAGACGTTCCTACTTTTGATAAAAGCTTATAGTTAGGAATGGAACCTAAGGTGAGTCCTGAACCATCTCCTTAGTTATGCTGCTATAGGCCTAGACTATTGGGGGGATTTCCCATGGTGGCATGCATGTTACTAACTTCATTCTTCCCGGAGTTCTTGTGCTTTATCGTCTTGCAGGTTCTTATTCGATCCTGGTGAGCCTCCTCGCCATGGTCCTGTGGATTGCCAATTACCAATACAGTTTTTCTATCACTGTTCTGTCTGTCTTCTGTCTGTCTGTCTGTCTTTTGTCTTGTCTGTCTGTCTGTCTGTCTGTCCTGTCTGTCTGTCTGTCCTGTCTTGTCTGTGCTTGTAAACCTTCTCCTCTCTTCTAATTTTTGTAATATTACGTAAGTAATAATTACCATCGACTCAGTACTTCAGTTACACCATCTACCAGAGGGTCATAATTTGTTGGGATTATTTCACTGAGTTCAGGAGTGATTTTAACACCCAAATACCTGAAGCCCTCAGTAGTTGTCCTAAATGGGGTATTTATTATGGGACTATGTCTTTCTTCCTTATTAAGAAACATTAATACAGATTTAGAATTATTAATTTTGTATCCAGAGACCTCTCCAAAATTCTCCACCAATCTCATTAAATTAGGAATACTATTTTTTAAATTTGTCAGAAAAAATATGATGCCATCCGCATATAAAGAGTCGATGATCCACCTCCCCAATTGTTATACCTGATAAACTCTTATGTGCTCTTACAGCCATAGCTAGGGGTTCAATTGCAAATGTAAATAACAGTGGAGATAATGGACAACCCTGGCGAGTGGATCTCTGTAGACTAAAGGGTTCTGAGATGGTATTATTGGTTAGAATCTCAACAGTTGGATTTCTATATAGCAGTTTGAGCCATTTTAGAAACGTTTTCCCTAACCCAAATCTTGGAAGTACTCCAAAAAGAGAACCCCATTCTATCCTATCAAATGCCTGGCTTGCATCAACTGACAGCATTGCTGTGTCCTTTGCGTCATATTTCTCAGAGTATATTTAAAACTCTTCTTATATTGTGATATCCTTGTCTTTTTTGTACAAAACCTTGTTGATCATCAATAATCAGCTGAGGAAGATGTTTATCTAATCTCCTAGAGACCGTTTTGCAAAGAATTTTTATGTCACATCCCATTAAACTAATTGGCCTATAAGACGAGCATTTGGTTGGGGGCTTATTTGGTTTTAATATTAGGGTTATTATAGCTAACCTTAGAGAATCTGGGAGTGTTCCTTTAATAAACGACTCTTCATACATGTCAAGAAGCGGCCTTAATAGTTGTCTTTTAAATGTTGGGTGCCTTACCGCTATTGATATCTCCTATAGCTTCATCAAGTTCTTTTGTTGTTAATGGACCATCCAGTGTTATTTTCACATCATCTGATATAGTCGGAAATTGCAACTGGTCAAAAAAAGTGTTCTGAGCTTATCTATTTTCTGTACATTCAGATTTGTACAATAATTTATAAAAATCTCTAAAATTGTTATTTATCTCTACGGGATCCATAGTTAAGTTGCCAGAGTTTGATTTTATACTATTTATGGTTCTTTCAGCTTGCATTTTCTTTACCCTCCAGGCCAATAATTTACCTGCTTTTTCCCCTTGGTCGTAGTATGTTTGTTTAATCCACATCAGACTTTTGGCAACTTTATCAGTTAATTTATCATAATTAGCTCTCATAACAGATATATTATGTAATTTTACAGGGTCATTAACATTATAGAAGTCAGTTTCAGCTTTTTTGATTTGGTTTTCTAGTGTACGTAATTCTTGGTTGTGCCACTTGGTCTTAGATCTCTTGTAGCTGATCATTTCCCCCCTAATATAAGCTTTAAATGCTTCTCATCTAATGCTGGCCGTAGTTTCGTTTGTGTTTGTTTCAAAATATTTATCAATGCAGCTTTCCACAAATTTAATGAAGGATGGGTCCTGTAACAGATAAACCTGTAACCTCCATCTCAAGCAGCATTCAAACTTACCTAAATGAATCTCCATAGACACTGATGCGTGATCACTCATTACTATACTATTGTACCAGCTATTCTTGACATTGGACATCAATTCCCTAGAAATTAGGAAGTAATCAATGCATGAATGGGTTTTATATGAGCTCGAATAGCAAGAATATTCCCGCTTATTTAGGTTCTGTGATCTCCAAATTTCAACTAATCTTAGATCTTTCATATAGTTAGCTAGTATTTTTCTAGTTTGTGTATGAGTTATATCAATTTGGGTGGATCTATCTAACACTGGGTCAAGGGCACAGTTAAAATCTCCCCCAAAAATATTAAGTCCCTCTAAGGCTGACACAGTAAGAAATAGCTTTTCAAAAAATGATGGATTGTCGTCGTTAGGACCGTATACATTTATAAGATTTATTTTTTGTGACATGATATTACCTTAAACTATGATATACCTTCCAGATGGGTGTAGCTTTTATGATTTGAAATGGAATTGATTTATGTATAAGAATAACTACGCCTCTTGCATGGGTACTGTGGGAAGCCTGAAATACCTGACCTGGCCATCTTTTACTCAAAGAGTGTATGTCTGAAGTAATCACATGTGTTTCTTGTAAAAAGACTATTTTAGAATTAAGATTTTTTTTATCCTGTTTAGTACTTGTTTCAGTTTGGCCAATCTTCTCATTCCCCTTACATTCCAGCTTGTAATTTAAATGTCTAAATTACTCTTCTGTTTTGATTTATCCATAAAATGCTATCTCAGCCTAATATAAAATTAAGAAGTTGTAAAAACAAATAGGCAAATAAATAGAATAAGTGGTACAAGTACAACCTCCTCCATCCACACACACATAGATAAACCCCTACACATACAATATTTCGAACAGTCCCACCCTCGAACCTAGCATTCCTACAACTGAAATGCATACCTTCCCTTCTAATTCAAAAATTGAGGAACGTTGATCCACAGTATTTGGGGAGCAACTAGTCAGCGTAACCAAAAACTCTAACAGAACTATCAGTGCCATCGACCGCGCACTTTAAATTGCTAATATGTATGTACATCCCTTTTAGAATATAAAATTATATAATTTGGCCATATTAAAACAATATCCTCACATTTGATAATCATCAGTTGCAAAATATTTAAATAAAATCTACCCAGTCCTTAAGATTTGACGCTGAAGAAACACTGTCTTACAGTATTAAGTAATAATGCAAAAATAAAAAATAAAAACATATATATTCATAACTCGCAGCAACAAAAGCTTACTTCAAAGTTACTGGCCTCCCTTCTACTACGTGTCGTAACAGACAGCTGTTGCCCACAGCTAATCAGTCGTTTCTTCTGATGGAGTTCAGTTCACTGTGGTGGCTGTGATGGATCTTACCCTTATACAGCACTCGGAGTTTGCAAGGGTTGTGTTGAAATCCCCGGAAGGCGTTAATATCAACAAACAGCTTTGTTATTGGGTTGAACCCCCATCGGATCCGCACAGTTTCTGCCGAGAGATCCTGTGCGAATGTTATCTTTACCCCATCATGAGTGATGTCTCGCTGCCTTGATTCGCAGTAGACAAACTCCTTCTCCTGGAACTTCAAAAAACGGATATGAGGATGGCTCTGTTCTGGTTGGGCTTCCCGAAGCTAGCGTGCGATGAACCCGCTCCAATGTGAATGATCTATCTGGATCCATCCCCAGCCATTGTGTCAATTTGTCGTTAATGAAGTCCAAAAGTGTCTGCTGACCCTCAGCCCCTTCTCTTATACCAAGCAGACGTAAATTCTTCCTTCTGCCCCAGTTCTCCAAATTGTCTGTCTTGGACTCAAGATAGACAATTTGCTTGGTGGCTGACTTGAGTGCCGTTTCCGTGGGTTAGGGTCTCAAGTGCACTTTCTGCATCATGTATGCGGCGTTCAGCTTCTTCGATATGCGTTGTATTAGAGGAAACATCTCGTTTTACCTCAGATACCTTGCACTCTAATGCCACCATTGAGTCTGCCATGCCAGTCAAACGGGTGTCAATATTGTCCAACTTTGTTCCGAAGTCTGCCCGGAGCAACTTCAGCTCGGTTAGCACTTCGGCTATTTTAGCCATATGGTTAGCGTTAGCTTCCATGTTGTAAATGGTAAATGGACCTG
>NW_023339729.1:26536820-26540345 GCF_004916995.1 Morone saxatilis | reverse complement strand
GGGGGAAATTATATATATATATATATATATATATATATATATATATAATCCTCCTGTGTGACAAAGTGACAGTTTTAATAGTTAATATCATGAATATAATCAGTTTGAATCGGATTAGAAATTCAAAAACAAGTGTTTTCTCTTCTGCTTGTAACAAACCTGTGGGTCTGTTCTGTGCTGTTATCACATTATCGTCATTTACACAGAAACAAAGTCCACTGAACTGACTGATATCAGAGGTCAGAGGTTAAAGGTCATTGCAGACTTAACAGATTCTGCTGAAAGTGCAGAAAGAAGAGAGACAGATGAGTGGAGGAAGAGAAAGAGGATTTAAAGAAACGTGACAGAAAAACAGGAAGAAAGATTTCTCAACTGACTGGAGAGAAAAACAGACTGAAGGAGACTGCAGAGGAGAAAAAACTTTAACTTTAAAGAAACCGACCAAAGATTCAAACAACTCACCAAAAACTGGCTGAATATCAACAAACTACCAGAATATTTAACTGAAAACTGACACTTTAAAACTTGAACAGAGTAACTTAATTTAACAAGGTGTGACTGGAGCTGGTTGTTGCTGCAGTTTAACCAGCAGGGAAAAATACTGACAAGAAAAATATCTGGAGAATTTTGAGAGAACATTAAGAGAACATCTGGGCCAGCTGTCAACGTGCAAAAACATTGAAGGTAAGCTGTTTTTTGTTATTTGTATTAATGTTTATTCTTAAAATGTATTTATGTGGCACTTCCTCAATGTGGTACGACACATGACAAAGGGTTTCCATCGTGACAGCAGAACTGCAGGGACACTCAGCTGCATGTTTTTACAGGAATGTGTTTAAAATATCTATCAATGTATGTTTATTGATCCATGTGATTAATTGATTGATATATTGGTTCATCATCATTTCCTGGTTAAGTCCGCTGCTTGGATGAAGAATGCTGTGGTCATTTTTGTAGACAGCGTTGAAAAGGTGAACACGATGGTGGAAAACGGGATCCTAATCAATGATACGTTTGTGTCTTGTTTTGCCTCTCGCTACACCGCCGAGAAAAGTTATATTGTCTAATGTCCCCCGATTATTAGAGATGATATATTGACACAGGAGTTATCTCGTCAAAAATCCTCTCCCAGATAAAAAGTTACACATGATACTTAACAGGAATGAGGAGTTGAACTTTAAAATAAGAGTGGATTACTTTGATTTTGTAATTTTTGCAACATCAGATAACATGAAATATTTCAGTTCTGGTAGGAGGGACATCTGATCCGAGCATGTCCAGAAAAAACTCTATGTCAAAGCAAAATGTTTCCAACAAGGCAGCTGCTGAGGTAAGAAAACTTAGAGCCAGAACCAGAATGAAACAGAAACAATGAGACAAGACAGTCAGAAGAGTGAGGGGGGACAGGAGGAGACAGTTAAAGGAGAGGAAACTGTAAATCAAAAGGAAAACTGTGTGAGTGAAAGATCTGTGGAGGATGTAGTGTCAGGAGAGAGTGAAGTGGAAATGAAAGATGATGAAATATAATTAAAGTCCACCATATGAAAAGAAAAACTAACCCTAAGACAGTGTTATTTTTTTGCTTTTAATATCTGTCATTCTAATATCAGTACTCTGAATATAAATGGGACAAGAGAAGCAGCAAAAAGATCTTTACTGTATGTGCTCATGACCAGTTTTTTTTACCAGTGTCTTTTGTGGTAGAGCAGGTGGTGGAAGGTAGACTGATCATGGTCAGGACTATAAAAGTCTTTATTAATGCTTCTCCTACAGGACCTGCCAGAGTGCCGTTTTTACAAGTTCTAAGCATCATTTTAAGTCAAGTTAATGTGTTATTTTTAGGGGGATATTTTAATTGTACTGAAAATGATGTTATAGACAGAAATCATTAGGAACCTCAGACTTCCTCCCAGAGTGCACTGAGGCAGTTACTGGACACACATGATTTAGTGGACGTGTAAAAAAGGATGAGTGGTGACAAAAGACAATATACTTGGGCTCATACTAGGGTGAATGTAATATCCCTGGCTAGGTTAGACCAGTTTTATTGTTTAAACATAATTTTAACATTTTTAAAAAGTGCAGAATGATGAACCTTTCCCTGAACACTCCCTGGTTATTTGTAATTTGTTTTAGTCACCAATTTAAAACTTAAAAGTGCTCTTTGGCATTTTAACACAGCTCTATTGTGTAATGCTTATTTGAAAGATGCTTTTAGGTTTTTCTGTGGAGTTTTAAAGGGCAGAAAGCAAGATTTTAAATCTTTGAGACAGTGGTGGGATTGTGGGAAAGTGGAGATAAAACTGCTTTGTCAACAGTTTACCAAATTGATTGTGGCGGCACGAGGGTTATTACCAAGTCATGTATTAGAAGATCTTTTTGTTTGTACCGACAACGCCACCTTGGGAGAGGGCCCAAGGACCCGTATTAAAGGTCAATTATCACCTTTTACAAAAGGACACTCAGGTTCGTTCACTCAGGGAGGGCACAGGAGATGCGAGTTCAGATGATCACGCTACAAAATGTATTGCTTAAAATATAGGACAAAAAACGGTTTTTTGGCACAAATAAATAAAAGGATAATGGGAGCACCAACTGGAGAAAGGAGATACAGGCTGAGGCCACCCACTCATCACAGCAAAAAAACGTAGATGTGCCACACAACATAAATTTGAACGGGGGATCACACACAGACAAGGATCACCACCACCCCCGGTCGGCCTTCAGCTCTAGGGGAGATAAAAGGCACAGTTAGGAGGGCTCATAGTTAAAGAAAACAAACAAATAATCCATAACATAACCAAATCCAAATCAATCAAACAAAAGAAAAAGAAAATTAAGAGTCTCTGGCCAGAGATATTAACTCAACAGTTAACCATGATTAGAGAGCGGTGTTTGAACACAAATAAACGGAGGGCTCAAATTGAGATTCCCCTCCCAAATGATAATTAATTACAGTAAACTCCCAAAATAAAACAAAATTACACAAACAAAACAATGAGTTTATAACACATTACTTACCACAACTATATATCATCCTGCCCCAACGGCGGTAATCATGAGAGTACTTATAACAAACACAAAGGACGGTTACACAACACCTTGGCAGATTCCTTTAAAACACTAACACACATGCAACACACACACCAACCAATGTCCGGAAACATGCACTCGGCTGGGCAGAGTTGGCGCGTACGCGAACACCGCAGCCGGCCACGCCAAACACGAACACACAATCATACACAGCCAGCAGCAGGAAACTAGGATCACGCAACAGTGAAGACGAGAGCGATCGACCAAGAGGCACCGGACAGGACCCCGAACCAAGCCGTGAAGTAGCAGAAAGCAGCGAATAGTAGCCAGCAGCAGGACTAATGTGAGAGCAGCGACCGCATTGTCAGGTAAGCTATAAGTAGCAAAGTGACGAAGTATGCCACGTAGCGTATATCTCAAGGGCTTTCTCACTTAGCGCATTTAGCGTCCATAAGAAGTCAGGAATCCACAGCTTTTTTCTCTCTGCGGGAT
>NW_023339729.1:26532360-26536720 GCF_004916995.1 Morone saxatilis | reverse complement strand
GCTCCAAAGGGTGAGAGCGGCTAAGGTGGTAAAAGAAATTAGTTGTATTACCAGTCTTGGTGGGGACGACGGTCTTGCATAATTTACAGACAACATTTGTCTGACTACGGTCTGACTTAGAAAATCCAAAAAACTCCTATACTGGCGAGCTGACCTTTCCCATTTTTTCCACAATTTCCTCGCTCGTTGAGGCACTCATCTTTCACTTGCCGTGCTGCTTTCCACACCACGCTACACCACGCTGTTTCTGGAAACAAACACGAACACGAGACAACGAGCTGGCGCAACCAAACATGATACTGTTACATGATTGGCTATTAGCGTGTCACTCCATACGTTGCTAGGTACCAGACGATGAGTGCCTTTGTTCATGCAACCAACCTTGCTTCGCAGCCGAAGCGGAGCTAAACTTACGCTGGTTTCTTCCAATGAGGAAAAAAAGACATATCGAAACGTTCTATCGAACACATTTTCTATTGATATTGATTACGTGTCTATCAACATGCATATCGTTATTGTTTTATCGCCCAGCCCTAATATATATCCATATATGATCCAGTTTTATGAAAATCACTGACAGGTGGTGTGACTGTAAAGCTTTTGTCCTGGCCCAGTGACCAAAGTTACACAGTGCAAGACCAGGAGGACAGAGGAACCGTTCACTCTGTTACAGTCAGTCGAACATAAACAGGATTCTGTTATTGTAAAGTTACATAATGAGCTTTAAAGTCGGTACCAACATGTGTTGTTAGGTAGGTTATGTTAATATTTAAACTTTTATTGGAGAGTTAAAATGTCTAAACATAAAGAGCGAGGACTTGTTTTCAGACTCTTTCATGAACATTGATTTTAAATCTTTTAATATGGAGCCATAGATCAACCAATAATATCACTAATCTATTTTCTTTATCTGATCTTTCTGCAGGATCTGTGACATCATTAGCTGGAATCGGAATCTCAGTCGATTCTTCACTGACCAGATAAAGACTAACTTTGTTATTCTGGTTCAGCTGTTTGGGTGTTTATAATCACATTATTGATTATGCTTCATTGATTGGTTTTGTTTTACATGTGATGTTTGAGTGATGAAAACATTTAATAAACTGAACTGAAATAACTGCTGACTCTGGATCAGTTCCTCCTACAGGTGACCTCTAATTGATCATCTATAACCTATAATCTATAATCTATAGTCAGACATGTCACTGTTGAATTTAGTAGCATATTTGTTTGCTTACATGTATTCATGTTTTATTTACGTTAGAAATTGACCAAAGAGAAGAACAGGAACATGTCAGTCTGAATAATGAACGGTTTATTTTTTTAGGATGTTTTTAACCCTAACCCTGTATCCCTGCAGTCCTCCGTCAACAGTTTGCAGTCCATGACATAGAAACACTGCTTAAGGGTTTTCTCAGTGTCCTTAGACCAGAACTTCATAGTCCTTGTGCTGGTCATTTTTTTACTTCACCAGTGGTTGGTATAAAGGTTCAAGGTGCATCAGGTTGTGGTCTGATTCTTCAAGTGGGAGATGGAAAGATAAGCTGTATGCCCCCTTCACACTGGTCCAGGTTTTTTTTTTTCTCTCTTGTTAAACAATTAACATATTCTTTACAATTTGTCAGGAGAAGGGGTGGGGTTAGACCATGGGGTAGAATCAGGGTTACAGGAGCCTACAAATGCAGAAAAGAAGGACCTGAGCCTGAAAACTAACAAAACATCAACATACAAAGATTCTTTAAGGGCCTGAGTGCACAGTGTTTATTTTTTCTGGAATGAAAACTCTGTCAGGATGCTGGAGAGATCTGGGATGAAGAACTTTTGTGTTGAGAGAAAACAATTCTACACGTTTTGTTTAGTGGCTCATAACAACAAGGTCCTGAGTTCAATTTCCAGTCTTTCTGTGTGGGTTTCCTCCACCATCAAAACATGTACAGTTGTGGTCAAAAGTTTACATACACTTGTAAAGAACATAATGTCATGGCCGTCTTGAGTTTCCAATAATTTCTACAACTCTTATTTTTCTGTGATAGAGTGATTGGAACACATACTTCTTTGTCACAAAAAACATTCATGAAGTTTGGTTCTTTTATGAATTTTGAAGCTAAAGACCCATTACTTGACTTGACTTGAGACATTGATGACTCGACTCAAATTTTATGTTTTAGTTTATAATATTTTATTAAAAATATGAAAAATGTTCAATGTTGTCGTGTCGACAAGTATCTTTGTAACCTTAATGTAATGTGAGTGCACACTGTGAATGACATTATCAATCGAATTGGATGACTACCTGTCAGTCCAAGGTCATCAAGATGCTATGGATCTCTGGATCGATCAGATTATCATCATCATGCTGTGCCAGTTCATTAATTAAGTTGTTAATCAGTGTGTTTTTTTACCTAGGAATGACTTTTTTTATCTAGACACCTTCCATGGAGCCATCATGTTAACCTGCCATTCATTCGTACATGTCAACAACCGATTAATTTGAGCGTCGTTCCATAGCTTATTTTCTCATTAACATGCTTGGAAGGCCAAGCGGCTATATACAATAGGGTTTAGCTAAGATACCTATCAACTGTCCTTTCTCAGATTGATTCTCATATTTAAATCTCATTCTATCTCTATAGAATATAACAAGCTAGTGAAACCCATAGTTGTAATCTCTCCAATAAACTCTACACACCATAGCAAACTAAAATAAGATCTTCTCTACCAGATAGTATAAAATACAAGAATAACAGCTGAGAGAATTATCATGATATTATATGTGTTTGCTGTGTGCAATATGCTGAAGTTGGTAAACACAAAATAACCTGAAGAGACCAGAAGTTATTATTACTATATAATAAGAAATCATAGGTTACTCGTTATCTGTTGTTAAAACCGAAGATGTTAGAGTAAAAAGGTATGCTAGCTTGAAGTGACAATTAAGGGGCACTAATACGAATTTGTTTTGGTAATGGCGTTGATGATGTGTGAAGTGCTAAAAACCAGCTGGGAATCGGGCCAAGGCATGTCTGGAGGTTGAAGGTTTTAATCATTGTTGTTATAAAACTCCGACACCTTGCACACTCAGGAGTGGATATGGTCTATAACCCAGGTGTTTGTGTTAAAGGAATAAGAACTCAATTTTGGACCTTCTACAATATAGGTTTGTAAGTTGGTGCAAAATAACTCCCAGGTTATCAAAAATATGGGTGGAATTGAAGATTAGTCAAAAACTCTTTCATTGAGGTTCTCTAGTCCGAATACCATTCAGTGCCTAGATAGAAAGTATCATACTTTAATTAATGAATGGTTGTCTGTATTAGAATAAGTAGTTTAACACACTTGATAGCATACTTAAAGATAACCTGTACAGTTGTAACCTTCAAGCACTTTTGCGTTTGTTCAATAAATTTTTTTCACTTATAGCTGAACTTGGACAGTATGCCAGCTCCCTGTGACCCTGGCAAAGGAATTTGGTATGAGGTCTACTTGTAGTAATATCAACCATTCACGTTCATTTCTCGTATCTTCTTCTCTCCACCGTTTTCGCTTTCTACTTACTCAACCCGCCACAAATCACTGGGAAACAGAAACCACAGTGAGACAAGTAGATTTTGACACCAGCACCTTGGCTTCTTGCACAAACCGGTCCAACTCAGACGGGATGTTGTTTTTCGGGTGGCCGCCCGTTACGACAATATTTGGGCTACGTCCGGTTCTCCCAGAGGTGGGTGCCGTTAGGTTACATTGGCGTTAGTCCAAGGAGATTTGGGATCCCTCTGGATAAGCAGGGACCATTTATGAGGGAGTAATCAGGGATAACCAGCCATGACATTTCAGGACTAACTAGGGAGCTTCCCTTTAATGTACCAGACATTACTTAAAAAACCGGATGACCTTATGTGTATAGAATTGAATTGATTGTTGATTAACATATATGTTCATGACGTTGTGAGTTTCCAAATAAATTTCTAACAACTCCTTTTTTTCCCTGTGATAGAGTGAGTGAGAGTGGAAGGAGCCTCAGCCAGATCCTGAAAACAATCATTGACTTGAACAAGTCAGGAAAAGTCACTTGGAGCCCATTTCAAGAGCCAGATACAGGTCCCAAGAGCAACTGTGCAAACAATTGTTTGGTAAGTAATAAGTGCATGGCACAGTTTTGTGTCACTGCCGACGATCGTCAGGAAAGATTAAAACGCACAGCTATCACCTGTTTCTGAGAGAAAAATCAGGATTGCCTCAAAGGGTCAACTGGAGAAACCAACCAAACAAGCCAGGTCTGCAAATGCAATTTAGAAAGCCTGCTGGAACACAAGGTGTCCAGTGTCCACACAGTCAAGCGTGGTTTTAAACATCGTTGGCA
>NW_023339729.1:26528108-26532335 GCF_004916995.1 Morone saxatilis | reverse complement strand
TTGGGCGCAGTTGGGTGTTCCAACAGGACAATGACCCCAAACACACATCAAAAGTGGTAATGGCTAAATCAGGCTAGAATTAAGGTTTTAGAATGGCCTTCCCAAAGTCCTGACTTAAACCCCATCGAGAACATGTGGACAATGCTGAAGAAACAAGTCCATGTCAGAAAGCCAAAAAATTTAGCTGAACTGCACCGATTCTGTCAAGAGGAGTGGTCAAAGATTCAACCAGAAGCTTGTGGATGGCTACCAAAAGCACCTAATTGAAGTGAAAATGGCCAAGGGACATGTAACCAAATATTTACACAGGCTGTATGTATATTTTTGACCCAGCAGATTTGGTCACATTTTCAGTAGACCCATAATAAATTCATAAAAGAACCAAACTTCATGAATGTTTTTTGTGACAAAATATGTGTTCCAATCACTCTATCACAGAAAAATAAGAGTTGTAGAAATTATTGGAAACTCAAGACGGCCATGACATTATGTTCTTTACAAGTGTATGTAAACTTTGGACCACAACTGTGTGTTTATGACAAAAACGTGTTTTATAAGGTCACCTCTGACCACTAAAATCTAATCAGTTCAAACACTCACCAAGCAAATACACTTCCTAACTTTATAGTACAATCACTACAGGATATCCTATTATCATCATTTATCTATGTCATTTTATTTTCTCCTCTCCTCTTCTCAATATCTCACCTCCAGCTTATTAAATCTCATGTGATTGCCCATGATGTGGAAATCCACAGCCCTGGGACCTCTGTAACCTTTGACCCTGTGAGCGTTGAATGGCAGCGGGTAGCCCAGCTGGTAGCCCATTGCAGTGTACTGCTGGTCCAAATACGACACTCATGATCATGTCAAACCTCGGTTCTTCTTGAGTATAGGCCAATCCATGTTATCAGTTCTAAAGACTGGACTACTTGCATGACTTATTGGTCTCTTAATAGGATCGGTTGCTTTCGTTCTGAGTCTGGTTCTATTGCAATTTCCGTTTTCTCCAACTTTGTGAGTAATCGCTTGCCCGATTTTTGATACGAAGCTCTTTGCCAGGTTTTGTTTTTTTTTTGTTACTGTTGAACACATTTACTTTTCGTGCATGTCTTGTTCGTAGTCGAGCTTCCGATCTTGGCTTTCGCATATGTCTGTTTTGTAGAATTGATTTGTTAAACTGCCGGCTGTTTTTTTTGTGTTAAGCGGCCAAATTAATGTTTTTGCTTTGTCTCCCTCTTACTTGTCTGAGAATATTTTATCTTTTCGCTAATTGTGCAGAGCTGCGCTTTTTCCTTGCGGGTCAGCTTGCTGTATGTAGGTGCTTTCGTGCTGTTGTGTCCCTTTTATTCAGTATCGGTTTCTATGGTTATATAAACAGTTGTGGGTGGCGATTGTTCGTTCTTTTGTTGCCAGTTCGCTTGGTGCTCCAGACTTTGTCGGTGAGATTAAACTTGTCGCTCTTCTGACTAGTTTTTGGGTCGCGTGTTGATTGTTTGTTTGTTGTTTTTTTTTTGCTCTCACATACTGTGAATTTCAGCTTTTTAATTCGATAGGCAGTGCATATGGTGTCGTCTTAGGTTTTCCTTCTTGCGTGTCTTTGTCTCCCTTTCTTATTGTTGTGCTTCGTGTGAATTAGTGTTGTATTCGGTATTTCTGTATTTTGTTTATTAGTTTTGCGTTGTTTTATGGTGTTTGTTGTTAGGAGCTTATTTTGGTTAGCGCTTTGCTCGCGTATTGTAAAGGGCAATATACAAGATATAACTTGAGTTTTGATTTGATTGTTGATTTTTGACTGCATAGTGACAGTGATGTGGCGGCATGAGCATTCGTGTTTGTTGTTGACAGCGGCCTCACAAAATATGAAGCCTTAAAATATCGCTATCCCTATCTTACCCCCAGAAACTGGCTTGCTGCAGTACAGGATTAATGATGTGAGTCCTATTAACACTGGGACAAAAGGCTAAAAAATAACATACATTGTTTGGAATGCGAAATTGGTATATGAAATAATGTACATATTTACTTGCTATGTGTAAAAGTAAAATTTTATTTTACCCAATTTTTATTTCCTAATATAGCATCTGGCCCTCACAAATGTCATGCAGAGATATAATTCTGGCACTTGGGACAAATGTAGTTGGATGACCCCCTGGCCCTGGGATGGCATTTTACCTTGGCCTCCTAGCCACCGGACTGTCAGGAATTCTGGAGTTATCCTTGTGAATTCAAGGACATGTCATTTAAGTTCGCCATCATAATAGCAAACCTCCAGGACTTGCCTTTTTTCATCATACTTAATATTACCAAATACATTAGACACCTGGTTACTTCTAGCGCTTGGGACTTACTGCCAACTCCTTTTATTTTACTCAGTCGCTGCCAATAAGTCCGATTAAGTACGCTTCAGTTATATTCAGAACGCTGCAAATCACACGACTTACTGACAGGAACTAGGGAGGAAAAGAGATCAACATCATCTCCTCGTACTAGCTTTCTCTGCACTGGCCTCCCTGTTAAAATTGTAGCATGAGAACCTGGCGAAGATGAGTAAAGCAGCAAGAACTCGCGGGAAGAAGTGAAGTTTAGGTAACATGCCATTTAATGGCGACAGTGACGTGAGCTGCAGAAAGAGGAGAGAGGAGGAAGAGAGGAGCTCCAGTGCCACCATGGGAGATGCCCCCGATAAGTCTAGGGCCTTATAGCCAGCGATAACTAAGGCGTGAGTCCTTTAACCATCCGCCTTAACTATAAGCTTTATCAAAATAGTTGAACGCGTCTGTAAGCCTACTCTTAAATGTGGATTTGAGGGTGTCTGCCTCGCAGAACACAACATACTGGGAAGCTGCGTTGCCACAAAGAGAGAATACGCTTGGCTAAACTGGAAGGGCTCTGGCTTCCTGTGTCTACTTTTTGAAGACTATAAGAACCACCAAGTAGCCCTGCATTCCAGAGAACGCAGTGTGTTCTCAGTGGGGGGGGTAAATAGGGTACTAGTGAGCTCTTCAAGAGTATGAAGGGGCACCCTGACCATGAAGAGCTTTATAGGTTGGAGCGAGAGTATTTTAAGGGATTGGCTATGTCTAAATTTTAGCAGGGAGCCAGTGCAGGAGAAGCTAGTACAGGGAGAAGAATGTGATCTCTTTTCTAGTTCCTGTCACGTACTCGTGCTGCAAGCATTTTGAATTTAATTGGAGCGTCTTAATGGAACTTATTAGGGCAACCTGATTGATAAAGAGTTGCCAGTATCCAGCCCTAAGAAGTGACAAATGCATGGATTAGTTTTTTGATGCGCATCTGTCTGTGATTAGGATGTGTGCTGATTTTTGCTAAATATTACGTTAAAATGGGAAAAAGGCAGTCCTAGAGGATCTGCTTTATGTGGGAATTAAAAGGACAAATCCTGGAGTCACAAAGATAAACTCCAAGAATTCCCCTGACAGTCGGTGCTATTTGAGGCCAAAGGTAATGCCAGTCTAGAGAGTTAGCTATATCTTTAGACCAGTGATTCTCTAAGAGTGTTTGAGGTTCCAAGTACAGAGAATTTAAGGTTTTTTTCAGGAGTTTAAGCCATCAGAAAGTTTGCAGCTCATCCAGGTATTTATGTCCTTAAGACATGTTTGTAAATTTAGCGATAATTGATTAATTTGCATCGGGCGTTTGAACTCGATAGAATAAAACTGCCGTATTGTATCTTAGCATAGCACAATGGAAAGTTAAATGGGAGTGATTCCTAATAATGTTGCCTAAAGGGGAGCATGATATAAGAGCGTACAGTAGTAGTTGGTCCAAGTACAGAACCTTTGTGGAACTCCATGACTAACGGTAGTATTATATTGAACATTCATCGATTAACATGTACAAACTCGCGAAACGATCTGATAAGTGATGACTTTAAACCAGCTTAGTGCGGTTCCTGTAATGCCAATTAGATGCTCAAGTCTCTGTAAAAAAGAATATTATTGTCAATGGTGTCAATGCAGCACTAAGATCTAATAATACAAGTACAAGTCCATTGTCAGAAGCAATCAACAGGTCAATTACTAACTTTAACCAGAGAGCTGTCGTCTGTGCTGTGATGAACTCTAATCCGCTGACTGAAAAATCCTCAAATAAACTATTGTTATGTAGAAAGTCACAAACACTGTTTGGCGAATACTTTCTCCAGAATTAGAGAAGGAAGGGGAGTTTAGAAATCAGTCTATAGTTGGCTAAAACCCCTGGGTC
>NW_023339729.1:26525650-26528083 GCF_004916995.1 Morone saxatilis | reverse complement strand
TGGGTCAAGAGTGGGCTTTTTTAATCTCTGTCCACTGATTATAACTCTTGATGGTTGAAACGTTGTTTTAAAATGGTTTCCCCTCTGATATATGTTCCCTCATGTAAGGCATCATGTGACCTAAAGATTGCTAAAAGGTAATTGATAATGATGATATATTTATGATATCTCAATTCAGATTGAGTTTCTTAAAGGGACACTTCACCCATTTGCATTAAGCTTTGTATCGTTAGAAACCCAGTCGATTATTTTTGAATGGTGGTACCATTCCCGTCATTTTCCCCCTGAGACGGGGAGAAATACGGATTCTTAGTGTTGCCACTTCTGCTGCTTGCAATGAGTGTAAAAATCGGTCATTTGCAGTCACTGGAAGCAAGACAGTCCTCATAATATTTGTAGAGGGGGGTGATGGAGTACAACACTCTTTTTCTCGGTCAAAATAGGCACCAAATTCAGAATTTATGTTACATTTCGACTACATATATACCACTTTCAATAAAGATTAATGTTTCCACGGGTGATATTTGCTTCTTTAAAGCTTCCACAGTGTTTAAGATCATTCAACAATCTGAGAATAATTCAACAACAGCTGCTCATCTTTATTTCTCCTGCTGACTTTCAGGAAGTAGAATTAGTTTTCCTGTTTTCAGATAAAACTCCCAGCAGCCCCTGGGAGAAGTGACTGACTGAACGGCTTATTCAGGGCTGCAAGATGATAATGATCCTATCGGTGGGAAACATCTGAGAAAAAGTCCAATATGAAGAGTGGGCAGAATCAATTGATCAGCTCCAGCTGCCGGCGTTTATATCTATTCTTCCTGCTACTCCTCTCACAGGCGACATCTTTGTTTTTTAAATATCATGAAGAGTGAGCTGTGCGCTGCACTCACAGCAATTTTTGGGGATTTCTGTCTGTGATCAGATCCTGATCGATCATTAAGCTCTGAACTAAAGGTGTGTCCATGTCCTTTTGAGCTAAATTGAAGTGAAAACACTGCAGACACATTGATTACAATACTTGAATATTGATTCATATTTCAGAGTTTGAAACCATCCTCAACAATAAACCATGATTTTAAATGTAAACACTGAATCTGATCAATATGTTTCATAAATTGAGTTTGAAAGTACATTTTTGACTCAAAGTCCGCTTACTAGCTTTTTCCAGCAGCAAACCACAGTCTACATCACAGTTAGCTCAGTCATCATGGTCATAGGAGTAGTGTCAGGATAGATGATGTCATAATGAATGTCACATGATGACAACTGAACAAAGTTTGTCACAACTGCTGATGACTGCTGAGCTCTAGAAAAGACCCAGGTATGACAACAGCTAACAAAGACTCATCGTTTACAGATTTATTATAAATGTCCAACAGACGGACATACATACATGGATATTGAATAGGCTAATGATCAGCTGACCTCATTGATAGGGGGCCTCATTGTCAGGAGACATCATCAGAGTTTCAAGAATTCGACATTAACCAAAGTCGTTGAATGCACAAACATGACATTGGAAAGATTAAAAATGGAAATGTTCTTGTTTAGGACCTGGATAACTGCTGGACTCTGCTGGACTGGGCTGGACTCTCCTGGACCTTCCTGGACTCGGATGGACTGATGTTTTTCTTCTTTTTTTGTCTGCAGCTGAGTTTCCAGCACACAGTTGGTGTTTGCTTCTGGGCCAGTCAGAACTCTGAGGAGAACAACAACAAGGCCAGTGCAGCTCTGGAACAGTTCCTGGACCTGCTGGGTCACAAGGTCCAACTGAAGGGATTCACCGAGTATAGAGATCAGCTAAACAGCATCGGTAGCAAAACCAGTTCCTGTCTCTGAAACAACCAGAACCAGAAACACTTCCTGTTTCTGAACTAGAACCACTTCCTGTTTTAATGACACTTTTGGTCATGAACCTGAGTTATAGTGATGTCACTGTGATGTCACTACTGATGGTGGTGAAGGTGTATGTCAGGTATGACCACCTGTCCTCTGTCATATAAACTTTTGTTGTTTACTTCCTGTTTCCTGTCAGGTGACTCAACAGGAAGTCACTCCGTTTACACAAACTTCAGAGAGTTCAAGGTGATGTTCCATGTTTCAACACTACTGCCAAATACTACAAACGATACAAATCAGGTACTACTGCTACTACTACTGCTACTACTACTGCTACTACTACTACTGCTACTACTACTGCTACTACTACTACTGCTACTACTACTACTGCTACTGCTACTACTACTACTACTGCTACTACTACTGCTACTGCGGGTCAGCCCTATGTTCCCACAGCCAATGTCCCAGATTTCTAAGAATTTTTTTTTTTACTGAAAATATAGGCCTATTTCCCAGCTTATGTCCCCACAGCCTATGTTTCACATTTTTCTGAGATTTGTCTTAAAATTAAGGCTCTATGTTCCACAGCCCATA
>NW_023339729.1:26522525-26525550 GCF_004916995.1 Morone saxatilis | reverse complement strand
AAAGAGTTGCAGTAATCCAGCCTAGAAGTAACAAATGCATGGGATTATTTTTCTGCATCTGTCTGTTGACAAGGATTATGTTCTAATTTTTGTTATATTAAATACGTAAATGAAAAGAAGGCAGTTCCTAGAGGTCTGCTTTTATGTGGGAATGAATGAAGCACAAGTCCTGATCCAAAGCATAACTCCAAGATTCCTGACAGTGTGCTAGAGCGCCCAACGTAATACGCCATCTAGAGTATAACTATATCTTTAGACACGTGAGTCTCTTAAGATACTATGACCTGCTACTGCCTACCACTACTACAAACGCATACACGCCAGCGTTACTACTACTTACAACAGTCTGTTTGTTTGTTTGTTTGTGTGTTTATTTGTCTCAGCTCCTGTATAAACATCACATTGGGAATTACATCGTCACAGTGATTTTCCAAGAGCCAGACGCTCTGCCCTTCTGTCCCCAAAACATCAACTCACACGTCTTCATCATCGTCAGAGTCCACCGACCCTGCAGCCAACACACCTGCTACAGGTGAGATTGTACTGGCTACAGACACACCCATGTCTGTTTACTCTCTCGGTTTACCTCCACCTGTTGACGTGTTTACCTTCAGCTGTTGATGTGTTTATCTCCACCTGTTGACGTGTTTACCTCCACCTGTTGACGTGTTTACCTCCACTGCCATCAGTGTATGAGTGTGTGTGAATGGAGCGAGTGTGGCTGTAGTGTACAGTGCATTGAGTGGTTGAAAGACTAGAAAGGCACTATATAAGTACAGTCCATTTACCATTTACCACCTGTCATTTAGCGTTGCAGTTTCCAGGTGCAGAGACGTCCCGTGCTTCGGTCCTCTGATCCCAGCAGGTCAGAGTTTTTCCGCCTCTCCTGCTTTCAGGGACTTTCTGCTGACGAAGATCATCAATGCTCAACACGCCGTACGCAGGACAGAAAAGGTTGTTGCCATGGCGATGTGCAGCAGACAGGAACACCTGATGGCGCTGGTGGAGAACTTTGTTACGTCGACACCAGTGGACATGTCCTCCTCTGCCAGGTTCAGTTTTATCTCTCTGGGAGGGAAGAAGAAGGAGCGCAGCACGCCGTGCCGATACGCTTACCTGCAGAGCAGCGGGGCACTCACCTGGAGTGTGACAGTTCGAGACTTCACCCACTCCACTGCTGTCACATGCCGGCTTGCCGTCTCCAACGAGTTTGTGGTGCTGATAGAGGAAGCGAGCAGACAGGTGGTGTTCAGCTGTTACTGCAGAGACGTGATTGGGTGGAGCGCTGGACACGGACTCATCAAACTGTTCTACGAACACGCCGACTGCATGATGTTTTCTACAACCTTGGAGGATATCAGAGAAATCTCGCAGAGACTGCAGGTGAGGAGAGATGTGATTATTCCAACCAGAGACACATCAGTAATTAAATCTTAATATTGAACAAACTGAGAGCTGATGTTTTAACCACCGAAAAACTTGATTTTAAAGTGTAACGTCACAACAAATCCACACACTCACTTTATTCCTTTATATTTCTATTGACCCTGATCCTGTTTTATAGCTTTATTACAACAGTTTTTACTAAGAAAATCTACAAATTTGGTCTTCTAGAGCCAAAAACATCTGCTAATAATCAGTGACTCAAAATATGTGACAGCATCATGTTGACTGACCAACAGCCTCCTGGAATATCAATACAACCATCAACCATTAGCAATGTGCACAGTGTGGAGCAGAAATATTAGAGCTGAAGAACATGTGAGCTCTTACTGACAGTGGCATATGTGTAACTATGGTTCTATGAATTCTTGTTATATTGATGTTTTAACATCTCCAGTGTGTAATATTACTGTAATATAATATTCAGGTATGTTTTCATCACCTGTTTTCATTACCTTAGAATAAGACGTTTTTATCTTCAGAAGGAGCGGGTCCTCTTCTACAGAGTCCGCCATGTTGAACCATCATGTTTCTACAGTAGCCCAGAATGCACAAACCAAACATTGAATCTAGATAGGGGTGTTCGCGTATTTCACGGACACAGTACTTTTTCCTTTGCGCTTGGGAATGGAGGGTGAAGTAAGGGAGTTGCAATCTGCAACTACACCATTAGATGGCATTAACTCCTACACACTGGACTTTTTTGATAGACCACATCATTATGACTGATGTAAAGACATTAAACATGGATGATGTGGTGATAGCCAGTTATACCTACACTGTGTAACTTCTGCCAGTAGGGATTGATTGATTATAAATTATTGATTGAATCAATTACATATAGAACATAGCTCTAGAGTTTATACACTGTCTATTGATTATAGATTATTGATTCAAGGCCCAGAAGCTCTTATGCACTAAATAAATACAGAGCTGCAGTGATGATGTATTTTCTGTAGTCCAACCATGCCATTTTGAATTATTGATGAAAAAGATCTGTGGTGAACAAAGGTTTATGATACAGCAAGAAAATCTAACCCTCCATAAATAAATAGTCACATAACTTCAACATCACCACTACTAAACTTCCAACTTGTATTTAGGGTTAGTCTCCGTGTTTTAATATCACAGACAACCTCTGTAGTGTCATTTAGATACTTGTTAGCAACCGCCTTTTTTAAGACAAGTAAAGGCCTCCGCACACCAACCAACCCGATTATGTGCCGCCGGACGCCGTCCGGACAGTCGGCGAGGTCGGTGACTCGAATCGGTTCGGTGTGTTCCGTGCCGTCGTCAGTCCCGCGTCGGCGTCGGCCTTCATTTTGGCCGATTCGGCATGTAGAATCGCCAGGTGGCCGTCGGCCTCAATGACCAATCGATTGGTGGAGTGCTAGCCCTTGACTAGCGAATCAGGTGAGTGCACGAGAAACCCGAAGTGACGATGGTAAACATCTATGCCAACGCCAGTATTCCTTGTTATTTATTAGCCATCGTATTTCCGTCAGCAAGTAATGACAATAACGATCCTTGTTGACTACTATAAAACACTCTTTGATGAAAACAATGACTTGACACAGCAGTA
>NW_023339729.1:26519219-26522500 GCF_004916995.1 Morone saxatilis | reverse complement strand
GATGCCGTCCTCAACTCCCAGGCGGGAACCCTAACCCTCCAGTCTGTTGGTCTGGGACTGAAAAACATTACGACCACCTGTAACCCTAACCCCAAGCCAGTAACTATTTTAATGTCATTCACTCTTTATGTTCTTCTCAAGGGACCACGTGGCTTCATCATCATCATCATCATCATCCTTGTGATCATCATGTCACAAAGGTACTGAGGGAGAGTCAGCTCAGTACAAAAGTAGAGAGTGACGACCAGCAGCACAAAGTGAGTTGAATATTAAATCTGAGTTTACAAGTTACCTAACCGTTTATTAACACTTAATTGTGTCAAGAGAATATCAAAGATTAAAAAAAGTCACATATTAAGTTAATGAGTTATACATTTCTGTCTGAATGTCTTTGTCTGCAGTCTGAAGACAAAAACTCCAGCAGCAACACGTTGTCCAGCAACTCGTGGAGCAGCAGCAGTGAGTTCAGACACTCTGAGCAGCAGGGCCTTACCTACATCGACGGGGCATCAACAGACAGTGGCATAGACTCCTTCTCCGGTATTCCCCTGGCCATGCCTCCTGTTTCTACGGCTACACTGGTCCTGCGAGACATCCAAGAGGAGGGACCAGATCGAGGACTGACCCAGAAAATCAACCTGACAGCTGATGGCGATCTGGGACACCTGAGTGAGAACTGCAGTCTGTCCAGGTGAGAGAAGATTTAAAAAAGCCTTCATCACCTGTCCAAGAAGCTCCTTACTGGAGGCCTTCGCACACTGGGGGTGTTTTTTTCAATATATTGAAATATATATAGAACTTTTTAACTGATTTTTCTGAGCTTTCGTATTGTGAATAAAAATATTAACTGGTTGGGAAACTTAAATACAAACTTAAACACACAATTTCTGAAAATTCTACCTTAAAATTTACCTTAAAATAACAGGTGAATGGTCTCTGACACCAGTTATCATATTGTGTAACTGGTTGATCCGTTTACAATTGTATGTTTGCTCAGCCTTAACTCCTGATGGACAGGAAGCTTTACTATTTGCTAAAATAATGGCTCACTGCTGGTAACTGTAGTTTTCATTAGTAAATTAGCTCAGTTAACCGAACTGTGTGCTACAAGAGTTTTAGACCACCGGGAGGAGGAAGTTTATAGGTCTGGGACGGAGAACGACGCTGGCGTCGTTGGGCGAATAGTCAATGCAAGTGGCCTCAGCAGCTTCTATGGACAGAGCTACTGTCAGAGGCTCAAAAGCAAAAAGGGAGAGTGAAAGTGGGACTGTCTGTTAGTGGTTGGATAAAGAGAGCTTGGTAAAATAAAAGGCGGCAGACAGACGACAAGCTGGAGTCAATAATATAAGTCAGTAATATTAGATGCTTGCTGTGTCTGCTGTTGTTGACCTTGTTAATGTCTGTGTTATAAAAGTTTTTGAGTAAGTAAGTAATGGAATGAGAACATTGTATAGCTGTCAATAGCTATTACCACAGTGGGATTGAACAAATACCAGATTTTACAGAGAGCTGGTTTGATGATCTCAGACTACATTTAAATAAATGTATTTTTTTTTATCTGTATTCTTTGTGAATCTTTCTATAATTTATCTGGTTAACTTTTCATTTATTTTCTGCTGTTTTTCGTTTTTGTTGCTTCAGAGGAGACAAGGACATGTCCCACCTGTCTGTACCTCTTAGATTGGTTACAATTGCTCTCACCTTGGGACCCACATTTTCACACTCATTGAAAGCACTTTAACAGAATTTAAACCAAGCACATTTATCCTTCCCTAACCCGAACACAATGTTGTCTTGAGCTTTTGTTAACGTAACATAGAGACAGATTTTCATTCCTGCAATCAGAGCACATTACTGTAATTGTAAACTATATACATATACACAACTGCTGCTGATTCTTATCAATACAATTAACATCATCTGTTGAAGCTATTCTGTCAAAGCAAAAGTCAGACATCAGAAGCTGAATTTAGAATCAATTTTTGTTTTACCACACACTGAATCCTGCAGTTGAGAAAGCATGTGTTATATCTTCTATCTGTTACCTGTTGGAGGGACAGTCTGTTTTTTTTCTTAAGTGGGGTTGTATTATCGCTGACAGTGAGTCTACCTACAGTACACGGCCCTCTAAAGAGACAGACAAAAATCTGTTTTTGTCTTTGAAGAGAGCAATATAACTGCTTCAGTTTCCCATCAGAAAGGACTGTCTGAGACTTTAAGTATAACGTAAAAGTGAGCCTTTTTTAGGTGTCTGTTTTGTTGCTGCCCTCATCCAAAGCAGTACATCACTGGTACTTCCTGTGTGCTTGGATCTGTCCTAGGTTTCTGTCTTTTAACAGGCAGTTTTTCCTTGCCCTTGGCCAAGTGCTTGCTCATGGTGGTACTGTTGGGTCTCTGTAAATAATGTTATAAAGAGTTCGATCTAGACCTGCTCTATTTGAAAAGTGGTCCTGAGATAACTTCTGTTATGAATTGCGCTATACAAATAAAATGAATTGAATTGAATTCTCCTGGCGTCTTATAGAGGTAACACACAGACTGTGGCTCAGCACGTAAAACACCTGGCATCTGTCCAATCAGATTTTTTACGATATGAAGAAGTTTGAAGAATTTCAGTTTGATTGACAGCAGAAAATCACTGAAACTCTTCATCCAGTTTTTCATCAATTATTTTCCTCCTGCTCATCCTGCTCCACCTCTTCAAGACTTCAGCTATGGCTGACCACAGATCTTCCGTTCAGCTGTCGTCCAATCAGAGAAGTCTTTGTTAGGATGATGCAGTCCGACATCACTGCAGGTGAGAAGGTGAGTCTGTTTCATTCTTTTATGTTAATTGATTATTAGTTCATCATCAACATCTTCATCCGCTTATCCGGGGGTCAGGTCGAGGGGTAAGCAGGTCCAACAGAAGACCCACAATTCCTTTCCCTGCCACATCGGCCAACTCTGACTGGGGGATCCTGAGGTGTTCCCAGGCCTGTGTGGAGATATAATCTCTCCATCTGCTCCTCGGCCTGCCCCGTGGCCTCCTCCCAGCTGGACGTGCGAGGGAGGTGTTCCTGGAGGCAGGATTAGAGAGACAGAGTGAAAGACAGACAGAGAGAGAGGGGTAAAGAGAGAGAGAGGGGTAAAGCGAGAAGGACAGAGAGACAACAACTTCAGTGTACATGGTCCAATCTCAATGAAACTTCACACGTTTGATAACAGTCCCGCCCTGAACACGTCTACGTGACAATATTCAGATATAGTGATAGCGCCACCTTCTGGCAACAGGAAGTAAG
>NW_023339729.1:26518858-26519119 GCF_004916995.1 Morone saxatilis | reverse complement strand
GTGTTTCCAGGGAAACTGAGTTATGGTTTTTAAAAAACGTTTAATTGTTAAACATGACGTTTTAACATAATCATGTTAACCTTTGGTTTGTGGCTGTGGTGTAAACAGGATCTGTCCACCACGTTGTCCATCCATTTCTCATAATGGACACCTCGCCTGGCATGGTCCCTTACTTATTTGCAAGGTTCAAATGTCTTCAGTCAGAACTGTGTTTCTTAAATATCAATTATCAGTCTGTATTGTCATTTCACAGTATATACA
>NW_023339729.1:26518335-26518711 GCF_004916995.1 Morone saxatilis | reverse complement strand
CCAAGTCCCTACAGACTGAGCTGCTGATGCCCCTAAGTCTCAAGGCCACTAGAGGCTGCTGATAGCAAACTGTATCAGTAGTGAAGTGGACTGACGTGGACCGAAGTGGACCAGTTTACCTGTCTGGTCCTGAGGATGACCCTGTAGTTGTACTGCGTCCCATCCTTCTCATGCTCCAGTTTCTCTCGTCTGATACTCACAGCTACCGGACCAAAGTTTTCATCAACGGCAAAATAATTCTGGTGATCTGATGGTAAAAACCCAGAGAGGTCAGAGGTCAGAGAGTCCACCAGACCATCAGCAGCCTCACAGATGATCAAAGACTGCAGTCATGCTAGCAGGTCTGAGAGGTTGTACACAGTGGTGCTTTGAGCTA
>NW_023339729.1:26514044-26518198 GCF_004916995.1 Morone saxatilis | reverse complement strand
ATCCTGGTGGAGCCTGCTGCCATGTAGGATCATAGACATCAATCCACTCACTTATGATTTGTTTGTCTTTTTTAAGCCATTTCCTGGTCAAAACCTTTTTACACACCACTAACAAAAACCTCAACAGGTATTTATCTATTTTCTAGATCACCAAGATATGGGATTTTAAAATAAAAAAAGAAATTTGTAAACAAGAATTTATCCAATTTAAAATAATGAAATTGAGTCTCTTGGATGATGCAGGGTGCTGAATGTGCAATGAAAACTATGCTACTCTGGTTCACATGCTGTGGAGCTGCCCAAATGTGCAGATGTTTTGGTTCACTATCCCTGACTACATTCAAACAATTATTGGCAAAGATGTCTCTTTCACTCCTGCCTTGTACATTTATGTCACCCTGAGGCAGACTGGGTTTAGCTCTCATGCTGGGGTGCAAGCTCATTGTTATGAATTGGAAAGCCTCCTTCTGGTACATCCAGCTGGTTAACTAGCTGCATTAGAAAATGTATCATTCAGGTTATTCAACAAGGTCTCGAAGTGGAATTTGTGGCTATTTATTTTATGTTGCACCTTCTTTTCATTTCTTTCATTTTATATTCATAGTTATTTAGATTATTTTAAATGCATTCACATAAAGTATTTTGACTTCTTGTCTTACACAGCTATATATTTTATTTATCCATTCAGTGTTTTATAGTATTTTGTCTGCTGGAGTACAGAAGGGAGGGGAGCTTGTCATTAACCTTCCACTCTCATTCTTCCAGGGTTATTGTGAGATTGCCCTCTGCTTCCCATCTTACTTTCATAAGGATGGTCTGTTTTTTAAACAATAATACCAACAAATCTCTGACTGGAAAATAAGTGATCCTGATTCTGTAAATGAAAGTTGTCTTCAACCACCTTCATGAGAACGTTGTGATATGTGATTATAAGTCTGTATCAAGTTTAACAGTAGAAATTTTGTTTTGTTTGTTTACACCGCACAGAGCTGACTGTAAACAGGAAGAGGCAGCACTCTACACACACACACACACACACACACACACACACACTGATGTGGGTCATATTTAATCCTACAAATCTGCTCATATGTTAAATAACTGAATGTGTGTGTGTGTGTGTGTGTGTTTAGGATATCTGCTGCTGATGTTTATTTCCTCATTTCCTCAACCAGATTCCAGTCACTAAAATAGCATTTTTGTGTTTATCTCTTATTGCCACTTCCTGGAAAGATGGCAGGATGGCGCCGTTCTGGTGGCATCCTGCAGCTCACAAAACTTTCTGTGTATTGTGTGTTTGCCTTGTTGACTTTTTTGTACTTCAGTTTGTTAATTTTATCAATGAAGATGGACAGCATGCTGTATGATAATATTTTTTGATACCAGTATCAATACTTTGACTTAAATAATAATAATAATAACAACAATAATAATAATAATAATAATAATAATAAAGAAAAAGACATTACACATTATGGTACAGTTACTCAGCTGTTCAAAGACCTGGGAGAAAAGAAACTGATCTGTGCACTCGACAATATAAATAAAACAATAAGTGGCAATAGGCCACTGTAGCATCTAGTCTGCCTAAACTAAAGAAATGACTGTGTGGGTGATGACGTTTATGGTACTGGTAAATATTGGCAGAGTGAGACCTCTTACTCTTACTCAGTAAACCGAGCAGAACATACATAATAAAAATGACACAGTCAATGATGACACAAGAGGTCTAAAAGTCTAAATTCATAGGAAAGTGACTGATCTAATATTATTCCTAAATATGAGACAATTTCAGCTCCTTTTGAAGACACTTTGAACGTATTTGTTCATGACTTGTTACATATAATCCAGTCTCACACTCTCTACATTCAACCACCACTGGCTCTCAGATGGGGCAGGCAGACAGGAGTCTGTGGTCTGAGTGTCCTGGGAGAAATTTGGCCTTGTGGGCCAGGTATGGTTAGAGTCTAGGATCAGGTCTTACCTCTGTTGTAGAAGTATTTCAGATAGTATTTGGCTCCGAGGTCGAAGTGTTCGATGTCGTAGTTTTTCACCAGGTTTTGAGGGAACAGATTTTCACTGCAGACTTCCAAGACAGACAGGCCAGCGTTGGAGCAGGTTCTGTTGAACACTGACTGGGTTCCTGGGGTGCTGTTGGCCCTGGTCAGGCCCAGCTTATTTTCTGGTTCTCCTCCAGTCTCGTTAATGAAGAACGGACAGCTGAGCACCAGACCGCCATCTTCGTCACTCCTGAACGTGTTTGCTGTGACGTCCACCGCGGGATCAGCAGCTTCCTGCCGTGATGACCCTGCCCAGGCACCAGTAGAGGTGGTCTTCCTGTGTCTGAGGTTTGTTTGGGGGTCGGAAGACTCGCTGATGTTGAAGAAGATGCTCTGAACGTCATAATGAGAGAAACTGAACCTGACCTCCTGCTGCTGATCCCTGACCCCTCTTGGACTTCTCAGTCTGCTAAAGAGGGACGCCTCTGTCTGCTGAGGTCTGTGTCCTGCTACATAGACCATTTCCCCACGGGCAATCTGAGCTGCAGTCTGCAGGCTGGATGATGGCAAGGCATTGAGGTATGAAGGTTCAGGGAGAGGTGGCGGTGCACTCTGACCAGGTTGGTCAAGAGTCGAGGTGCTGCCATACTCTCGACTCAGACTGGCTTGTGTGTGCGGGTTGATGGCTGTAGGATCCAGATCTTCGATGTCACTGATGGTCCCCTCGCTGTTACTCCTCTTCATCCTCCTGCTGGGTGAGTGACTCAGGAGCTCCCAGAAGGGGTATCTGGTCTCTAATCTACTCTGTTGAGGTCCTTTCAGGAAGTTCTGGACCAGATTGTCATATCTAGGGGGGGGCTGAGCATCCCAGACCTCCCTCCTTTGAGGCCAGTCAGACACTCGAGCCCGGACCCCCATCTTTGGTACAGCTGGAGCCCCTTGAATCACCGGAGGTCCCATAATCCTGATCCACAAGACCTGACACAGGAAAAGTCCTGAAGGGTCTAAAGTCAGTGAATGCAAAGAGGACTCTTTATCTGCATGGACCTGAAATACACAAAATAAATAAATGAAAGTGTCATGGAGCTCAATCAGCTGTTTACCTGTTGATGAGTCATTGAGTCTTAACAGCCAGTCACAGCTCTCCCCCTGTCTGTCAGATATCAACAGAACTCTATCAGGCAGAACATAGTCGCTCTGGTTCAGCCAATCATTACACTGGAGAGAGAAGCCAGACGACACACCCCGTGAACTCCCACCTAACACCCCCCCACACACACACACACACACACACACACACAAACTTACTGCAATGCAGCCTCACACAGGGTTGGATACCGAATCATGGCACCAGTTCCTGTACGGTGGTATCTACTGGACCGAATCATGACGCAGGTGTGCGTGCCTGCTTTCAGTAGCAGAGCTGTCTCTGCTGCCGATGGTACAGGAAACAGAGGACTCACCACACTAAGCCATCACTAGTAAACATTTGTTTCCACAATATCCAAAAATAGAGAAAAAATATTTCATCTGGGGGACTGTGTAACACTATTGTACTAGCTAATCAATCAGCACTGATCAGTTATATTAGTAAATCATTAGTATTATTTCATTCATCTACAGAGACTCTGTACAGTGTATGGTCTCAGACAATCTGAAGTTTGTCTCTACTGTTGGAGCAGCTGATAAGTGCACAGCTTTTTCCTCATTTTATAGACGATGTAAAAGAAACGTCACACAGAAGGTAAAGAGAAAAATGTTCACTTCTGAGGACAGCTTGCATTCAAACCCACTCTAGAGGCCCCCCGCACAGTGATGGAGACGGTTTACTTCCTTTACTTCCACAAATTCATGTACACTTTAAACTACTAACAGTTAATATATTGTTCCATTTCAAGTTTGTTTGCCTTTGCAATAAAGAAAGTCGTTCTTTAATTCTTCTTTTTTAACAAAACATTTGGTTCATTCCGTTTATTCCCTGCGATGCTGCATCCAGTTCTCCCTGTATACAGCCATGATATCATCTAGGGGTGTAAGAAAATAGAGCAGGTCTAGACCGAACTCCTTTTAACATTTACAGAGACCCAACAGTACCACCATGAGCAAGAACTTGGCGACGGGGGCAAGGAAAAACTGCCTTTTAACAGGCAGAAA
>NW_023339729.1:26513524-26513944 GCF_004916995.1 Morone saxatilis | reverse complement strand
AGAGAGTCTGGATTTACTGTTGTGGAGCTGTCATGTCGATGGTTTTCACACAGAGTGAGCGCTCCTGTCTGCAGCTGCAGTGTTTGGAAATGCTGCAGCTGCAATCCAATGATTACATCATAGGATGACATCATAGTATGACCTCACCTCAGTGTGTTTGTGAGCAGCTGAACTCACTCTGCTCTTTACTCTGTTACTGAGCCGTCTGCTCTTCTTCTACAGGTTCAAACTGATCTTCATCTTCATTATCATCATGAGGAAGGTCCAGACGTTCACCATCAGCACTAAACTGTCGGTCCCCTCTGACCACACACCTGACTGCCACCTGTCCACACCCTGTGTGACATCAGAGCCAGGCCCCGCCCCCTTCTCTGCACCTCCTGACCCTCTTCACCATGAGGAGGAAGAGGAGGAAGAAGA
>NW_023339729.1:26513275-26513495 GCF_004916995.1 Morone saxatilis | reverse complement strand
AGGAGGAGGAGGAGGAAGGAGAGCTGCTGTCTCGCTCCGTCTCTTCCAGATCAGTCAGAAAGATCTCCATCTGCTGGAGCACAGAAGAAGCAGTGCATCCTGGGAAATCACCGCTATCACCAGCGCAGGTGGAGGTGAACCTGAGTCAAGAGGAGGAGGTGATGAAGAGCACCTGTGAACACCTGTACGCCCTCTTTTGCTCCTCTACTTCCTCCTACTG
>NW_023339729.1:26510445-26513134 GCF_004916995.1 Morone saxatilis | reverse complement strand
GTGTGTATTTCTGTGTACTACTGTTTGTGTGTGTGTGTGTGTATGTGTGTCTGTGTGTACTACTGTGTATTACTGTGTGTGTTGTAGCTGTCAACAGGAAGTGAATCTCGCTCTGGAAGTTTCTTTGTTCTACCAACAAGCTGACATCATCCTGAATGACATCAGCAGGACACTGAGCCAATCAGAAGACAGCAGACACCATTTTCATAAAGTAAGTGACTTCCTGTCGGAGTGATGTCACAGTAACGTGTTGTCCTGTAGCAGATCCATCGCTCAGAGATCTTCACTGACATCTTCATATTTTATGTTTCAGAGTGAAGCATGTTCACGATCGATTGATGACATCGCTGCTGACATCACAGTGAGTTACACAGGATCCGCTGTCATCGTAAATCCTCAACATACTGTAGGTATCTGTGTGACCTCTGATCTCTGACATGTCCTCTGCACAGGTGTTGGACAGGTGTGTCCATCATCTGTCTGTGCTTCATCCCACACTGACAGCGAGAGTAAAATTCAAACAGCAGGAGGTGAAGACCTGCTGGGCTCTGCTGCTGCAACAACACAAGTAACAAGTAACATAACTGCACAGGTAACATAACTGCACAGGTAACATAACTGCACAGGTAACTCTCTCTCTGTGTTTAGGCAGTCAGATCCTCCTGAAAGTCTCTGCTCACAGTTTGGAGACAGACCAAAAGAACCAGGACCAGGATCAGCAGAATGCACTACAGTTAGCAAGGTCTGTATCTGTCAGTACCTGTCAGTACCTGTCAGTACCTGTACCTGTCTGTACCTGTCTGTACCTGTACCTGTCTGTACCTGATCCTGTACCTGTCAGTACCTGTCAGTACCTGTCAGTACCTGTACCTGTCAGTACCTGTACCTGTACCTGTCAGTATCTGTTTTCTTTTTAAGGACACCCTCCTGTTTAAACTGATCCCCATCCTGATTCTGTATCAGGTGAGCAGGTGTGTGCAGATGACAGGTCAGAGCAGAGAGACAGGTGTTGAACCATCCGTCAGCTCCTCCACCTTCCTCCCCAGGGTCAGCACCGTCATTTTTCCTGTTCTGCCCTCTGACCGTTCAGCCTCCACTCTGAACCCGCAGTTACTACCAACCCCTGGAACCAGACGCTCCGCCCACATAGATGAGTACAGAGAGACCTCCAGAACTCCTGTCAACAACGAGCTGCTGCTGTACATCCACAACAGCTCAGTGGTTACCATGGAGACAGAGGATGCTGCAGAGCACCTGGAGGTCACACTGACAGGTGATCACACACAGGTGAGCTGCTGCAAGGTTGAGTCCAAAGTCCAGCAGCCTCCAGAGGACAGCAGGATATCCATTAGTCCAACAACCATCTTATCTGGTCTACAAAGATCTCCAGACCAGAATCAGATCTTATTCAGTACCATCAGAATGATCGTCACTGAGAACTCAGAGACCAGAGATACCAAAGACCAGGTGAGACCTCCAGGCATCTCCTCAGATTCTTCTTCTGCAGCAGGTTTTTATCAACCAAAAGGCCACAAGGACATCTCTAATTCCAGATCCAAAGAGGACCGCAGCAGCTCCATCAGTCCTGCCACCATCTCATCCAATCTACACCAAACCCAGGACCAGGAACAATGGTTCGACATCAGAAAGACCTCAGAGGAATCTGAAGACCAGGTGAGACCTCCAGTTGTCTCCTCAGAGTTTCCTCCACCTTCAGAGGAGGTTCCAGGTCCTATGTTGACCGAGGACGACCAGGGCAACAAGAACAGACTCATCACTCAGGAAGATAGGTTCATCCAAAAGATTAAACCTGATCCCTCTCGTCCTAAACCGGTCCCCCATCAGCAGCACTGTGTAAGTGTCCACACCAGGACATGTGACCTAAGAGGTCACATCTATCAGCCAACCACAGGCCCTGCTCTTCCCTCCACCCAGCGAGTCCCTAAGCATCCAGCCTCCATACCTAGTCTGATAAGGTCCAGTCGGATGGTGGACTGTCTGACTGAAGGCTGCTGTATCTGTTCTGCTGGTTCAAAGTTTGGACAAGAACCTAAGCAAAGACCAGAACCTCTGAGTCCTGATTGCTGGCAGTTTGATGAGCTGGATGATGAGCTGGATGATGAGCTGGAGGACATCTGGAGACAGACAGCACCCTGACCTGGACAAGAACATCTAAGAAGCATGTCAAAGTGTCTGTAGCATGGTCACTGTTTGCAGAGAATCATGGATAATGTAGTAACAACAGACTTTAAGCTGTAAAATAACTTTTCTCAGCTAATGTAGCAAATCTTTAAAAAGTTGTTTTTTACAGTGTATAGTCAATAATCAATAAATAGTTAAATCTCTAATCTAACATTTCCTCATTAAACAGTGTATAACCTCTAGGGCTATGTTCTATATGGTGTTGATTCAATCAATAATCAATAATCAGAAGATGTCATACATTGACTGTTTACCATCCACTGTTTGGACATGTCATTTAATTCCCACATAAAGCAGATCTCTAGGACTGCCTTCTTTCATTTACGTAATATTACAAAAATTAGACACATCACAGACAGATGCAGAAAAACTAATCCATGCATTTGTTACTTCTAGGCTGGATTACTGCAACTCTTTATTATCAGGTTGCCCTAATAAGTCCATTAAAACGCTCCAATTAATTCAAAACGCTGCAGCACGAGTACTG
>NW_023339729.1:26509180-26510420 GCF_004916995.1 Morone saxatilis | reverse complement strand
AAGGGGCATGGGCAACCTCATGGGCAACTATGGCGAGGTGCTTCTTTACAGGAGAATCTGCAAAGCGGGCCACCTTGGTCAAAGCCCTCAAACTTGTGGAAATAACTATTCAAATGTAACATAGCAGCTAGTCGTCTTTCGGAGAGGCAGGTGCTAAGCCCCGCGCAACCCGGCCCTGAAAGGAGTTTATTTTTGTGTTCTTGTTACTCTTGCTTTCCAATATTGAAGGCCCAAGGGGCCCAGTTTATCTTTTTGTTCAACTCCATGTAGCCTTGCGTCTGGCGGGTATCTGGGTTTCTTCACCCTTCCCACTACACCCTTGCGTCTTGCGGGGGTTGGTGGGGCCCCCGATTTGGCGTCTTGCCAGTGGGCTTTTTAAGCAGGGAAAGCACTTGCGTCTGGCAGTACCAATCAGGCCTAGGGGGTTGTAAATAGTGTAAATAGTTCATCTATTATCTATCTATCTATCTATCTTAATCCTATCTATCTATCTGCAACTTGTGCTTGGATCCACCAGAGGGCCGCTCCGGCAGGCGTGTGTCGACAAATATGAAAGCACTAGTCCCAACGCAGCACAGGTGGGTTTTATACAACACCTAAAATCAAGGGGCCGTGGCCGGGTACAAACCGTTAATGTCTTTAAAGAGTAATCCACGTTGCCAACGATCAGTAGGTCGATTCCCCATACATATGCGAATATGGTAGGGTTGGAAGAAGATAGTCCTCTTCACTCAGAGAACAAAGGTTACAAACCGTAACCGATGGGTGAGCACGAGGCCTGGGTAGAGCTTGGCCCCCGCCTGGTTTCGGTAGGCCTGGTTTGGATGGGCCTCTACAACCCCATCTGGACAGTCTTGATTTGACAGCGGCTTCGGCCCAAGCGGCTCCCTCTTGGAAGGCATACAAACACGCTGGTCTTGTCTTGCGCACCAAGTGAGTTTGTGCACTTCATATAACACAACAGTGCTCTGACAGGGCATAGGGTCGAGGCCTGATGCCCAGTTCCGTCCTCTTCCTGAGTGGGAGGCAATGGGCTGAGCTCGATGGTTTGGTTCAGATTTGCCTCGGAGAGGACTTTTGGAAGGAAGGCAGGGTTAGGCCGCAGGATAACTCCAGCATTCCCTGGAAGCAGCTTACAGCACTCCTGATGGACAGATAAGGCGTGCAGCTCCCCAATTCTCCTTGCTGAGCAGACTGCTAGAAGTAGAGCAGTCTTTAGTGATAGCCACTTTAGCTGGAC
>NW_023339729.1:26505828-26509169 GCF_004916995.1 Morone saxatilis | reverse complement strand
GCCTCGATTGGTTCGAACGGGGCATGTTGGAGTGCCGCCAGCACTGTCTAAGTCCCATGGGGGCACCATTGGCGCCTTAGGTCGCCCTGTTTGTCGCTGGGCACCCTTCAGGAATTGTGATATGAGGGTACAGCAGCGTCCTGAGAGACTACGGTTCCCTACTCGTGAAGCCTTAATTGCGGCTACCATGCCTCTGAGGGTGACAGCAGATTTACCCTGGCCCAGCTGCTCTTGCAGGAACTGCAGGATATGCTGTGATGTGGAAACGAGGGGGTCCACCTGATGGACTTCGCACCAAGAGGTAAACTTGCCCCAACGGAAGGCATATACCGCATGGGTAGAAGGTGCCCTTGCCGACTCCAATGTCTTGATGACTGGCTCCGGGAAGCCTAGGGCCCTCAATTCTGGGGCCATGCCCACAGTTTCAGGCCCTTTGGGAAGGGGTGAAACAGGGTGCCTCGTGCCTGCAGCATGGGGTCCCGTTCAAGAGTGGTGCGATCTCTGAGAACCATGGCATGTGAGGCCAATTTGGGGCCACCAAGATCACTGCCGCATTGTCGAGCTGGATCCTCCATAAGAGGGGGTGGAGAAGGCTGAAAGGGGGAAAGGCATACAGCAGGCCTTGAGGCCACTGGTGAGCCAGAGCGTCCGTCCCTAGTGGTGGGCTGTCCCTCCCCAGGGAGAAAAACATTGGGCAGTGAGCTGTCTCCCTGGAGGCAAACAGATCGGCTACTGCCATCCCGAAGCAGTGCCAGATCTGCGCAACGACCTCCGGATGGAGCCTCCACTCTCCTGGCTGAGGGCCTCCCCTGGACAACAAGTCCGCCGCGGTGTTCAGAGGGCCTGGCAGGTAGGTGGCTCTTAGAGACAGGAACTATGGGTATGCCCATGTCCATAAGTCGTGGGCCAGCTGCCCTAAGTGGGGAAAGCCCAGTCCCCCCTGCCTGTTGAAATAGGCTGCTGCCACTGTACTGTCAGTCCTGACTAGTACATGGCAGCCCCAAAGGCGTGGGAGGAATTGTAGAAGCGCAAGGTGAATCGCCCGGAGCTCGAGAGCATTGATATGCTGTTTCAACTGTTTGCCGGTCCAGGCACCCCGGACTCCTAGGCCTGCATGTACAGCCCCCCAACCAATTTATGAGGCATCTGTTGCCAGGAGTTGCCGATGTGTCATGGGGCCCAGCCTGTAGCCCCTCCCCAAGTTCTGTGGACGCCTCCACCAGCGGAGTGCCACACCAAGTCGTCGTGTCACCCAAAACTTTGGTTGACATGGTAGTCTGGGGGCTCAAGCCCAAGCTCAGCAGACACCGCTGCACCGGTCGCATGTGCAAAAGGCCGAGTGGGACTATCTGGACAGTGGTTGCCATCAGGCCCATCAGACGGAGACACAGCCTCCAGCTCACCCTTGTGTTGAGGCGAAAGTGGCAGAGGCAAGCCCTTATGGCCTCTCTCCGCCGTGCGGTCAGGGAGATTGTTGCCGCCCTGGAGTCCAGGGTCATGCCGAGGAACTGGGTGACCTGTGTTGGTTCCAGTTCGCTCTTTTTTTCGTTTATCTGCAGCCCCAAATTCTGGATGTGCTGCAGCAACCTGGAAACGTGGTTGTGGCACATCTGTTGTGTCTGGGCACACACCAACCAATAGTCCAAATAATTGAGGACCCTGAGGCCTTGCTGACGAAGGGGTCCGAGGACTGCATCCATGCACCTTGTGAATGTGCGGGGTGCCAGAGAGATTCCGAAAGGGAGGACCATGAACTCGTATGTTCTGTCCCCAGATCGGAACCGAAGGAAGCGCCAATGTCCTCTCCAAATTGGTATTTGAAAATAGGCGTCTTTAAGATCGATCGTGGCAAACCAGTCGCTTTGATTTATGGCCTGGCGTACCCTTGGGAGTGTGAGCATTTTGCATCGGAGGGGTCGCAGATACCGAATCAGGCCTCTCAAGTCCAAGATTGGCCGAAGGCTTCCATCCCTCTTGGGAATCAGAAAATAGTGTGAGAGGAACCCTGCCTGATGGTCATCCTTCCCCACTTCCCTGATGGCGCCCTTGGAAAGGAGCGTTGCTACCTCTTTCTCCAGTATCCGCCTGTGCCGCTCGCCTCGTACACTGCGGGCTGAGCCTCTGGTATTGACAGTGGAGGGTTTGTGCAAAATTGTAGCCGGTACCCCCTGGGTCATGGTAGACACGACCCACGTTGGCCCCTAGTGCTGCCCAGGCTTCTGCTCGACCTGAATGGGGTCCTGGGTAGCTGGGGCTCGGCACACCGTCAGGAGCGGGGTGGAGGCCGTCGGCCCTGGCGCCGGCTGGTCCCTCTACTCCCGCTCTGTCGCTGGAATGACTGTTCCTGCCGATGAACCAGCTGCCGCCTAAGGTCCCCTGGACCCCAACTGGGCTGAGGCGGCACAGCTTGACGTGAGGGTGCCTGAGGGCGACGACTCCTGTGCAGGTAGGCCAATGGGCCTGAGAGCTCACTGGCATAGCGCCTGGCTTCCTGGGCCTGTTGCAGCATTGTTAGTGCCCCTGAACCGAACATGGCTGTGGGTTCGATCGGCAGCCCCGTAAGGAATGTACGGTCGGCTGGCCGGAAGCGAGACTGCGCCAGCCACAGATGCCTTCTTGCCACCCAAAGTGAAGCAATCGCTTTCCCTGCTGCTACGGCCTGTTCCTTGACGGCTAGTGAAAGGAGAGAGGAGACAAGCTGTATTTCCTCCATCGTACCCTCTGCCACATGAGAGAAATGGCGCAGATAGAGAGAAAGGATAGCTGTAGTGTTGGCTAGCTTTGTCTGAATTGCCATCGCACTGTGTGTTCTGAGCAAAAAGCCATCCATTGTCCTACAGTTCCTGCTAGGACAGCTGGTTGGTCCTAAAGCTGACCCAGATGGAGACACAAGGGCAGCCATGGACTGGTCAAGTGGAGGGGGGCGGTCACAACCAATACGCCCAGCCTCGCTCACATTTGCTAGCCGCCTGCTAACACTGGACCAGCGGCAGGCTCTTGCAGGCGTGCGGAACTTGCGGACAGAACCACAGCCTCAAAGTCTGCAGGAGAGGCACCTTGCCCATGCGTTGGCCGTAGTTCATCTGTCTCCTCGAAGCGGGAGGTACCGGAGGGTGTTGGGTCCTTCTGCAACTGATCTCCAGGCACTGCTGCCTGACTCAACACCTCTTGTAGCTGGGAGACCGCAGGTCGCTCTTGCAACCCTGAGCTGGACTCAGTTCCTGGGCTGGTCCCCTGTCCTTGGCTTCCTTGCCCTACTGTCAGCATGCTCTCGTCCTCGGAGGGAAACAAGGAGATTGCATCCTCATCCGTTTCCTCTCCTGAGTACCCTGGAGGTAAAG
>NW_023339729.1:26505316-26505612 GCF_004916995.1 Morone saxatilis | reverse complement strand
TGTCTGCAGGCAATATCAGTCAACGGCTTTTTTCTTTTTTTTTTAATTATTATTTTTTCTTTTTCTACTTACCTGCAAACTATACTTACCTGCCCCTTATTAATATTATTTATTTATTTATTTCTAATGCCGTTTACAAAACTCGCGAGATCAACCATGAGTTGATGAGTCGCGTGATTACGCCCTGGCCACGAGGGTTTGTTTACCTCAGAGAAGCACCCCTTGGGCTAGGCTAGGCTAGCTGTTTGCCGGTTTGCTCGCGGCTCATTGATTGTGGCACTCTTTAATGTATACAA
>NW_023339729.1:26502228-26505216 GCF_004916995.1 Morone saxatilis | reverse complement strand
TTTAATGTTCTTTAATGTCAGTGGAGAACACAAGAACAAGTCAGTTACCTTTGAGGGAGATGACTCTGCAGGAGCTGACTCTGGACGTCTGCGAGGAGGAACCGGAGGAGGAACTGGAACCTCCTCTGAACCACGACTGAAACTCACCATGGAGGAGACCGAAGATGACCCTGAGACCAGAGAACAACTATTAGACCCCCACACACACATTAATATAATGTACACATTCAGTGACCCCTCTTTTAGGAACACTGTAGAGGTGGGTTTTGATGGGTTCTGGTTGGTTCTGATTGGTTCTGATGTGTTCTGTACGTCAACACATAACACATGCTGAGCTGCCAGCTGATAGTTTCCATGGAGACAGACTGTTACTATGGATGATGTCAGTGATGTTGCAGAGACACAGGTGAGTCATTGGACAGGTGAGTGTGATGTCAGTGATGATGTATGGAGAGTCAGGAGGGTCAATACTAACGTGGACCGTGAGGCAAAGAGACCACAGAGAAGATACTGTCGCAGGCTGTAGAGTGGAGAGGAGAACACACTGTAAGGAACTAAGATAGCTGTTTCCAGTCTTTATGCTAAGCTAAGCTGTTCCGAGTCTTTATGCTAAGCTAGGATAACCGTTTCCAGTCTTTATGCTAAGCTAAGCTGTTTCCAGTCCTTATGCTAAGCTAGGATAGCTGTCTCCAGCCTTTATGCTAAACTAAGTCATGCAGTGTTATCTCCGCAGTAATCATGTTTTCTCCTGATCAGAGCGTATTGATTGATCTGAATTGATTACTGATCAGTCTCAGCAGAGAGATGGAGGTTAGTGTGAGCGGTTAGTGGGCGGGAATAATATCAGACCTGTGATTGGTTGATCAGTGTGTCGGGGGCGGGGTTATGGTCTTACTGGAGTGGAAGGGGCTGCTGGGACCCTGTGGCGAGTCGAACACGCTGCCTACGTCGGTGGAGCTGGAGGCAGCGGAGGCGGGGGGCGGAGTCAGGGGCGTACGGGGCGAGTTTGGGGCGGACACAGCGCCACCCTCGGCCTCGCTATCGGGGATGCGGCTGTAGCTGATCTTCCGGGGCTCGTTCTGCAGTGGCGTTGGGTGTCGCATGGTGCCGGGCCTCGCAGAGGTGGGACGGATCCCTGGAGACTTCAGAGGACAGGTGTACTTCTTCACCTGGATGAACAGAGCAGCCTACATTACCCACAATGCACCTCGGACAGCTGAGTGAATGCTAGCAGCAGCTAATGTAGCAGCCATTAATGACTATTTAATGAAGGTGATCATTAAAGGAATAATTAATGACTGTCTGACAGTGGTCTTTAATTTCTCACTGATTGATTATGCATATTTTATTTATCATCTTTTGACCTTTATTGTGATTAATCGCATTAATTATTTATTAACGATGCAGTAACACTTTATTAAGATGCAGATATTAACCATTAACTAGTTGCTTATTAGCATTAATATTAACTTAGTCATTAGAAAGCATCTATTTAGGAATTATTCTGTATGATCATATTCTACAATTAATAGCCCATTAAGGGTTTTCCCCTAAATAATTATCGATTATTGATAGTCAGTGATGAAGTTGATGTTGATGTTGATCTGAATGTACTCATTATGGTTCTACCTTAATAACACTTTATGAATATTCTACTGAGTGTCCTAATAACTGTAAATCTAGTCTTTATAACTCACAAAGTCTAACATTGATTAGAACTCATTATCTGATATCAATATTTGCTCAGTTTGAACTGTTAAACTTTTGACATTTTCCAGTCGAGTAAACATTTTCCAGTCGAGTAAACAGTTATTAAAAAAACTGACAGTGATTTTCTAATAAATAAACAAGGGGCCCATCCACAGATATAAAGATGGCAGACACACTGAGGACGTGGGGACGGATATCTTTATGTGTGGAAGTTCTTCAATGTCTCAATAAGAACTTCATTCTCATTAATCAGAACATGACAACATCCTAACAAGGGTTAAAGTTCAGACTGAGCTCAGCTGACTGTTACCATGGTGACACTCACAAAGCGAGGTAACGATCGGGCGTTCCGAGGTTCGATCTCCAGAGATTTGTTGAACAGATGATCAGCGAAGTCTTTCTCAGACATGTCCTCCATCGGGTTCAGGTTCTCGAAGAACTTCTGTTCCACAAACACAGAGAACATGTCAGACCTCTGCCCCCAACCACCCGCCCACCACCAGTGCGAACAGGAAGTGACTGACCCTGATGTCGTTCTCCACCCTCAGACAGTACGGTTGGTTCTGGTACTGCTGGATCTCCCCCGTGATTTCTGCCACTTTCCTCCTCTTGCTGAAGTTGATCAGATCTTTACCGTGGCGCCGCAGGAAGTCTGGGTTTCCCTCCTCCGTCTTCAGGATGTTGGTCAGGTAGATTCCTAAAGGACAGAAAAACAGGCAAACAGACTCCTTAATTAACCTTTGACCCTTCAACCCTGTGTGAGAGCCTAACCTTCAGACTACCAGAGTGTGTGAGCAGAGAGCAGGAGGATCGTTTTTAAACGTTGGACCATTCTGTAGTTTGGCTCCAGTTAGCGTTAGCGATCGTTCCCACGCTTCTATTCATTGTTAATAGGTGCGTCAGCACCAATCGCTGGCACAGCAGATCTTTCTAATAAGCTCATTGATTATGTGTTGATGGATCAGAAGGGAGGGGCTTCATCTTGCTGCCTGTGTGTCACATATAGCTGTACGGCTGAGAGCAGCTTACGTCACTCTCTTCAGAACTACCACGCCCCCTTCTGGGTGAAACGAGCTGTAAAAGTGCTGAGTGGTACTAAAAACTGCTGCGTCACATTTTAAACATCAAATAATGAAATAAAGCCAGTCTTTACTTTCCTAATTAATGGACAGTTAAAGAAAAGTTCTGTGATTTCAATCCACAGAGAGGATGAAATAGTAGAGAGCACCGAGCAGCGAGCGAGTAGACAGCGAGTACTAGGGCTGGGTATTGTTAAGA
>NW_023339729.1:26494833-26502128 GCF_004916995.1 Morone saxatilis | reverse complement strand
CGCCTCGTGTTTTATCGCGCCGAGGTTTGCACAAGAATGTAATATCGGACATTATCCGGGGTTATGGGGTGTTTTTATGTACCGCATGTGTTGTTCTGGTAGCTTCAGCATTCAGGAGCCTGGGCATGAGCGGGCACTGGGCTGTTACGGCGCGGCGCTAGGATGAGCAGTGTAAGCAACGGACGCGGCTAGACTGGGTTTGGTTGCCTAGCGTGGCAAGCACGCTGAACACTTTTATATGAATGGGATTTTGAATGTTAACACGAAATAGGAGTGCAATGCACCTTAATATTTGACCCCTGCAGGTGAGCTGTTCCTTACAGACTAACAGATTGGTTAGTTTCCATTGACTACTTCAGGTATGATACATTAAGAATGTACCAAGTGTAGCGCTAGCTAGCGATTACCGGTAGCTGCGATTTTAGCGTTACGGTTCTTTTCAGTATTAATACAATGAGTAAGTAGTGTAGCGTAAAGTTATTTTTCTAGCACTTAAACACCCCTATCATGACAAAGTGCTGTACAGGTTTTTTGTTTTTTTTAAAAGTCAGATCAATAGAAATAACAAATTTGAAATACAATTTGTGGATAAAAAAAAATAAATAAATGAATGTTAAACCAACAGGACAGAACTACACACATGGCCAGGACACCATGAATAGGAAGGTTAGGGGACTAGGAAAAGTAATGAATAGAGGTGAGTGTTGTATTAATCTAGATTTAAGGTGGGATGGAGGGGTGGCCCGATATTATCGGACATCCCTGATTATAACCAATTATCTTAATGACACATGCTGAAGGTCTCTGATGTCAGAGTTCAGGGGGCAGGGCTTACCTGGAGGTGGAAGGCAGCTCCCGGTTTGGACACTTGACTCAGGAAGTGTTCATGAAAACCAGATCGCAGGATGTCCTGAGCATATGTCTCATAGGGGTCAAAGGCCAACTCCTGTCAATCAACCACAGACCTGATCAATCACAGACAGACAGGTAGAGACACAGACAGGTAGAGACACAGACACAGACAGGTACAGACCTCAGCCAGGTCCTCGAAGCAGCTTCCCACCAGAGGATGAGGACTTCCTTCATCTGTCATCTCCACCGTGTCCTCGATGAGACCCAACAGCTTCACCGTCACCTCGTGGATATCCACGATCCGACTGAAGATACTGTCCACATCCTGATCAATACAGGATCAACACACTGATCAGAGAGGTGATCAATCATACAGTAGATCAACAATCATACAGGAGATCAATACTTGTACGTACGTGCTGTGAGAAGAGCATGAGGTTGGAGTTGAAGGGTTCTCTGAACACTTTGATTAGCAGGTTCAGTTGTCTCACAAACTGTCGGCCGTCAGACATGAAGCTCCTCACCAGCTCGTAGTAACTCTGCTCCTCATTGGCCGACGGCTCCTCGTCCATCAGAGGGAACCAGCTGATGTCCTCCTCGTCCTGGTGGAACATGTCCATCAGCACCTGAGCACAAACAGGTGAGCCAGGCAGGCAGACAGGTGAGACACCCGTTTTATTTCACTAAGAGCTAAGTTAACTCATAGCCCTGATCAACCAAACTCCATTCAGAAAACAGGCATTTTAAGAATTCCGACTATACAAATTATAATGTTGTCATTTCAGCATCATATTGATCCGTTTATTGATTACTTTGGGCTCCTACGGTCGCAGCGAGAAAGATCGGGCTGTGTTTCGGTACCTTGTCGGCACACATGGCCACAGTGATGTCCTGCTGGGAGATCTCGTAGTGTCGGATGTTCCTCACGTAGTTTCCCGCCAGTTTCAGGATGTCGGCGGAGATGTACTCCAGCACGGCCACCATGTAGACCGACACCTGGTGGTCCACCTTATAGCCCAGCACCTCCTGACGACACAGAGCATCATGGGAAACGGTGAGTGAGAGCGAGCGTGCATGATGAAGATGAGGATGATGAAGGCCGGCGTACCTTGAGAAGTGGGTGGATCTTGTCCACAGGCAGAGCCAGCGGGTTCCTCCTCTTCCTCTTCTCGATGGCAGCCTGAGCGTCGGCGATCGCCCACTTATCGATCGGATGAGGGAAGCTCTTCTGGACTCGCTCCTGGCAGGAAGAGGGGCGGGACAGGTGAGGACGGGGACCAGGACTGAGCTGGTCTAACAGTGAGTATGGAACAGAAACAGGAAGCAGTTTGTTTCTGTTGTTGACCACACTGCTGATTGGACGGAACACAGACCAATCACAACACAACTAGACCCTGCAGCCAATCAGCTGCTGGCTGCACTCTGATTGGTCTATGATGCAGTTCCTCTCTTTTGTTCCTGTGGACTGCAGCTGGAGGACAGGAAGTGGATTTCCACATTAAAAGCACGATCACATAAATGAAGCCATAACGGTTACTATAGTTGCCCAGTTTCTGTTTTGCCTCTGATGCCTGCAGCTGGTCAGCTCTCAGGGATTCACACAGTTCACTGATGGACTGATGTTACAACTTGTAGCTAATCACCTGACAGGACTGCTAAGTTAGTTGCATCAGCTGTTGACGTTAGCTACTTAGCAGCTAAAGTAGCTAACAACAAGAAGCTAACCTTGAAATGCGGCCGGGTACAAACGTTTCTCCTCTAACCTCTGACAGACTTCCTGTCTGGTGCCACAATGTTGATGTAGTGAGTGTTTATTAAATACATGTAAATATTAATACAATTACAAAAATATCCTGTGAATTTACATGTTTAATGTAAAATAACATAAAAAATCTGTAACTGTCAATAATCATAAAATTACTGCTTATTTAAAGAAAATGTCATTTTTTTCCACATAAAATGATTAAATTAAATTTTGCAAACATATAATCTATATTCACTGATTAATTAATAGATTAAACTGTTAAATTCAAGTTTTAATACTGGTTATAGACATTATAAAATTATGTAACAGTAAAGGCTGAATTATTTGTTTTATAGCAGAAGTTTCACCACTGTTTTATAGATCATTGTTTTACACTGTAAAGTATATTAAAAAGACAAAAAAGATTTTGAGTCAAATTAAAGGCAAAAACTGTATTTTTACAAGTCAGTAACTTTCTGTTCTTTTACTGTTTTCTTTTAGCTGCTGGAATATTATCGGGGTGTTTTTACAGTGCGTCAGTGATCCTCCACTCTGTGGTGGTGACAAATTGGGGGCTTGTCTATTAGTCTTTTTGGTTAGATAGATTAGAAATTAGATTATTTGGTTAAATTCATTGAATTGCTGATTTGGTGTTTTGTTTACAGCTGTTCTAGTTTTTGGGAGATACACCTTGTGTTGTAGTGGTTAAATCTTGGAAGCGTTGTTTTGGCCTAGAGACTTTAGTACTGAACAGAAGGTAGTGTATGACTGTTTTGTGGTGTGAGAGTTTTCCCCGTTAGGCTGTATGGCGTTTCCCCTTGGGACTCGTCAGTTTTTTTTTTTTCTGTAGTGTTGTCAAATGGGGTTGAAGAGGGTTGTCTCGGGGAGCAACGCTTTTCCCGGAGAGGTTGCTATTGCGGGTAGCCTATCCGCGTAAGTATTCAGGTCATAAGTACCCGCGCGGTCCCCGCATGAAGACTAGGGTTGAGTTTTAGCAAGTTTTGGTTAGGCAGTTAGGGGAAACTCTATGGGTTTAAATTTCACTCACAATTGTTTGGTTGGTTAACACGTGATTCGGTAAGTACCTGTAAACTGTTATGGTCGTGTTAGAGTTTGTGAAGGCACCTACAGAGGATTTGTAAAAAGGCTGTTCAATAAGGAGGCAGTTAATACAGATCGCGACCACTATGGCTTAGTGTTGATGTTAAAAAAAAAAAAAGGGGAGATTATAGCGTTGGTTTTGGTCTTCATCGCATGAAAAAGGTGTTTGGTTAAAGGAGAGTTGGGTCGGATTTTGTAGGACAGCGCCAGGTGCCAATTTGTTGTGCCTGGGCTGGGTTGACATTCGAGCAGCAGAAAGAGTTGTTGATTTTGCAGTATGAGCAAGAGAAAGTACGGTTAAAAGTAGACATGAGAAGAAGCAACTTGAGTTTAGAGAAAAATTCGGCAAACACAGCTGAGAAAATTTAAATTGGGAACTGAACACTCCAATTAAAGTGATCCATGGATGTAAGCTTTCTCTAGCTGAGTCGGGATATGGGGGACCAGTCTTCCTCTTGCAGATTCATCTTGTGGTATTTGATGTTTGGTGCTATTTGCGTTTGGTGCCGAAGTTTTAACGAGCGTGACCCGATACTTTTCACTTTATTTGAACGGGGTACAGATGCTAAAAAATGGCAGATTCTAGATAGGTTACTGATGCTTCAGGTGCGTTCCTTTTACCGGGAGGGCCTCAAAGGAGGCATATTCTGCGTTATGTGGATTCTGCAGTTTAGAATATGTACAGATAAAATCGGCTGTGTTAAAAGCGTATGAGTTCAGTTCCTGAGGCATATCCCAAAAATTCGAAGTGGGTTCAAGGGGGATAAGCAAACAAACAGAGTTTGTTCCGTGATTTGCTGTCTTTCATTTTAAACCTGTTTGGTGTTCTTCTACCAGGAGTTGGGTTTGTTTGACAGACTTTGGTGAAGTTGATTGTCTTGGAAACAATTTAAAAACGCAATCCTCAACGCATTTGCACGTATTTAATGAGCAGAAGCCCTCACTGCGCTTAAAAGTGGCTGAGTATGGGCCGACGATTTCTGTAGTTGACGATAAAGGTAGTTTTGCAGGATGCGCGCTCTGGAGTTGAATGGAAAAGTGGAGATAACGGTGGCAAATCTCTCGCGCTGGTAACAAGTTTCCGGAGGGTCTGTTCCATCGCAATGCTACGTACACCTCCTACATAGGAGCCGATGGTGCCAGGGCTTGTAGTTACTGGCCATGTTTGGGTCACTTGGAAAGGACAGTGTCCGCTGTTGGAAGTGCAAGGGTTTGAATTTGGAGAACTGAATTGATTTGGAACAGTTTGAATCATTTGGAACAGTTTGGAATCATTTGGAATATTTTGGGGGAACAGTTTGGAAATCATTTGGAAACAGTTTGAAGACTTTTAGGAACTGTCTGTTTTAAATAAAGTCACCAAAGGCCGATTCCTATCCTTTACCTCGAAATAGAGGAATTGTATTGACCAGGTTGGTTTAGCCACATTTGTTTAGAGAATTTGATTGGTCTAAAAAAGGATACTGGCAAGTTCCTTTGACAGCGCGTTCTGAAAATTTCTGCTTTGTAACACCTTTCAGGACTGTACGAATATACAGGTCATGGAGTTTTGGCCTCTGATGCACCTGCAAACCATTCAACGCCTTATTGAATATTGTGGTATCCCTCTTAAACTGATTTTCAGTTGCCTGGTTTTTGGCAGCAGGGTGCGGTATCGGAAAACGTGAGGTGGATGTTTTAGTTTTTTTTTGTCATTTGATATTCGGTGTCCCTTTTGGGACCTCGTCTTAAGGGGGGGGTGTGGCGCCCCCTGTGGCACTGAGTGTTTGTTGTTGCCAGGTCGATGGTGGTGTTGCTGGGGGTTAAATTGGTGCCAACTGGCAACAACCTGGGGCCTGGTGCTCCCAGGCTATTATAATTCAAGGCCCTGTGGCCCATTCTAGCTCTCTGCTGCTTCTGGTTCGTTTATTGTTTGGAGTTGTTTCCTAATTTGTTGTTTGTTTGTACTTAATTTGTGTTCTTTTATTTGCAGGCAACGCTGCCAGTGCGTGTTGGGGAGGACTGCAGTGTGGCCTCACCTTATATTTTACTTTTGTACACTGTACACATACACACACATTATCTCATGCAACCTTACACTACTTGACTACAACTGATATTCACACTATTATTTAAAGTATTTAGTTTTCATTCATAATTTGACTTTTTGTTCAATAAATTATCTTTTTGTATTCCTTAAAGTGGGTGATCTCCCATTTTGTCATGACTTAAGAGCCGGGTCGTGACAAATTGGATTAACCAAGACTTCCTGTCCAACATTCCTGTACTCCACCTGACTGCAGACCAGATCTGGTTGTCTGCACACTTCCAGGTCCATCAGACAGTGATCAACCGCGACTCTAGGAAGTTCACACAGTCACGAACACACCACCACACACAACTGAGCCTTTGAGGAGCCAGTGAGGGGTGCAGTAGGTCAGAGTGTCACACAATCACAGTAGAGTCCTGACAGTAGATGTACTCAGGGCAGCTGGTTCTAACCTTTATTTAAAACAGACAGCAACACAACTTTATTGATAAAACAATAACAGACATATCTGTCTGTTGTATGTTATTATTGATCTAACTAATCACTGGTGTTTAAATAAATAAAATAAACAGGATTTGATAACTGACACAGCTCAGAACTATTTAATATCAGTTATTGATTGATGTGTAGTATGTGTGGTTGTGTGTGTGTGGTGTTTTAACCTCCACTTCCTGTACACGTTATCGGGTTGAGCTGCATCAGCATACTGGAGCAGCAGCATGGATAGCTCCTCACACGTAGCTGCAGCATTTCCTCCTGCTGGGACACCAGGTTAGATGCACCTTGGTTCAAAAACCTGACCCACACAACACACACACACACACCTCACAACACCACACACACGAGTAACACACACACACACACACCATTAAATGACACACACACACATGCATACACATAACAGACCACAAACACACGAGTTAACACACACACACACACAGTAAGCTACACACACAACTACACACAGTAAACACCACACACACAACACACAGACAAGAGACACGATCATCACACACACACACAGACAGAGACACACACACACATCACACACAGACAGAGACCACACACACCACAACAACACACACAGAGACACCACAACAGTAACCACACAAACACCAGTAACACACACACCTAGTAACAACACAGAGCACAAGTAACACACACACAGTAACACCACACACCACAGTAAACAACACAGTAACACACACACACAGTACACACACCACACACAGTAACACACACACACACACAACACACACAGTAACCACACAACACACACACAACAGTAAACACACACACATCAGAAGACACACACACACAACCACACACAGGAGACCACACACACATCACCCCACTAAACCCACACACAAAACATCACGTAACCCACACACACACAACACACAACACACACACAGTACACAAACACAACACACACAAGTACAACACACAACCAGCAGCATCAAGAGACACACACACAACACAGGAGACACAATACACACACACACACAGTAACACACACACACCACACAGTACACACACACACAGTAACAACACACATTACAGTGGACA